>NC_091454.1:33190260-33553593 GCF_027789765.1 Dendropsophus ebraccatus | reverse complement strand
TGATAATTCTCCACAGTTCTATCATGATAAAATTATTATAGAAATAAATGAATTTACATTAGCTGGAGCTAGATTTGCTTTACAAAGTTCAAAAGACCCAGATATTGGTAGTAATTCGGTGCAGACATATAAGCTCAGTGACAATCAGTATTTTACACTCACTGAGAATGTTAGAACAGATGGGAGTACATCTCCAGAGCTTGTTCTAGAGAAACCATTAGATCGAGAGACACAAGACACCCATGAATTGATGCTAACAGCATTGGATGGAGGAAATCCTATTAAATCAGGTACAGCATTATTAAACATAATTGTTACTGATGCCAATGACAATGCTCCTGTATTTAGTCAAGATATGTATAAAGTCTCCTTAAAGGAAAACATCCCAGTCAATTCTACAGTGATCATATTAAATGCTACAGACAGTGATGAAGGGGTCAATTCACAGATCACATATTCATTTATCGAAAGATCTGGCAACCTCCATCACACAGGAATATTTAGTATTATACCTAATACTGGTGAAATAACAATCAATGGAAACTTAGATTTTGAAGTAACAAAGAATTATGAATTGTCTATTCAAGCAAAGGACGGGGGAGGCCTTGTGGCTCATTGTAAGGTGTTGGTAGAAGTTATAGATGAGAATGACAATGCTCCAGAGATATCTATCACTTCATTATCTTCTCCTATTCTTGAGGATTCTGCACCTGGGACAATGATCGCTCTGATTGAAGTTCATGATCAAGATTCTGGAGACAATGCAGATGTAGACTGTCAAATTCTTGAAGACGTTCCCTTTAATTTATTATCATTAGATAATTACTATAAACTTGTTTTAAGAAATCCTGTAGATAGAGAGAAAACATCTTCTTATAATGTTACCATTGTAGCTACAGACAGAGGATCACCACCTCTTTCCAGAAAACTCAAACTTAAATTGGATATTTCAGATGTCAATGATAACCCACCAATGTTTGTCAAGTCTACCTACGTAGCTTATGTGCCAGAGAACAATTTACCAGGAGCTTCTATATTCAGTATACACGCCTCAGATCCTGATACTGGAGATAATGGTAAAATAATTTACTCAATTACTAGCACCATTACAGAAAATCTATCAATGTCATCTTATCTCTCCATCAATATAGAGACTGGAGTTTTCTATGCACAACGATCATTTGACTATGAACAGAACAAGGAGTTTACAATAGAAATCACAGCTACAGACAATGGATCCCCCTCTCTGAGCAGTAACGCTACACTTATTATCCATATAGTGGATCAGAATGATAATGCACCAAAGATCTTGTACCCATCACTAGATATTGGTGGATCGGCTGTGTTTGAGATGGTGCCTTTCGCCTCTGAGCCCGGTTCTTTAATCACTAAGGTGGTAGCGGTGGATGCAGACTCTGGACACAATTCTTGGCTCTCTTACCACTTTTTACAAGTATCAGACCCAAATCATTTTGTGATAAGTGAGCACACAGGTGAGATCAGAACATTGCGGGGCTTTCAGGAAAAGGATATGGTGAATTACAAGATTGTTGTGATGGTGAAGGACAATGGAAACCCTTGTCTATCAGCTACAACCACATTAAGTATGATCATTGCAAATGACTTCCAACAGGTTGTTCCTAAACTCAACAACCAACCAAAAGAAGAAGAAACTCAGAATAACTTACAGTTATACTTAGTTGTTGCTCTGGCACTTATCTCCTTGCTTTTTATAATAACTGTGATGGTGGTCATTATATCAAAGTGTAAGCAGCCCAAACCCTCAGCAGCCTTCTCTTCTCTCACCACAAATCTGTATCCTCCAATTGATCCCAGGACATTCTCCATGTATAGTGATGGATCATTACCTTTCCCATATTCATACAATGTCTGTGTAGCGTTAGATTCTACAGAGGGCGACTTTACTTACATGAATCCCAATGGAAATGTTCCTGTGGAAAACCTGATTGATGCTGATAATGCAGAACAAGGATCTGAATGTATTACAGAAGCTTCTCCAATCCCCGACCAGGTGAGATTTTCAGCATTTAAACCTAATTGACAATGTGTGTTTTTTTTTAATGTACTGACATTCTAATTTTCCAAATTTATTGTATGTATTAAGTATATTTAATGCATGTATGTATAAGTATTGTCCATGTCTTGATATCTATTTTGTTAACAATCTTCTGGTTTCTGTCAATTTTACTTGAAAAGCTTAGCAGGATCATATTGCCCAAAAAGAGTTCTAGACAACATTTCTGTGGGCCTAGTACGTGTTGTGTTGTTTGCAGCATTTCTGTTAAAAATGTTAAACTAAATACTACGGCCCAGATTTATCAGGGCTTTTTGCACATTTCTGGGATGAATATTTTGTGACCTTTTTCTGGCATGTATTGTTGAAGCGATCATATGAATAATTATTCGGCAGCAAATATGTTTTATGTGTGATTTTTCTTTATTATTCACCTTTTGTAACTGAATGCAGTTTTTTTAAAACTGTGTGGTTGTATATTTCTATGTATATATAGTTTATGAAAATCTTAAAAAATTGTTTTGCATTTTAAATTATATAACATAACTTTCTTAGTGAAGGACAGGCACCAAGCATAAATTTCATCTGTCAGATATGTCCATGGTAGTATCATCAATGGATTATGCCCTCAATTTTACGTAAATGTGCGATTTTTGTTGTTTTACACTGAACTTTATTATATCTAAGTCATGCTGTAAAGCCTTTTGAAGTGTCATGTAAGATTTGACTTAAATGGTGCTGACTACTAGAGAAATTTACACACCCCGTTTCTAAAATCTGTGAAAAACAATAGGATCTTCGTCACAACTTGCTTGTCTCCAGAAAGATTCTTGGAAAACAAACAAATCTATTCTAACCAAGTTATCAATTTTACCATTTAGTTTTCCAGTATTCCAGTGGATAACCATAACTAGGTACAAGAAATGGATCAACATTTCATAGTTGTTTAAAGTTTGAAGGTATTTCCTGAGAATAGTTGGTCAACTTTTTTACAGCTTCTATACCTCAATTGCTTACTGCTTCCTCTACACAACCTGATGTTTAAACATTACTGTGCTCCAGTTACTATATTTTTTTATAGCTCTATAGATATTTATTACAGTAAAAAAGACACACTTCCATTCAGTTCAAACAAGGAGGGAAAATAAGATGGATGAAGGGAAGGTGTCAAGTCTGTAATGTGCAAAAGATATGTTGTTTTTTTAATATGTCTCTTAACTTAAAATATTAAGAGGTATATAATGTGATATATAATGTGATATACCTATTCCTCTAATGTTTGTTCTGCCAGGCTAAGGTGCCTGCCCTTGTACTCTGTAATCTGTACTTCAAGAGGTTGCATTTTAGACTGGACTTGGCATTAGTTTTTTTTTTTTTAAGCTTTCATATAATCATTATCGTGGTACATTTGTCCCTTGAAATTAATGATGTGGACTTGGCCTTCCTGGATACAATAAATTTTTCCACCACTGTCTGATGGATAAGGAGTAGTAACTGCTCACCCTATGCGCCAAGGTGTCTTGTTGCCTTTGTTGTTTATTTTTTCTTATGAAAATTTCTGTAAACTTCACAAAATATCTGCTTCCATTTGGGATCTTAAACACATTATTCCAGCTTGTAAGCTCTTCAACATATTTATTATATCCTTCAAAATCAAAGCTGCACAAAAAAATATCAAAACAGCAAAATGAATATACACTTAAAATACATATTTATTATAATATTTTTACCCTAAGATATCCATTTAGTCTGTTATGTTAGAATACTCTACCTAATACGAAAGTGTTATTCTTATTGAAATTTCCAGTGATCTATGATATCTTGCTTTTATATATGTGCTTCAAACTCTGCTGAAAGCCAATTAATTGTTGTTAAATAAAAAATATAAAAATCCTTAAACTTTTCAGTATAAATAGAAAAAAATATATATTTTGAATACTATTATTTGAAGTAATTGTAATTCTGTATTTTCACCTCTGAGCGCCGCTGTTTACCCAGTTAGGAGAAAAATACAGAACTTAAAATCCACTGGTATTTTCCTCTGCCACAAACATTGCTGATCTGCAGAAAGAACCACAGCCATTTTCTTGATTCTCCTGATCACAGAGCAAATGATACAATTTTAAAAGAAAATTATAGATACCTTAAACATTATTTTGTTTGATATCTGCACTGGATGACAAAGGTTTACTGGATACCTGACTGGAAATAATCATTAAGGATGGAACCTTCTATACAGGGCTGCAAGGGACTCAGATGGCAAGTAATATATATTTTATTCTTTTGTTTTTCATATTTAGTCTCTGGTCGGATTCATTATTCCATTGTAGAAGAAATGAGGAAAGACTCTGTTATAGCAAATATTGCAGATGACCTTGGATTAGATATTAAGCAGCTCTCATCTAGAAAACTGAGGATTGTATCCAGAGCTTCAGAGAAATATTTCTATGTAAACCTAAATAATGGAAATCTGTATATTAAGGACAGGATAGACAGGGAGACATTGTGTGGGACAGAAGCTTCTTGTTTCTTAACCTTTGATGCTGTGGTAGAAAATCCATTAAACATTTTTAAGATCAAGGTTGACATTCAGGATATAAATGATAATTCTCCGCAGTTCTATCATGATAAAATTACTTTAGACATAACTGAATTTACATTAGCTGGAGCTAGATTTGCATTACAAGGTGCAGAAGATCCAGATATTGGTAGTAATTCAGTGCAGACATATAAGCTCAGTGACAATGAGTATTTTACAGTCACTGAGAACATCAGAACAGATGGGAGTAAATCTCCAGAGCTTGTCCTAGAAAAAACATTAGATCGAGAAACACAAAATATTCATGAATTAATACTAACAGCTTTGGATGGAGGAAATCCTATCAGTTCTGGTACAACATTACTAAATATAATTGTTACAGATGTCAATGACAATGCCCCTGTATTTACTCAAGATATGTATAAAGTCTCCTTAAAGGAAAACATTCCAGTGAATTCCACAGTGATCAGGTTAGATGCTACAGACAGTGATGAAGGGGTCAATGCACAGATCACATATTCTTTTATCAAAACATCTGGGAACCTCCATTACAGGGGAATATTTAGTATTTTACCAAATACTGGTGAAATAAGAATCAATGGAAACTTAGATTTTGAATTAACAAAAAATTATGAATTGTCTGTACAAGCAAAAGACGGAGGAGGCCTTGTGGCTCATTGTAAGGTGCTGGTAGAGGTTATAGATGAGAATGACAATGCTCCAGAGATATCCATCACTTCATTATCTTCTCCTATTCTTGAGGATTCTGCACCTGGGACAATGATCGCTCTGATTGAAGTTCATGATCAAGATTCTGGAGACAATGCAGATGTAGACTGTCAAATTCTTGAAGACGTTCCCTTTAATTTATTATCATTAGATAATTACTATAAACTTGTTTTAAGAAATCCTGTAGATAAAGAGAAAACATCTTCTTATAATGTTACCATTGTAGCTACAGACAGAGGATCACCACCTCTTTCCAGAAAACTCAAACTTAAATTGGATATTTCAGATGTCAATGATAACCCACCAATATTTGTCAAGTCTTCCTACGTAGCTTATGTGCCAGAGAACAATGTACCAGGAGCTTCTATATTCAGTATACACGCCTCAGATCCTGATACTGGAGATAATGGTAAAATAATTTACTCAATTTCCAGCACCATTACAGAAAATCTATCAATGTCATCTTATCTCTCCATAAATATAGAGACTGGAGTTTTCTATGCACAACGATCATTTGACTATGAACAGAACAAGGAGTTTACAATAGAAATCACAGCTACAGACAATGGAACCCCCTCTCTGAGCAGTAACGCTACACTTATTATCCATATAGTGGATCAGAATGATAATGCACCAAAGATCTTGTACCCATCTCCAGATATCGGTGAGTCGGCTGTGTTTGAGATGGTGCCTTTCGCCTCTGAGCCCGGTTCCTTAATCACTAAGGTGGTGGCGGTGGATGCAGACTCTGGACACAATTCTTGGCTCTCTTACCACTTTTTACAAGTATCAGACCCAAATCATTTTGTGATAAGTGAGCAGACAGGTGAGATCAGAACATTGCGGGGCTTTCAGGAAAAGGATATGGTGAATTACAAGATTGTTGTGATGGTGAAGGACAATGGAAATCCTTCTCTATCAGCTACAACCACCTTAAGTCTGATAATTGCAGATGACTTTCAACAGGTTGTTCCTAAACTCAACAACCAACCAACAGAAGAAGAAACTCAGAATAACTTACAGTTATACTTAGTGGTCGCTCTGGGACTTATTTCCTTGCTTTTTATAATAACTGTGATGGTGGTCATTATATCAAAGTGTAAGCAGCCCAAACCCTCAGCAGCCTTCTCTTCTCTCACCACAAATCTGTATCCTCCAATTGATCCCAGGACATTCTCCATGTATAGTGATGGATCATCACCTTTCCCGTACTCATACAATGTCTGTGTAGCATTAGATTCTGCTAAGGGTGACTTTACCTACATGAATCCCAATGGAAATGTTCCTGTGGAAAACCTGATGGATGCTGATAATGCAGAACAAGGATCGGAATGTATCAAAGAAGCTTCTCCAAATTCTGAACAGGTAAGATTTGTTACCTTCTTGGCATGGTTTTCTCAAATTTATAATCTTTTACAATTCTGTCCTGTACAGTCCTGTACAATACATGTAAGTGTTTGAATCCATGAGGAAGTAGGAGTGAAGCATGGAAGTAGTGTGAGGTGGAGGCCGACGAGCTTGGATATAACACTGTGTTTTTCGCATAATTGGTATTGTTACATCTTGAATAATGTTTATTTTGCACATACATGCCACATCATGAATCACGGACTCCTCTTTTGCATACTCGTGTTTCCCGGGGGGCGGTGCACCTAGGACTTCACTGCATTGAGCGCTTTCATTAGCAGCCGGCGGTGTTGTCGTTTGGCTGTTCTCCCTGAGTTCAGCAATCTGTTTCTCTTATGGCTCTAATAGGCATTGCTCCCACCTAGCCAGAATCCTGCTCCACACTGATGAGGGGCAACACCCCGAAACAGCTGTCTGTGGATGGTTACCTAGCCTCGGTTTATCCCTTGTCATTACACTGACTTATAGGGCCACTTAATATGGTGGATTTGGTGGTTTCCTAACAGGAGCTGCCACTTGGCTGGGTCCTTCCCGGAGGGATATCTGGCTAGTCCTGTGTTTTGAGACTCTTCAATGAGGCTCCACGGACTTCTCTTTTGCATACTCGTGTTTCCCGGGGGGCGGTGCACCTAGGACTTCACTGCATTGAGCGCTTTCATTAGCAGCCGGCGGTGTTGTCGTTTGGCTGTTCTCCCTGAGTTCAGCAATCTGTTTCTCTTATGGCTCTACTAGGCATTGCTCCCACCTAGCCAGAATCCTGCTCCACACTGATGAGGGGCAACACCCCGAAACAGCTGTCTGTGGATGGTTACCTAGCCTTGGTTTATCCCTTGTCATTACACTGACTTATAGGGCCACTTAATATGGTGGATTTGGTGGTTTCCTAACAGGAGCTGCCACTTGGCTGGGTCCTTCCCGGAGGGATATCTGGCTAGTCCTGTGTTTTGAGACTCTTCAATGAGGCTCCACGGACTCCTCTTTTGCATACTTGTGTTTCCCGGGGGGCGGTGCACCTAGGACTTCACTGCATTGAGCGCTTTCATTAGCAGCCGGCGGTGTTGTCGTTTGGCTGTTCTCCCTGAGTTCAGCAATCTGTTTCTCTTATGGCTCTACTAGGCATTGCTCCCACCTAGCCAGAATCCTGCTCCACACTGATGAGGGGCAACACCCCGAAACAGCTGTCTGTGGATGGTTACCTAGCCTCGGTTTATCCCTTGTCATTACACTGACTTATAGGGCCACTTAATATGGTGGATTTGGTGGTTTCCTAACAGGAGCTGCCACTTGGCTGGGTCCTTCCCGGAGGGATATCTGGCTAGTCCTGTGTTTTGAGACTCTTCAATGAGGCTCCATGGACTCCTCTTTTGCATACTCGTGTTTCCCGGGGGGCGGTGCACCTAGGACTTCACTGCATTGAGCGCTTTCATTAGCAGCCGGCGGTGTTGTCGTTTGGCTGTTCTCCCTGAGTTCAGCAATCTTTTTCTCTTATTACATCATGAATCATAGCACTTGCATTTTTATAGGTCTGTTTTATGCCATTGTGGTGTTGTTTTATAGTTACCACACATATCCTGGACTTAAATCACTTTATATTGCATTCATCAGTCTCAGCTGTCTGGCCTCCTTCCCCCAAATCTTGTTGTTTTTAACACATCTTTTTGTAATAGTATGCTTAAACTTAACATTTTGTGTAATTTGGTGTTGTTTGGTTGTTTAAGTAGGACATTCAGTTGTAGGTCTATAGTATATTTTTCAGTGAGTCTGACTGCTCTTAATTATTATATTATTTATTTAATTTAACTTTCTTACTCTGCTTTTATGTACTATACTTTTAACTTATAGAGTAAATTAGCTATATCCCCTTGGCAAGGTTCTAAAGGTTTTTTTTCAGTTTTTTCTTTTGGTGCGGCAGAACAAATATTCCCTAACATATGATTTAATGATTACCAATCTTTTTTTTTGTTTTTGCTTGATAGGCAACATACAAATATTGTAAGTGGTTATTAGTTTTACTAAATGTTTTAGCATGTTTTAATCATCACACCTAGCTTCACCACTTTATTACTATAATGTAAGGGCACCTATATATTACTTTATAGCTACAGTATTTAATTGTTAGTGTTTAGGGTCATGGGAGGAAATAGAAATTTATTAGCAATATGTGGATTGGGGTAGTAATTTGTTTGCTGTCTTGAAAGCTTGAGATCTAGTGAATAGGTAGAAGGAAGGACATAATTTTCTTAATAGGTTTTGCTTACAATTTGGGAGAAATCTAAGCAGTTCCAGGTACAGTATATCAGGTTTTATAATGCAAATAAGCTGTGTTAAAACAGATTACTAACAATCGACTTTAACAGCTGGGTTACAGATGTGTCCCCTATACCTCTCCTTGAACTTAGTTGGATTTCAATTTCTCATTAAACAAATTCAATGCAATGAATTATGAGGAAAGGCAAGGTAGGACACATCTGTTAAAAATTGTATAATAACACATTAGCAAGAAGTAAACATTGTACCAACTCCATGGAACTCCAGCTTTGAATCTGTTTAAGGCTGTGTCACAGAACGGCAGCTGTCTGTGAAGTTCACCCCGGCCTGTACTGCAGTACCAGCTACATGAACATTAGTTCTTCGGAATTGGAATGTGGGCACATCGACTGTGAAATTGACTGTGCAGACAATGTAAAGTACGTCCAGAGCCACACTTTACATTGTCTGCACAGTCAGGTTCGTGTGGCGGCCACTCAAAATTGACATGTCGGTTTTTTGTGCGACTGCATGAAATCCCAGCTGGAGCGTAAACACTGTGTATATACTCCAGCCGGGATTCCATAGAGTTCAATGTGATCGACCGCCGTCATTAAATAACAGCTGTTGTTGCAAACCTGCATAATAAATATAATATAACTATTATGGCTACAGCCAGAGGATCCCCACCTCTTTTCACTAGAAGAAACATTAGATTAGAGATATCAGATGTCAATGATAACTGACCAATTTGCAAAATCCACTTACATGGCCTATGTAGTAGAAAATAATATTCCCGGAGTTTCCATATATGCAATGTAAGCATCTGACATTGATTCTAGGGAAAATGCTAAAAAAGTATATTCAATATTTAATTTAGAAATCACAACGACCTCTTATTTTTCCAATAATATAGAGACTGGGGTTTTATATGCTTACATTAACTCTTTTCATTGCAGACAACTTTCAGCAAATGATTCCTAAACTAAGTAACACACAAAATAATGATGACCACCCTCTGACTAACTTACAGTTTTACTTTATCATTGCACTGTTATTAATAGCCTCATTTTTTATTGTAACCGTTGTTTCGGAGATAATCTCAAAATGCAAGCAAAGAGGCTAGGCTAGGCTAGGCTTTACGGTGGAACGGTTGTTGTTTGTACAGCATGTGAACATAACCAAATTAGGCATAAACTGCTGAGATGCAGATGTTTGGTTTATTTGCTTGGTAAGCATCTATAGATTACGTTGCCTTGCTCTGTCTGATATGGCATCTTGTAATAACTGACATCCTATTGTATTTTGTTCTTCAGTGGTGTTTTTTGGGCTCAAAAAGTGATAGTCTGGCTCACTGGGGGTTGTTAACCCCATATGGGCCAAACTGTGTGCTGTTTGGGGGGGGGGGGCAGTCTGGTCCCTAAGTGGTTAAGTTAACCCCATGTGGACCAAACTGTTCTCCATTGGGGGGTAAACGTACCCTCCCAGTGTCCGGTGTTGTCCTATCGATTGGTTGCAGCCGCTGATTGGCTGAGCAGAGACTCCTGCATGTTAAGCTCAGCCAATCAAGGGCTGCAGAGATGTCCCGCCTTAGCCACTATACGCAAATAAACACACAAACGCATGAAAACGTTATACACATTAAAAAAAAATTTCGTAGCATTTTTGAGGAGGCATAAAAACACCACGAAAGAGCTGTGTCAAGGGGCTTCCTTATAAAGTAAGGTATGCATAGAGACATGGAAGTTCCTCAGAGCAATACTTATATTAAGCCTCTTTTATTTCAGTGAGTACTGAGATCGTAAGAAAAATTGATTTATATGGGCGACTATTTATTTTCAAATTAATTTTTTTTAACATTTTGCAATATAATAAAAGGAAAGATAAGAAAAAAAGATACAAAAAACTGTTGTACATAATTAAGTCATCCCATTGCACTAATATTAATACTTTTCATTCAATCAGGACAGAGTTTTTAAACATTTAAGGTTTCCTGTTATTTTTGCTAGGACCCAGTTTGGTTATGTGAAGTGTGTTTAGAAATAATTGATTTTACATACTGAGGTTTGCGGTATTCTCTGTGATTTATATTTCTAGACCTTGAAAATGGAGATTTTTCTGCAAATAGCCGTAGGTAGAACTTAATTCCATTGCGTATAAATGTTGTCGGGCTTTCAGTAGTCTTCAGTTTGTTTTTAAACAACAAAACTAGATATTTAAATAGGTAGAATGGTGATGCATATATTTGCCAAAATAATTGGTTATTGATTAATAAATGAGATTCAATAATTTCAGTATGGTAATATACCGCCTTCAGTATCAAATGCATCATTAAAAACCATATTATGTTTATAAAGATTAAACTTTGGATCAAATTTGATCATTTCAACAGTTTGTGTTCATCCTTTTTTTTCTTAATTTTCTATTGAGTTTATTAGACTTCATCCTTCTTATGATCTACTATTGTATAATTTAAGGTTCCTCTCCTTTTTATGAATTTGAATGGCATGGAAAATGTACTCTTCTGATGATAAACAATACGTTCAAATGTGAATAAGGAATAATTATAGTTTATAACAAAGTATTTAAAAACGTGTAATAGTAAAATTTCAAATTTTCTTTAAATATATAACATCTAAACAGTTAATTCTGCTTATGCAATTTATAATTTTAGAAACAAAAAACGAAATGTTCTATTTAATCTATAATATATAAAACATTTTGTATTCAATATCTATTTTGTATTAAGTATTAGATAATTATATTTCTAATATAACTTATTGTTAGTTCTGTGACTATATAGTAGTATATGGCTATGTTCACACAACATTTTTTCATTTTGATATTTAAAAATCGCCCCTTTTTGCCATTTAACTGACTGCAATGGCATTGCTTTGAAGTCAATGGAAAGATGGACGTCATACGCACACAATGCATTGAATAACGGATGTTTTTACTGCAGACGTCAAAATAATGAACATGAGCATTATTTTCGGACATCTTTTGCAAACAGGGGATGTTTTTTATTAGTAGTTCACACACAGTTTTTCTTTTCTCACTTCCTCCATTTTTACTATTAAATTCAATGGACTTTTCAATTAAGCCACACCCAAAGTCAAATTAGTAATCCCAAACTAAAATAATGTACTAACAGCTGACATTGCACTAAGGGGAGGCCAGGCTGCTAAATAACGTCGGTTATTTTGGACTGAAAATGACAGACGTCATTTTAAAGGGAGCTGAAAAAATGTTGTGTGAACATAGCCATATTGGTCGTTGGTAGTAAAGATGTAGCCAGGGTTAACACAATCCCTTGAACGTCAAGTTAAATGCATCATTGTGATCAAGTTAACACAGGCTACATATGCATATTGTTGGGTTTTTGCCCTTTCTTTAGGCCATATTCACACGTCACTATATTTTCAAGGAAGAATTTCACGCTCAGCAATTTTTGTTCGGCAATCCGCAAAATAACCGCAGTGCATCCGTAATGTACTTACGCCTTGTTTGTTTAGTTTTTTTAAGGATACACAAGAAAACAAATATTCAATGATATTGTTAAATCAAAGTGTGTAATCATAAAACTTTCCATATTACCATTTGTAACACATCTCTCTACCCTTTTGGAAAGTCTATATTTGTCTAAATGATCTTCATGTTATTGTAGAGTAAGGTATAGATAATATAACAAAACCCAGGTATATCAATAATTTCTTAATGTTATCATTTTAGAAATAACTCCTGTATCAACATCAGAAATCTGTACTGAAGGACATGAACTCTATACTACAGCTTTTGCCAAGTTGGACTTGGAATTGGCTTGATTCAAGGCACTAATCTGCATGTTTTTAAAACTGTGTCTTTTAAATGGCAACGTGGCTATCCACTAAAAAGAAAAAATGGGATGTGGTTTGGGTGTAATACAGACATGGACTTCTAATGGAATTAATGTGTTAAAATCTTTTTGGACTAACTTTTTAGCATCACCATTAATAAAAATAAATAAGTAAATATGAAACATCAATGTGGTATAAATTAAGTAGGTAGAAAGTAATTGTTTTTTTATGCATATCACTAATGCTCAGATAGTGTCTTATAGATAAGCAGTACTAGTCTTACTTTTTAAAATTATTTTACAGACAAAAAGCTTCTTTTTTTTTTTTTTTAAATAAAAAGCCAAAACTTAATTCAAAGATGCGTCCTTTCTTATTGCTAAATTTTAAAAAAATTTAATTTGAGATTTCCTGCTTACTTCATACAGTATCTTTGTGATGCTGTATTTATATATTGTGTCAGTTTTTGTGTTTCATTCAGTGATTGTTATGTAAATTAAGTCCTATGAGTGTTCTGATAGTATTGTCTTCAATCATTTAATGAGAAATTAAAATTAACTAATTTAAGGAAAGGTGAGAGTGGACACATCAGTATACTTTGACTATTCATTTTATTTATTATAATAGCGCAGCCCTCTTCCCTGAGCTGCTTTTAACATTACTTATGGAAAGGCTTCATGGCCATGTTCACACTAAATAAAAAATAGAGAAAAGGCCCCTGCTTTTGCTTTTTAAAATAACGTGCAATATTGCTAATTTGTCAGTGACCTTTTTGTAATGGATGTTGTTTGTGTGGACATCAAAATAATAATCATGACAATTATTTGCGGATGTCTTTTACAAATAAATGTTTATTTTTAGTTTTTCACATACAGTTTTTCGTTTTATCACCACCCTTTCACAGTCTATACTATTAAATTTAATGGACGTTAAATTAAAAATAGACCAGAGAGCCACTGAAACATGCTAAACTACGGACATTACTTGATACTCAAAACAGTTGTTTTAAGTATCAAACATTTTCCAGAAAAAAATGTGATGTGAACATAGCCTTTATCAAGCGTATTGGACACAGGAACAATAGGCAAGAGGCTTGACATATTATTATGGGAGAGGTTTTCAGGCATGCTTTGGGACCTGTGCAGTGGTTAATGTTCAGGCAGGTTCAAGTAGATCTGAGTGATATTTATCTATTAGTTTTATCATTTATTATAATCTTGCCTGTGATGCTAATAATAACGAGGCTTCAGAAAATGTTTCTCTACAGAACAGGAAGGTTGAAAAGATTTTAAAACTATGTTTTAAGTCTAAGTATTAAGGTATGTTACTATTATGATAAAAAAAATAGAATTTTCTATTTTTATAAAGTTTAAAATGTGTGTGCATTTCTGTGTCAACTGCATACATAATATTAAATGCAAAGGTCAAATCAAATATGAAATATTTTCCTTAGTTATCTCTTTATGTAATATGTATTTTAATATGATTATCGCATACTATTGTTTATTTTTATATCTTCTTTATTTACAGTTTTTAAACAGTACAACAATAATAAACATAGTAAAATTGGGTTTCGAATATATCTTATTTATCTATGTCAATAGGGCAAGATATTGTTATATTTGATATACTGACTGCAAAAATAAAGTTGGTTTATATGTTATGCTAACAATGTTTTATGAGTTATTTGTAATTTAAAAATGGTCAAAAAATAAAGCATCAACAATATATGTTATATCATATACTATATAATATAAGCAAAATAAATAAAAAAATTAAAGAAACACCATTAGGCTAGGTTACCACTATGGGATTTGTTCAGGAAAAGGCTTCCATCTATTTTTTTTTTTTAAGTTATTTCTCCTAATAATACATTGTGGAAACATAGCCTATATCTGTCATTTGATCACCAAATATTAGTATAAATAGGGACTGGTTGAAAAGAATATAAAGCTATAAAGTATTCTTGATAAATATATGAAATTATACGAATGTGTTTTTTTTAGGATTTATTCAATGACATGTTAAAAAAAAACATTGGTAGGAAGAACATAAATACATTAAATAAAATCACAATACAATTGTTTTAAAATAAATTCTAAGGGTTGCAGTTCCTCAGTTTTACCGCTGAGCGCCGCTATTGGACCAATAAGAAGAATAATACCAAACTTGTGATTCACAAAGCAGATCTGCAAAAGCAGACACAGCCATTTTCTGGATATTCTCTTCAGCAAAGCATCATTTTCTTTGCATGTATATTCAGGATTTTATATGGATTATTGAAGCTGAACATTTACATATATTGGATTTCATAAAAGCTAAAAGAAATGGATCTTTATCTACAGAAGAACCATGGAATAAGATGGCAAGTAATTATTATCTTATTTTCCTGGCTGTGTCATTCAGTCTCTGGTCAGATTCATTATTCCATTGTAGAAGAAATGAGGAAAGACTCTGTTATAGCAAATATTACCGATGACCTTGGATTAGATATTAAGCAGCTCTCATCTAGAAAACTGAGGATTGTATCCAGAGCTTCAGAGAGATATTTCTATGTAAACCTAGATAATGGTAATCTGTATATTAAGGACAGGATAGACAGAGAGACATTGTGTGGAGCAGAAGCTTCCTGCTTCCTAATATTTGATGCTGTGGTTGAAAATCCATTCAATATATTTAAAATCAAAATAGAAATTCAGGATATAAATGACAATTCTCCTAGATTTTTTCATGAGACATTATCTATTGAAATTATAGAGTCAGCTTTGCTGGGAACAAGATTTGCTTTGCAGAGTGCTGAAGATCCAGACACTGGTGCCAATACAGTGCAGGCATATAAGCTGAATGATAACCAGTATTTTATACTAAGTGAAAGGACTAGACCAGATGGGAGTAAGTTTCCAGAACTTGTGTTAGAGAAATCCTTGGATCGAGAGGCAGAGAATATACACATATTAACACTAACAGCTATGGATGGAGGGAATCCTGTACGGTCTGGAACTGCTTTAATAACTATTATTGTTACTGATGCTAATGATAATATTCCTATATTTGCCAACGAGATATATAAAGTCAGCATACCTGAAGACATACCGATAAACACTACTATAGTTAATGTTAATGCCACAGATAAGGATGAAGGTATTAATGCTCAGATCACATATTCCTTCAGTAAAACTTCAGACAACATCCACCATACTGGAATGTTCGCAATTAACCCTATAAATGGGGATATTAAAACAAATGGACATTTAGATTTTGAAGTGACTAAAAATTATGAACTATCGGTACAAGCAAAGGATGGAGGAGGCTTTCTCTCTCATTGTAAAGTATTGATAGAAGTTATAGACATAAATGACAATGTCCCAGAGATAATAGTAAATTCATTGCTATCCCCGATTCCTGAAGACTCTAAGCCAGGTACAATGATGGCTCTGATAGAAGTACATGACCAAGATACTGGTGATAATGGAGAGATTGACTGCGAAATTGTTGAAATTTTACCATTTGATTTAAAATTGTCTTCTGACAATTATTATAAACTAGCCACAAGCATGTCTCTAGACAGAGAGCAGAGAGCCTATTATAATATAACGATTGTAGCTACTGATCGAGGATTTCCCCCGTTATCCAATAGACGAACCATAGGATTGGAGATAGCAGATGTCAATGATAACCCACCAAAGTTTATTAAATCTAAATACATTGCATACATTCCAGAGAACAATTTACCAGGAGCCTCTATATATAGTGTAAGAGCTACAGATCCGGATACAGGAGACAACTCTAAAATTATCTATACAATTTCAACCGGAAATACAGGAAAACTTTCTATGTCATCTTATTTTTCCATCAACATCGAGACGGGAGTTCTTTATGCTCAGCGATCATTTGATTATGAACAGGACAAAGGGTTTGAAATACAAATAAATGCTAAAGACAATGGATCCCCGTCATTGGACAGTAATGCAACATTGGTCATCCACATAGTTGATCAGAATGATAACAGCCCCCAAATTTTATACCCCTCCATAGAAAATGGAGGGCCAGATGGGTATGAAATGGTTCCTCTTGTGTCTGAACCAAGATCTTTGATAACAAAGGTGGTTGCAGTGGATGCCGACTCTGGACATAACTCTTGGCTCTCCTATCATTTCATACATGGGTCAGAACCTTCATATTTTATTATTGGTGAGCACACTGGAGAAATCAGGACATCCCGGCCATTTCAAGAAAAGGATACAATGAAGCATAAGTTGGTGGTAATGGTGAAAGACAATGGAGATCCTTCTCTCTCTGCTACTGTAACATTAAATCTTTTGGTGGCAAATAATTTTCAGCAAGTCACTCCTAAACTTAGTAACCACAGCGAAAATGAAGACAACCAATCAAATTTACAACTATATTTATTGATAGCGCTTGTACTGATTTCTTTGCTATTTATTGCCACAGTTATAATGGTTATCATATCAAAGTGTAAAGATTCTGAACCTTTACCAACGTTTGGAGCAGTAAGTACAAACTTATATCCTCAAGTTGACTCCAGGATGCTCTCCATGTATAGTGATGGAAGTTTACCCTTTCCCTACTCATACAATGTTTGTGTGGCTTTGGATTCAACTGAAAACGACTTTTCCTATATGAAGCCACAGGAAAATGTCCCAGTGGACAACCTCATTGATGCTAGTGATTTAGGACTTGAAGACGAAGGTTTTAAAGAAGCCTCATCTACTAGTGTACAGGTAAGTTTTGCACAACTGCTAATGTTTTATAATGTCCTTGTGTTTTTTACATTCACTTCTGTTGTGGCTGTTTGTACTTTAAGCAAACATGACCAGTAGAAGTGTCATACTGAACTTACCAAAAGTATGACTCTGAGGACAACATTAGTGTCGTTACATTGAAAATTGTTACTTTTCCATCAGCTTAGGAGCTTGATAAAGCTTCCACATGGCTGAAACACTAGTATTTTGTCATTGGAGATAATAGCATCTCCAGACAATTTTTACTTGGAATATATTGGAGTATTGATGAGGCCTACGTACAGAATGTTCTATTAAATATTTAAGACCAAAATCAATTAACCTTCTTACATATACAGTACAAACATAATTTATATCTGCAGTCTGATAAATGTGTTTTTCCATTACCTGGTCTGCGCTGGCACAGGGATCCTGGTGAGACAGTCCTTTTTTCAAAATGCTGCCCGTTCTCCGTGTTCAGTGCCATTCTTTTCTCATGCATGGGCGCACTCTATGCACTGGAGGCGGGCTCTGTGCCCCCAGTATGACAATATCCCCCGCTCTTTGGTAATTCAAATAGAGGGGTGTCTCAGAGCAGATATCATACGTTTTTTCTATTTGCTTCCATTAAATCATATACATGATAAAACATGATAATACATGAGCAGTAACCTTGTTATAAGTATAAATGTGTTCATTGGTTAATATTCACCAAAACTAATAGAAAAAAAACTGAAGGATTCAGGAAATGAAAACCAAATTTATAGAGTATCTATTGTATCTTTGTATCTATTGACGGCAAACCCAGTTTTTTGTCAGCTAATACTAAGGCCCATTGTACTCCTAATAATGATTATATATATATATATATATATATATATATATATATGTGTGTGTGTGTGTGTGTTTGTGTGTGTATTGAGTGTACAGTATGTAGAAATAAATAAAACCTTTAAATCAGAGGCAATGAATCTAATTGTTTATCCTCAAAGTAAATCAAAATAATAATCATCTCCAGAAAGTATTAGACAAGCTATTGTATTTCTGAAATTGTTCCTTTCACCAGTGAACCAGGTTGATAATAATTAACTAAAGTAATTGCAGTGGATGCAGTGTATTTATAATTTTTTTTCAAGTCCTAGAAACAACATGCTTTGTCATAAGTTAACAAACAGGAAAAAGATGTATTGAAGCACAATGTCGGGGATAGTGAAGACAGTGGTGTCCTTTTTCGGCTACAGTCACCTTAAGTCTAGTTGTTATAGATAATTTCCAGGATCCAAAAATACGTAACTGAATCCCAAGTGAAGAATTTCAATCAAACCTACAATTGGACGCTCATTTCAATGCTTTTTTGATAGCCGTTATATTGGTTATTATAACTTAAAGCAATTAGGCAAAATTACTCCCCAGTTATGGTCATCAAGTCCCTTAAATTGAACACTGCCATTTCCCTTTTCTCATAATGTCTGAGTAATGACTTTTGGTTTTTATGGTGTTGACAGTAAATCTGTGGGGAATGGCTGTTTTGGAACCTTATTGTCTTTCTATGTTGGAAAAAAATCAAATTATAAATTTCAATATTCCTATAATCATTTGCTCAGTTCTCCCTTATAGGAAAATATAAGGATAGGCACTCATAAAGGATTTGAAAACTAAAAGCAGTACTAATCCAAAATCACTCTCAAGGGTTGGTCTTCTGGGATGTCTAAACGTTTAGAGATAAAATGTAAAGTAATTTAAAATATCAGGCATCATGTAGTTACTTAATAACTTATGGCTATTGAATTTACTTCCTTGTAGTCCAGCCTCTTCTCTGCATCTTATAAGTTTCCATCTTGACCTTCAGAACTAACCCCACTTTCTCTCACTTTGCACTCTGCTGTCATTCCTATGACTAGTGATGAGCGAATACTGTTCTATCGAATAGTGACATATTTGAATATTCAATATTCCTATAAATATCCCACGAATATCCGATAAATATTCAATAAGTGTTCAAATCCCCCAGCTTCCGGTTTCCCCCTCCAAATGGTCAAATAGATGTTTTTCACTAATCGAATACTTGTTTCCATAGACTTTAATGGGATCGAATATTCGATCGAATATTCACGGGATATTCGTACGAATGAAGAAAAGATCCTCTCCAGCTCAAATAATGTTGAATGCTTTATTAGATGTGCATATAACACCGACGCGTTTCAGACCCCACTGGGTCCTTAGTCATGGTTTTCTATACAAAAAGACATAGACAAACAATAACCATCTCCATATATTAGTGACAAAGGTAAATTTTATAGTAAAAGATTTTTTAGTATGTTAAATGACAAAACTACAAGACATAGACATATATAAGTGTACTGTATATACAAATAATGATTCTATTAGTATAATACCAGCAGTCAAATTCATAGGCATATATGCGGGTATTACATGACCATATATGGATGTATGTATAATAAATTATCTCATGAATTATCTCACTATCATACCATAAGTTATATTTAATGTATACATCATGTCGGATTATATTAAGTTTCTCTATAATAGTGGATAACTCAATATATAAATTCATAGATAAAGGGAAAATGCCTGCAGTATATTCTGCTGTATGCATAACATCCAAGGTACGGACAGATAGAGTAATTACTGAGGAGAAAACATGAATATACGGTTATTCTATACCCCCTCTTCACTGAACAGCCTTGCAAAAGATCGAGGTCGATATGGATAACATAAAGTTTTCTAATAGTATGACAATTTAGTCAGAACATACCTCATGAAGCATCCTGTAGGGAGTGAGTATCAGGCGCCAGGCACAGCCGGAGGCGTCCGAATCTAAATTGCAAAGCGCCGCTTTATAACTCCATTGTGAGCTGGACTTCTGCCAGAAGGTCTGTGACGTATATGCGTTCCAACCTGGAACACACGTCCGAATATAACTTGCAAAGCGCCGCTTTATAACTCCATTGTGGACTGGACTTCTGCCATAACATAAAGCGGCGCTTTGCAAGTTATATTCGGACGTGCGTTCCAAGTTGGAACACAAAATATTCATAAATTAACAGTAACAGCTATAGATGGTGGAAATCCTGTGATTAATTAATTCATTTTACTATAGTCGCCATAAGTGCCAATGATAAAGATGAAGGTCTCTATTCAGAGATCACATACCCCTTCAGCAAAACCTCAGGGAATGTCTATCATACAGGAATGTTCAGCATCCATCCTGTAAGTGGGCATATTAGAACACATGATACGTCAGATTATGAATTAGTAAGTCATTATGAGTTGTCTTTACAAGCAAATGATGGAGGAGGCCTTGTGGCGCATTGTAAAGTATTGATAGAAGGTATAGATGTTAATGATAATCCACCAGAGATAAACATCACATCCCTATCTACTCCAATATCTGAGGACGCTGTACCAGGTACTGTGATAGCGCTCATTAAAGTTCATGATCAAGACTCTGGAGAAAATGGACAAAGAAGAAATGTCTTCTTATAGTATTTCAATCATAGCTACAGACAGAGGATTGCCACCACTATCCAGTAAACAGACCTTAGTTAAAAGTTAAAGAGTTAAAAGAGAAATCGTAAAAGAAGCTTTATCGTTAATGATCGTTGATGATAGGTCTGTGTAAAACACTATGGGGGAGATTTATTAAACTGGTGTTAACTAGAATTGTCTTAGTTGCCCCTAGCAACCAATCAGATTCCACCTTTTATTCCTCACAGATTCTTTGGAAAATGAAAGGTGGAATATTATTGGTTGCTAGGGGCAACTGAGCCTTTACACCATGTTTGATAAATCTTCCACATAGTCTATTGAATAACAGCCATGCTTTTCATGAACGTCAAATTAATGATGATGACTATATGTGTTTTGCAAACAATGGACGTTATTTAGTTGTTCACACACATTTTTTCTTTTTCACCATCTTTTCACCGTCTTTACCACTAAATGTAACGGACCTTTAAAAAAGAACCACACCCAAAAGGACCTGAACTAGAATAATGTTTTAACAGCCGTCATTGTTACAGTGGCTGCCCAAAACGCGAAATGATGGACATCATAATGTGAACATAGCTATAAAAAGTACAAGACAGTGGTTTGTAATCAACATTTTCCATATAATATTAGAAAAAAAAAACCTGGCTTTTGTTGTATTGTTTTCATTTTCATTCATTCTTTTATTAGTATTCTAACTAAACTGTTTTCTATCCATTCCTGTATATAGAATAGAATATACTTCAACAAATTAAATATATAGTGGGAAATTTATTAAACTGGTGTAAAGTAGAATTGTCTTAGTTGCCCCTAGCAACCAATCAGATTCCACCCTTCATTTCTCACAGATTCTTTAGAAAATAAATGGTGGAATCTGATTGGTTGCTAGGGGCAACGAAGACAATTCTACTCTACACCAGTTTGATAAATCTCCCCCATAATATCTACACTATAATTGTTCAATAGGTAATATATAATGGTATATGAAAATAATATACATTTAACCCCTCTTCTCCGCAGGACATACCGACACGTCCTGCGGGGGGGGGAGGTTCAGAGAGGGGCCGCGCTCTGAACCGCCGCGATCCCTGCTGCTTACTGAAGCACGGTACCGCGGCTATTAGCGGTTGCCGCCGATCGGCCGCGCCCACTAATTAGGAAAGTTAGATGTAGCTGTCAGAATGACGCTGATCCTGGCTCGGCAATCCATTTAGATGGTCTGCTGCAGACCATTATAATAGAGCACTGATCTGATTGATCGGTGCTCTATTATATACACAGCATTGATCTCAATGGGAGAAGTCTCCCAGGGGGATTCTAACTACTGTTAGTGAAAAAAAAAGTGTTTTTAATAATAAAAAATCCCCTCCCCTAATAAAAGTCTGAATCACCCCCCTTTTCCCATTTTATAAATAAAAATAAATAAATAAACAAACATATTTGACATCGCTGCGTGCATAATCGAAATATTTAATTATCACACGGTAAACGGCGTAAGCACTACAAAAATCCTAAAGTGCAAAATTGAGCATTTTTGGTCGCATCAAAATCAGAAAAATATATACAAGTAAGGTACCAATATAAAGTACAAATCATGTCGCAAAAAATGACACCTCATACAGTCCTATAGACCAAAGAATAAAAGCACTATAAGCATAGGAATGGAGCGATTTTAAAGAAAATTTTGATTTTTTTGAAAGAATTTGATTTTTAATAAGCCATCAAATAATATAAAAGTTATACATGTTACACATCGTTGTATTCTTAACGAATTGAGGAACATGTATAACAAGTCAGTTTTACCATATGGCGCATGGTGTAAACACAAAAACAACCCAAATAAGAAATATTTTATTTTCAATTTCACCAGTTTCACAATATATTTTATGCAAAAATTAAGTCTGGTATTGCAAATTACAATTAGTTGCACAAAAAATAAGGGCTCATGTGGGTCTGTAGGTGAAAAAAAGGCAAGTGCTATGGCCTTTTAAACCTGAGGAGGAAAAAACGAAAACGCAAAAATGAAAATAGGCGGTAAAAGAAGACTTTAATTTTTTTTAACTATTTATATTTGAATATTTGTATATTTTGATATTTCAATGGCAAACAACCACACTATATTATACTGAATAGAGGTTCCAGTCTCAGATTAGATTATTATGTTACCTTTTTATAGATATTTTAAAAATACAAATTGAGTTGTTTTATTGGGTCATTAATAAAAAGTTATTTTAAATTGTAGTTTTATCTTATTTAGACTTAGCTGTCCAATACCTTAGGTCAGGAATAGGGAACTTAGGGCCCTCTATTGCAGTCCCCTTTATGCCCAAAATGCCCATGCATAATGGGAATTATAGTTTTATAAAAAGGAGGAGAGTTTTAGGTTCCCCATTTCTGCCTTAGAACTTGTTTTTCTTTATGACTTTCACTTATGTTATGAATCTAAAATGAGAAATGTATTATTAGATTTAAAAAAAATGCTATAATATTTTCAAGACTTTTTTATCATTACAGTGGTATCTTGGTTTCAAGAGTAACTTGGTTTAAGAGTGTTTTGGTTTAAGAGCTCACAGTTTTTCAAAATTCTGACTTGGTTTAAGAGCATTGCTTTGGTTTAAGAGCTCCCTGTACGGGTGGGAGCGTGAGTGGAGGAGGGGCATGGCCTGCATAGCGGGGTCTACAGCACTGTACTCTGACCCAGGAAGTCTCCCTCACCTTCCAAATCATAGCACATCCACGTCAGGCTGGGGCTTACATCAGAGGACAGGACTGTGGAATAATCTCTTCATAGCTGTAACCCCTCTCTCCCCAGACAGAGAGAGCTGCTATACTTTGCCCACATCTGCCCTGCTCATTCCCTTATGCTCCCTGCAGTCTCTGTCCACCCTTGTGTTTCCCATCCTCTCCATTACTGTACAGTAACTTATAAGATCACATATTCTGCTGTTTCTGAATGTTTGTTTCATCTGTTTTACATGTGATTCAGAATAATAAATCATTATTACTGGAGTGTGGAACCAATTGTCTGCATTTCTATAATTTCATATGGGAAAATTTGCTTTGGTTTACGAGTGGATTTGGATTACAAGCACAGTCCCGGAACGGATTATGCTCGTAATCCAATGCACCACTGTATTTGTAAGTATAAGTACAAAATATTGTTCTCTAAATTGTAAAGCATAATGTATTTAAAAAATGTTAAACTGATATTAAAAAGTTTTATTTTATTTTACCTGTAAGCAATAATATTCACATCTTAAGTATAGACTAAAGAAAAGTTTTATTAAAGCTTGCTTAAGCATATATATACATTTATAAGAACGACAGTGAATAAATAGAAAAAAAATCCTGCAGTTCCTTACTTTGACCTCAGAGCGCCGCTGTTTGACCACAAAGCAAAAGAGAGAACACTGGAGATCCACCGTCATTTTCAGCATTCACACACTGCAGATCTGCAAGAAGGAGCACAGGACTGAATACATTTCCTCTACAGAAAATGCAGAGGAATATTGGATTTTAAAAGAAATAACACATTTAAAGGACAACCTTCTAACAATCCTCATCTGAATAATTAGGAGCAAGAATGAAATCAACTGAATATATTTACAAAGGACTCAGATGGCAAGTAACCATTTCTATCTTATTTTCTTGGCTGTGTCATTCAGTCTCTGGTCAGATTCATTATTCCATTGTAGAAGAAATGAGAAAAGACTCTGTTATAGCAAATATTGCAGATGACCTTGGATTAGATATTAAGCAGCTCTCATCTAGAAAATTGAGGATTGTATCCAGAGCTTCAGAGAGATATTTCTATGTTAGTCTAGATAATGGAAATCTGTATGTTAAGGACAGGATAGACAGAGAGACATTGTGTGAGAAAACAGTCTCCTGCTTTATAACATTTGATGCTGTGGTTGAAAATTCATTTAGCATTACTAAGGTAAAAGTAGAAATTCAGGATATAAATGATAATTCTCCAGTATTCCTCCCTGATATATTCTCATTAAAAACAATTGAATTGACATCGACAGGAACCAAATTTGCTTTACAAGCTGCAGAAGATCCAGATATTGGTTCTAATTCTGTACAGTCATATAAGCTCAGTGACAACCAGTATTTTTCACTGAGTGAAGACACCAATCCAGATGGCAGCACATTTTTAGAGCTTGTTCTAGAGAAACCATTAGATAGAGAGACCCAGAGTCTTTATGAGCTGATACTAACAGCTATAGATGGAGGGAAACCTATGAGATCTGGAACTGCATTGATAAGGATCATTGTTACTGATGTTAATGATAATTTCCCAATATTCACCCAGTCAGTATATAAAGTCAGTGTCAATGAGAATACTGCAGTGAATACAACAATAATCAATGTGACCTCCACAGACAAGGATGAAGGGATCAATGGACAAGTCACATATTCCTTCAGTAAATTTCCTTCTGGAAATGTCCA
The DNA here is from genome assembly GCF_027789765.1 of Dendropsophus ebraccatus. Classification (NCBI taxonomy): domain Eukaryota; kingdom Metazoa; phylum Chordata; class Amphibia; order Anura; family Hylidae; genus Dendropsophus; species Dendropsophus ebraccatus. The sequence continues at coordinate 33,528,096 of NC_091454.1, read as the reverse complement.
TCGTACAGGAACATTCAGCATCAACCCTGGGACCGGGGACATTAAAATAAATGATAGATTAGATTTTGAACAAATAAAAAACTATGAACTTTCAGTAATGGCAAAAGATGGAGGTGACCTTGTTTCTCACTGTAAAGTTTTGGTAGAAGTCATAGACGACAATGACAATGCTCCTGAGATATCCGTCACCTCATTCTCTACTCCTATTCCTGAGGACGCTGCTGTGGGTACAATGATCGCTCTGATTGAAGTTCATGATAAAGACTCCAGAATGAATGGAGAAGTTGACTGTAAACTTCTGGATGAAAAATTATTGAACTTAGTTTTATCATCTGACAACTATTACAGAATTGTCACCACAAGTCCCATGGACAGAGAGAAGGTTTCTAGTTACACCATTACTGTTTTAGCCACTGACAGAGGATCTCCCCCACTTTCCAGCAGAAGGACCATCACATTGGAGATATCAGATGTCAATGACAACCCGCCATGGTTTACCAGAAGTACTTATATTGCTTATGTCCCAGAGAACAATTTACCAGGCTCCTCTATATACAGTATACAAGCCTCAGATCCTGACACTGGAGACAATGCAAGAATATTTTATTCCATCTCCACCTCTAATACAGAGGATCTTCCGGCATCTTCCTATCTCTCCATCAATATAGAGACTGGGGTCCTCTATGCTCAGAGATCATTCGATTATGAGCAACATAAAGAGTTTCACATACAAATAAACGCCAGAGACAATGGATCCCCATCTCTAAGCAGCAACACAACCCTACTTATCCATATTGTGGATCTGAACGATAATGCTCCAAAAATATTATTCCCGTCCCCAGACATTGGAGGTATGATGGCATTTGAGATGGTCCCTATTGATTCTGAACAAGGTTCCTTAATAACTAAGGTAGTGGCCATAGATCCGGACTCTGGACACAATGCTTGGCTCTCTTATCATTTTCTACACTTATCAGAACCTACTTATTTTGTCATCACACAACATACTGGGGAGATAAGGACATCTCGTATCTTTCAAGAGAAGGATGTACTGAACCATAAGATAGTGGTGATGGTGAAGGACAATGGAGTCCCCTCTCTGTCATCTACAGTTACCCTAAATCTCCTTATAGCCAACAATTTCCAGCAGGTTGTCCCCAGGTTCAATGAACAAGCAACGGAAGAGAATCCACAATCTAGTTTACAGTTGTATTTAGTAATCGCCCTTGGATTAATCTCACTGCTATTTCTTATTACTGTCATCTTGGTCATTATCTCCAAGTGTAAGAAATCTGATCCCGTCCCAATGTTCAGTAACCTCAGCTCAAACCTGTATCCTCAAGTCGACCCCAGAATCCTTTCTCAGTATGGAAATGGGACACTGACATTCCCTTACTCATACAATGTCTGTGTGGGGTTTGATGCCAGTGAAAGTGACTTTACTTACATGAAACAAAATCCAGATGTTCCTGTGGACAATCTCATTGATGCTGATAATCCTGGACTTGGGAATGAAAGTGTAAGAGAAGCTTTACCGACAACTGATGTGCCAGAGGTGAGATTATCTAAAATATAGGAAAATACATATCAGTGTTTTACAATGCGTTGTCCAAAGTTGGTGTATTATCTAAAGTGAATAATAAATGCAGAGTTATTAAAAGATAATTTAAAATTTATCTGTCGATCTTCAGTAATGTCATTCCTGTGCTCATCACAGCAGAGCACTGCATAAATATTTATTAGAAGGGATGGGCAGGCCAGGGCGTATCGGTCCACTGAGAGCATTAGTTTTACCCCCGGTGCATCAAACCTTCTCATTTACTAATCTAACTAATAAGCTACAAACTTCACGAAAGCGAGTATCAAGTTATTTAAATCAACTTCACCTTCAGCACCCTGTGCGCTATAGGGACACATCTTCAAGTTAGATGCATCTTTAAGTATTATATACAACCTGGATTATAAAGGTCATGCTGATATGTCCCTATATCGCACAGGTAATTTGTGTATCTTGATACTCATTTTAAGTTTTTAGTTTATTAAATTAGTAAATGTTTTGTGCCTTTGCTTTTGCATGGCCATCTTTTGATAATTATGGCCACAACTAATAATCATGATCAGCAAAACGATGTTGTGTGAACATAGCCTAAAAAACATAATTTTGTAGTTTATAATTTCTAGAAATTTTACCATTTTTTTAATAAAAAAATTTCTTTAGGCCAGCATTTTGAATAGATTTACATTTATTTAAAGCTCCATCCCACTTTACCCGCCGCGGCCCGGTTAATACTTTACGTGTTCATGCTCCATCTTGCTTCTGAGGCTCCTGGTGTCCTGAGGTTCCACTGAGCCAATCAGTGCGCTGTCCTGCCGCAGAACGGAGCTGAGCGGAACGTCCGGATTTTGGGAGCCTCATAAGCAGGCCAGAGCACAGATCTGTAAAGTATTCACCAGTACAACGGCGTTTTAAGGGGGATGGCGCTTTAAATACATGTAAACCTTTTCAAAATTACAATGCAGGGAATTGCAGCGAATTTCGCTGTAAACTTGCAGCATAAAATTCTCTGCATTTCTGCTTCGCATGAAGTCGGCCTAAAGATGAAATATTTTCAAAAGATAAAGTTTTTTTTAGAAATTATAAACTATAAAAGTATGTTTTAAGGCTATGTTCACACAATGGCATTTTGCTGATCATGATCATTAGTTGTGGCCATAATCATCAAAAGACGACCATGCAAAAAGACAGGCAAAAACATTTACTACTTTAAAAAACCACAAACTTCATGGAAACAAGTTCAAGAGTTGTGTTTTATTATAGGGGACAAAATACAGTTCACAGAAAAATTGTAACTGGAGATACATTTTCTTAGATATGGTAGTAGATTATAAAATATACAGAACCTCTCTTTTTATTAAATGACAATACTTTTAATAAAATATACTTAATGGTATGTTATACATTAGTAAAGTTTAGTTTCTCTGACTGAATATTCGTTTTTTAAAGATTGTGTAATAACTCAAATATTGATTTACTCTATAAAAAACATCCATAATAATAGAATGATATGGTTCGTATGTTAAGATACAATTTATGAATAGTCCTGTATTTTGTGATGAATGGAAAGTATACAAAAAATTATGCCACATGAAGGGGTTGATGTAAGGGCTAGATAGTTTATATTGAGCAGCATGGCTCCTATAGTTGAGGATCAGAATGTATAAACCTGTGTCAGTCTTATACAATTACATATCTTATTAAAAATTTGGATCACTTTGCTTGGTTATCAATTCTAAAGACTATGACATGTTTAAAAATCAGCCTTTATAGTGAAAAAATACTAACATAAATATACATGTAAATGTATGTACTTATGTTTTACTCCACATCACTATATATCAACAAACGTGTGCGTGTGTATTATACAGTACCCCTTTCTATTACAGTATCTTGACCGTTTCAAGGCCTGTACTCTACAAAACCTTTGAAACTGTCCTGCTATGTATAGCTTCAAGTCAATAGCAGAAGGTCCTTTAAGTTAGCCTAACTCAGCACACTCACTGCGTCTGCACCCTGATGAATACAGAAAGCGATCAAAAGATCAATCAATGAGAGAAAAGAGAGAAGATAACCCTAGGAGCAGTGTCTATAAATGGAAACTTTTGGACTGACTTGGGTTTTAGTCCTGTGTCTGTAGTGTTTGGTTGAGGTCTAAAGTGTACTTTGGTTTGAAGGGGGGCATTTCTAGTTTTAACTTAACCTCTTGGGGACCTAACTCATTAAAAAGGTTAACTAAAAGATTTAAAAATTAATTTAAGATAATAAACTTATTCCTCACATTTCAAAGAAAAAACGTTACATACAAAACATTTTAAAATTAATATGACTGCATGTGGGCATGTCCAAATGATTTGTAATATCAAATAATTTTGCCACTGAATGCCACCTTAGTCTTGCTTTAGCTGGGGTGGGGTGGATTTGGTTAACTTAAGGGTGTTTTCAGGTGAAAATGATTGAGAGCTTATTCTCTGAATTCTGGTAAAGTGATCAGGGTCTAAAGAGGAATAACTAGGCATGGCCTTTATGCAGTTAATATGTTAGTTCTGTAAAACAGCACAGATTAAAACTTAATATTCCTAAAATCATTTTGACCACTAGGCTTAAAGGGAACCTGTCACCCCCCGTGCCGGGGTGACAGGCTCCCGACCCCCCGTTAGAGCCCCCTATACTTACCTAATCCCGCCGGGTCCCGCTTCTGGATCCGGTCGGGTGACGGAGATCTCAGCCGCTGCAGCCCGGCGCGCACGCTGAGAGATGAGTCCAACACCCATAGAGAATGACAGGAGAGTCCAGCGCTCCGTCATTCTCTATGAGCGTTGGACTCATCTCTCAGCGCGCGCGCCGGGCTGCAGCGGCTGAGATCTCCGTCACCCGACCGGATCCAGAAGCGGGACCCGGCGGGATTAGGTAAGTATAGGGGGCTCTAACGGGGGGTCGGGAGCCTTGTTGAAGTCAGCATCAGTCTTTTGAGATGCCCTGTAGACCATCGCTGATCTTTCAACATGTTAAAAGACCACGAACATTATGCATGTTGGCTGAACATTGCCTTTCAACATGTGCTATCACACTGAACGATTATTGGCCTTTAACGGTCAGGGAGGCCGATAAATGTTCGGTGTAATAGAGCCTTTATAACTAAGCTGAGACTCCCTGTTCTGTATGTGAGGATACAGTAAGTAGGGGGCTGCTAGAAAGTAACCTTTCTAGTATTACAGTGGGAGGTGATAATAGTAGATAGCTTAGACAGTAGCATTTCTGCTTCCTTCTCCCTGTGGTATGAGCTTTATACAGATCACAGAAGTTACTGAGTATTCTTACAAGTGTGTTCACTACAAAAAGTAGGGTCAGATGTAATGTAATAAAAAAAAGGTTTCTAAATTACAACCAGAAAATAGAAACAGATTATTAAAAACAGATGTTTCAGTATTTGGATCTATTTAGTAAAACAAGACTGCCCAGTCCATTCCTTTAAAGTGACTCTGTACCCACATTCTGACCCCCCCCCCCCCCAAACCACTTGTACCTTCGGATAGCTGCTTTTAATCCAAGATCTGTCCTGGGGTCTGTTCGGCAGGTGATGCAGTTATTGTCCAAAAAACTACTTTTAAACTAGCAGCCCCGTGCGCAACGTGTAGAAGCGGTTTAGGGGGGGGGGGTTAGATTGTGGGTACAGAGTCGCTTTAACAATGTGATAGTTACCTCTGCCACCCATGTTTCATTGATTTTGCTCACTTTGGTATTTAAAGCATTATCCAGATTGTATTAGCGAATCAGATACTTTATTATTGTTAATTGTACAATGTATTTCTGCAATGGATTAAGTCCTTAGACACCAGTGCAAAAGCATAGAAGAGATACAGATAAACAGATAAAGGTTATGGGGATTATGGGGATGTTGTGTCTCTTTTAATGTCATGTACTGTGACTACTGTGGAGGTAACACTTATCTGGACACTGTAATAACATTATCTTGGTAAGTGCTATATATCTGCCATACTTTTACGTCTAATTCTGTGTGGAGGGTATAATGGTAATAGTATATGATGTTTCATATGGCTGTTAGACTTTTATATGTACTATAGTGTGACAAAACTAGTGGGCCAAAGAATATGTAGGTTTTGGGACATTAATGTTACTAAATTCATTTAGAAGTCTTGAGAAGTCAGTACAATTTTGAACTATGGCCTAGGTCAGGGGTCCCCAAACTACGGCCCGCGGGCCACATGCGGCCCCCCGAGGCCATTTATCCGGCCCCCGCCGCACTTCCTGGAAGGGGCAACTCTTTCATTGGTGGTCAGTGAGAAGACTGCTCTCACTGACCACCAATAAAAGAGCTACCCCTTCCGGATCACGCCAGCCTTCCCCGCATCCACACTGCCGCCGACATTCCCGTCGAAGGGATCCCCCAGCAGGTGCAGCAACGTCATCACTGCCCCTGCCGGAGGATCTCTCAGAGATCATGTCCAGGTTACATCCGGGGTGGGGGGTTGGTGGTCCGTGCGGCGTGGAGGAGGCAGGTGGCAGGGCCGATCTGCGGCCCCAGAGCAGTGTGAGATGTTGGCCCTGCCGCCTGCCTTCTCCGCGCTGCACGGACCACTCGGACCACCCGGATGTAACCTGGAAATGATCTCTGAGGGATCCTCCGTCAGGGACAGTGATGAATTTGCTGCACTTGCTGGGGGATCCCTCCAGAGACTGACCGGCTGCATAGGAGAGAAAAGGCCCTATTAGGTAAGTATAATTATTATAGTTTTTTTTTTTTGTAGCAATGCAGGGGGGCATTATAAGTATATGGGGGACATTGCAGGGGGACAATATAACTATATGGGGGACACTGCAGGGGGACAATATAACTATATGGGGGACATTGCAAGGGGACAATATTACTATATGGGTGACATTGCAGGGGGACATTATTACTACATGGGGGACATTGCAGGGGGACAATATTACTATATAGAGAGCACAACAGGGAGCATTATTACTATATGGGGGACAATGCAGGGACACATTATTAGTATATGAGGTAAGGGGGCTGGTTGAGGGTGTGAAGGGGTTGAGTGGGGGCTGGGTGAGGGGTGAAATAAAAGAGGGTTGCTTTTACTTTGGGGGGGGGGGGGGGTTGTGGCATTTTGCATTGGGATTTGATTATAGTTTTTTTTTATAGTCCGGCCCTCCGACGGTCTTAGGGACAGTGAACTTGCCCCCTGTGTGAAAAGTTTGGGGACTCCTGGCCTAGGTAATAATATCTGTTGCAAGTAATACCTTACTTTTATGACTCCAGAAGTTAACACTTTTCAGTTTTATTATTATTATTCAAGTCTATTTGATTTTCCAGTCTTTTTTCTATCTAGAGTAAAAATATTTACTGGGAAGTTTGGCATTAACAGTAGTTTATTGCTGCTCATTCAATAGATAGGATTAATATGCTAAGAAATAATATATAATAGAGAGATGATAATAATAATAATTAGTCCATACTTTATCATATTTCAAAAAATGTACATTGTGTCCTTTATATTTACCTCGTCTTGACAACCATAAATATATGAATCTAAAAGATTAACTACTATACATTTATTGTTAGTTTAACATAAATAATATTTTTAAATAGTCTTATAATATCTTAGGTGTTTGATCAAGTCATATTTCATCAAACACCTAAATTACTTTGATTAATATCATGTTGTTATAAGAAATATTTCCAATGTATTTCCAAGTATATTTACCTTTACTAATTTAGTTTAAAAGTCACCTGCAAATCATCACCATTGTCATATTATAATTTATTTATCTATTTTATAATTTATTATTTAAGCTGTGGAATGTTAAAATCATGAATGTGAAAAAGGAAAAGTAATAAAAAGTAAAAAAGACATGGGTTTGTAATCAAGATTTGTATTATTCATTTAACATTAGAAAGCAAAAACTGTCATTTGTGGTATTGTTTTTATTTATATTTTTATACTCTGCCCTTACTAAATAGTTTTCTATCCATTCTTGAGTATAGGATTGAATACACTTTAATGTTTTAATGTTTTAACTATAATTTTTCTATGGGTAATATGTACTGACAAGTGAGAATAATATACAGTTGAAAGAAGAGTTCAAATGTTTTTACCCTTTGTAAAATAAGTAGGAAAAATAATTAATTTGCTTTAAATGTCATACTTAGCAGTGGTTCAGATCTCAAATTAGAGTTTTAGAAAATGCTGACCTTAGTACACATGATTATACTAATTTTAATTATTAAAAAGTTTATAAAATACAAATTAAGTTGTTTTATTAGTTGTTCATGAAAAGTTATTTTGAATTCTGGATTTATCTAAAAAAGACCTACCTATCAATAAATTTAAATTAAATTATAATACGTAATTATTAAACTATAATTTAATTAAATCATAATAAATGTAACAGGTTTTTTTTTATATTTATTCGGCACTATAAATAAACAGATTGCATTCTAAATATATTACATAAAGCACTAATCAATTTAAACAAACTGGTATTTTGAAATCTAGGAGAAAAATTATTCACATCTAAAATATAAATTGAAGAAAAGTTTTATTAAAAAAACATTCTTTTCTATTTCTAATTGGGTTTTAAAGCTTAATCAAGATAAAAATTATGTATGGATAACAGTGAATTACAAGAAAAAGAAAATCCAGAACTGCAGTTCCTTATTTTGACCTCAGAGCGCCGCTGTTTGACCACAAAGCAAAAGAAAGAGCACTGGAGATCCACCGTCATTTTTAGCATTCACACACTGCAGATCTGCAAGAAGGAGCACAGGACTGATTACATTTCCTCTACAGAAAATGCAGAATATTATTGGATATTGTAAAGAATAACACATTTAAAGGACAACCTTCTAACAATCCACATCTAAACAATTAAGGAGCAAGAATGAAATCAACTGAATATATTTACAAAGGACTCAGATGGCAAGTAACCATTTCTATCTTATTTTCTTGGCTGTGTCATTTAGTCTCTGGTCAGATTCATTATTCCATTGTAGAAGAAATGAGGAAAGACTCTGTTATAGCAAATATTGCAGATGACCTTGGATTAGATATCAAGCAGCTCTCATCTAGAAAACTGAGGATTGTATCCAGAGCTTCAGAGAGATATTTTTTTGTTAGTCTAGATAATGGAAATCTTTATATTGGGGACAGGATAGACAGAGAGACATTATGTGAGAAAACAGCCTCCTGCTTCCTAACCTTTGATGCTGTGGTTGAAAATCCATTTAGCATTACTAAGGTAAAATTAGAAATTCAGGATATAAATGATAATTCTCCAGTTTTCTTCCCTGATACATTCTCATTAAAAACAATTGAATTAACATCAGCAGGAACCAGATTTGCTTTAAGACCCGCAGAAGATCCAGACATTGGTTCTAATTCTGTACAGTCATATAAGCTCAGTGACAACCAGTATTTTACACTTAGTGAAGACACCAATCCAGATGGCAGCACATTTCTAGAGCTTGTCCAAGAGAAACCATTAGATAGAGAGACCCAGAGTCTTCATGAGCTCATACTAACAGCTATGGATGGAGGGAAACCTATGAGATCTGGAACTGCTATAATAAGGATCATTGTTACTGATGTTAATGATAATTTCCCAATATTTACCCAGTCAGTATATAAAGTCAGCGTCAATGAGAATACTCCAGTGAATACAACAATACTCACTGTGAACTCCACAGACAAGGATGAAGGGGTCAATGGACTGGTCATATATTCCTTCAGTAAAACATCAGGGAATGTCCATCATACAGGAACCTTTAGTATCAACTCTGTGACCGGGGACATTAAAATACATGATAAATTGGATTTTGAACAAATAAAGAACTATGAAATTTCAGTGACGGCAAAAGATGGAGGTGACCTTGTTTCTCACTGCAAAGTATTAGTAGAAGTATTGGATGAGAATGACAATGCTCCTGAGATATCCATCACCTCATTCTCTACTCCTATTCCTGAGGACGCTGCTGTGGGTACAATGATCGCTCTAATCGAAGTTCATGATAAAGACTCCAGAATGAATGGAGAAGTGGACTGTAAACTTCTGGATGAAATACCATTTAATTTAGTTTTATCATCTGACAACTATTACAGAATTGTCACCGCAAGTCCCATGGACAGAGAGAAGGTTTCTAGTTACACCATTACTATTTTAGCCACTGACAGAGGATCTCCCCCACTTTCTACTAGAAGGACCATCACTCTGGAGATATCAGATGTCAATGACAACCCGCCATTGTTTACCAGAAGTACTTATATTGCTTATGTCCCAGAGAACAATTTACCAGGCTCCTCTATAAACAGTATACAAGCCTCAGATCCTGACACTGGAGACAATGCAAGAATATTTTATTCCATCTCCACCTCTAATACAGAGGATCTTCCGGCATCCTCCTATCTCTCCATCAATATAGAGACCGGGGTCCTCTATGCTCAGAGATCATTCGATTATGAGCAACATAAAGAATTTCACATACAAATAAATGCCAGAGACAATGGATCCCCGTCTCTAAGCAGCAACACAACACTACTTATCCATATTGTGGATCAGAACGATAACGCTCCAAAAATATTATTCCCGTCCCCAGACATCGGAGGTATGACGGCATTTGAGATGGTCCCTTTTGATTCTGAACAAGGTTCCTTAATAACTAAGGTAGTGGCCATAGATCCGGACTCTGGACACAATGCTTGGCTCTCTTATCATTTTCTACACTTATCAGAACCTACTTATTTTGCCATCACACAACATACTGGGGAGATAAGGACATCTCGTATCTTTCAAGAGAAGGATCTACTGAACCATAAGATAGTGGTGATGGTGAAGGACAATGGAGTCCCCTCTCTGTCATCTACAGTTACCCTAAATCTTCTTATAGCCAACAATTTCCAGCAGGTTGTCCCCAGGTTCAATGAACAAGTAACTGAAGAGAATCCACAATCTAGTTTACAGTTGTATTTAATCATCGCCCTTGGATTAATCTCACTGCTATTTCTTATCACTGTCATGTTGGTCATTATCTCCAAGTGTAAGAAATCTGATCCCGTCCCAATGTTCAGTAACCTCAGCTCAAACCTGTATCCTCAAGTGGACCCCAGAATCCTTTCTCAGTATGGAAATGGGACACTGACATTTCCTTACTCATACAATGTCTGTGTGGGGTTTGATGCCAGTGAAAGTGACTTTACTTACATGAAACAAAATCCAGATGTTCCTGTGGACAATCTCATTGATGCCGATGATTCTGGACTCGGGACTGAACGTGAAAGAGAAGCTTTACCAACAACTGATGTGCTGCAGGTGAGTTTATCTACAATATACAAAAATGCTCAATGTTCCCCAAATGATTGTTTAAAGTTTGTCTGCTACTTAGAGTGAACAATAATTTCAATATTAAAAAATCCTTGATAAGTATATCCTTGATATATTTCTATAATAACTCCAAATTAAAAGGTATACAGTAAAATAGCACCCTGTATTTTATTTAACAGCATTGCATTAAAATGTAACTGTACATCCTGATGTAGGTGGTGGTGGGGGGGGGGGGGGGTTATTTCAGAGAAGGGTCATAAGGTGACTCCTCCGCTGGGACCACGGCTATAAGCAGGCGTGGTCTGATCGCCACTTAAATTTAGTTACCGCTGTCAAATCTGACAGCTGCATTTAAATGTATAAAGTGCCCTTGTCCCTGGGGTTCAGATGCGATCGTGAATGGGATATCACTCCTGCTTACTTGGCCAGGGCTCAGTGTGGCACTGACGCTGATCCCGGCTCGGCAATTGATGTATCTGGTCTGCAGCATACCAGAGTTATGTAGCAATGCTGTTCTCATGAAGAGGACTTGTTACTTGAAATCCGTTAAATATTTTAACTTTTTTTCTGCTTCTAACTATTGGATCCTGTTGGGCAGCGCTAACCTTTATGAATTAGTCATACATCATTTTTGCACTTAGACTAGTTTTATCTCCACGGGCCCCTACCTTGGAGAATCCAGGTAGGGTGGGTGGGGATTTTGAACACAGAAGCAATGAGGCTTTAGGCCACAGTAGACCCTGGGCAATTTCTCTTTGAGTTTGTAAGTGCACATTAAAGTTTACAGACACAGAGCCAGGATACACAGGTAATATCTTTTTATTTGTATTGCTATCTGCATTACTGTTCAGGGCTATTTTAGGTAAATGATTTTCTGTAAGTCCTGTAAATTACAAGTTTAGGCCTTTGTTGGTTGAACTCGTTTTTCCGAAACATCCCACAGATACTAAATTGGATATAGGCTGCGTTCACACTACGTATATTTCAGTCAGTATATTTCAGTCAGTATTGCAACCAAAACCAGGAGTGGATTAAAAACACAGAAAGGCTCTGTTCACACAATGTTGAAATTGAGTGGATGGCCGCCATATAACAGTAAAGAACTGCCATTATTTCAATATAACAGCCTTTGTTCTAAAATAACAGCAAATATTTGCCATTAAATGGAGGCCATCCACTCAATTTTAACATTGTGTGAACAGATCCTTTCTGTGTTTTTAATCTACTCCTGGTTTTGGTTGCAATACTGACTGAAATATACTGACTGAAATATACAAATACTGACTGAAATATACGTAGTGTGAACGCAGCCTTAAGTTAACCAGCGTTGGAAGAACAAAGCCAAACTGGAGACAAGAGTTGTGCTGTCTCTGGAAGAAAGTGGCAATGTTTTGCTACTGCTGGAGAAACCTTTTAAAATTTGGAGAATTTGAAGACCATTCCTGGAAAATGTTTGCAGTGTCGCACAGATTTGGGGAGATAATAAAAAAAACTATGTAATTCTTATGAACGTAAACCCAGATTTAATCTGCCTTAAACCAAAGCTTTTATCCATAGCAACTAAGCACAGCTCACCTTTTATATCTTAACAAGCTCTGGTAAAATGAAAGCTAAGCCGTGATTTTTTTGCTATTGGCAAAGCCAATCCATTTTGATGTCAGTCCGATTGATCTGGGCCATATTGTGCACTGGGCCAAATTGCAACAAAAAATGATGCATTTTTTGGCATATTAAGCCATGCGTCTCATAACCAAAGCTACCCCTGCTTTTATGTAAGCCTCCCTATCTAAAACATAATGAAGGCCATCTTAAGGTGTGTACAGAAACGTTAGGACCCCAAAGTTACCTACCAGAACATTGCTCAGGACATCACACTGCTCATGCCGTCTCTTTCTGTACTGCATCTTGGTGCCATATATTCCCCAAGTAAGGGATACCCATGCAGCTAGCTATTCACATCATGAAATTAAACATGCTGCACCAAACAATGTTAGCATCTTTCATTGTTCCTAGATCCAGATCATATGCCCATTATAGTCACATTTAGCAATGGACAGCATGGGGTCAGCTCCTAACACAGTAAGCTACAATCATTGCTGGATTATAGAGTCTGTTTTAGGTTGCTGTCCCTGGACATATACTTTATGTGCTGCTAGACTTTGATTTTACCATAATTTTGCTTAAGTTATGACAGAATGCAGAAGGGAGACCATTAGGCAATGTTTAAGCAGGATCTATGGTATGTGACTATAACATCACCACAAGTCATACAGAGTCTGTATGTAAGGGGTGACCAGTCTGTAGTGTAAGTGGTGAATTTTTGACTGACCAGGAATATAAATTAATTTAAGAGCCTGCGTTTGTATTAAGGATCTGGTTTAGGTCTGAAGCAGGCTTTGATTTGAGGTGTGTGTGTGTGGGGGGGGGGGGGCGTATTTCAACTTAACCTCTTGATGACCCCATTCCTGGCTTACAATTTTAGAAATAGTTTAAGATGTAAAAGTTCCCAAGTTTCAAAGAAAATAAGAACCTTGCATACAAAGGAAATGTTAAATTAGCTTTGCTGCATGAGGAAATGTCTTAAATATTTAAATCAAGGGCAGACATATCACTTGTGCAGCAGGTTCAGCTGCACAGGGGCCCAGGCCAATAGAGGGACCCGCCAAGCTCAGACTCTAAAGTGTCAGCTCAGCATGGCACATGTCTGTAGTGGGCCTCCAAGGTGGCATTAGCACCCGGGAAGTGTGGGCCCCCTTCTCCTGGTGGGCCCACTTAGGCACTAAAAGCTGTGGGGGCTAGCGCTTTCCCCTTCTCCTTTCCTCCTGCACGCTGCTGCTGCCAGCCCCTCCCCCTCCTGTACGCCACTGTCTGCCAGGGACAGGACTGTGAAGAGGAGCAAAAGCAGCAGCTCTGACAGTGAGTGATTATTGTCAGTGTGTCTGTCAGGCTGCTGGAAGTTGGAGGGTGGACTGTTTAAGAGAAAGCACAGACCCCCCCCTCCCCCTTCCATGCTGTAGGTTTATGCCTTTCTTTGCAAATAACTGTGCCTTCCTCCCCCCTGCAGCATGGCTGTTTTTTTCTACCCCCTAAGCAGCCACATACAGTACATATATCCCACCTGTGAAGCCACATACAGTACATGTATCCCACCTGTGCAGCCACATACAGTACATGTCTCCCACCCACCTGTGTAGCCACATACAGTACATGTCTCCCACCCGTGCAGCCACATATAGTATATGTCTCCCACCTGTGCAGCCACATACAGTACATGTATCCCACCTGTGCAGCCACATACAGTACATGTCTCCCACCTGTGCAGCCACATACAGTACATGTCCCCCACCTGTGCAGCCACATATAGTACATGTCTCCCACCTGTGCAGCCACATACAGTACATGTATCTCACCTGTAACCCAGCAGTGATTAAGGGCACATTACTTCTATCCCCTACTAGTGCTGTTCTGGAATCACTACCACACTCTGAGATATATATTCAGTGTACAATGCACCCATGGCCCTCCAGGTACAACAGCGGCAAACACTACAACTCCCAGCATGTACTGCAGTCTGCAGCCCTCAGGATGTGCTGGGATTTGAAGTACAAATGAGTAAACAACACAAGGGGCTGTCCCCTTTCAAACTACAATTCCCAGCATTCTCTGAGAGCTTAATAAGTGTAAGGCATTCTGAGAGTTGTAGTTATTGTTATTCCAGGAGTTGTAGTCACAGATAAATCAGTCCAGTATGGGACCAGGTCAGCATGTTGCTTCTGATGAATTCTTTATTTGGGTGCCCCCCATGATCAGTTCCGTTGGTTGGCCACAGGTACCCAAGTCCCAAACTGGGGCCTGCACAGACTGCAGTACAGTCCTTTAGTGGGCGCTGACACCTGTGCTGTAGGGCCCACCCGAAAAAAAACAGGACACAGCTACCAGATACGCGGGTGCACAAAGGTGGAGATACGAAAAGGGTTTGAGGGCCCAAACACATCCGCCCCTTGATCTAAATTCAGTATTGGCTAGGACACATAGTGAATGCCATTATAATGCTGCTATAGCTATGGGGACAGGGGGATCCAAGTTTTTTTTAAATAATTTGCTGCATATGGTACACTTAACCCCTTGCCCCAAAATGACGTCCTGGGACGTCATGAAATGCCAGTGCTTAATGCATCATGACGTCCCAGGACGTCATGAAAGTAAACAAGCACTGTGCAAAATCGCACAGTGATGTTTACTGTTTCTGGGCAATGGCAGGACCCAGGGTCTCCTAGCAACAGCCAGGAGACACACCTGAGCCCCGACGGTCAGTTTAACCCTATAGATGCCGTGGTCAGTACTGACCGCGGAATCTATAGGATTGACAGGAGGAGGGAGCTCCCCCTGTCACCCATCGGGACCCGTGCAGTGTGATGGGGAGTCCCGACGTGTGGCTGAGCCTGCTCCTAATCAGTGGAGCCTGGCCCCCTGGCGTATCTGCAGATCTGACCCCCGCACCCCCCCCCCCTCCCTCTGAGTACATATAGTAGTATATAGGAGTGACAGGAGGAGGGATCTCCCCCTGTCACCTATGGGGACCCTCACAGCGCAATCGCGGGGTCCCGATGTGTCCCCCAGCTTGTGGAATCAGTGCACCAGTAACTGCAGAAGCCTGTGAGATCGCGCCGAAGGCTTTGTCTCACACACTAAGTGACAGACTGTCAGATCCTGCGGCGCGATCTCACAGTAGCGATCTGTGCAGTAGTTACTGTAGTGTAGTGTAGTAGTAGCAGCAGTTACGATCGCGGGGTCCCGATGTGTCCCCCAGCTTGTAGAATCTTTGCATCAGTAACTGCTGCTACTACTACACTACACTACAGTAACTACTGCACAGATCGCTACTGTGAGATCGCGCCGCAGGATCTGACAGTCTGTCACTTAGTGTGTGAGACAAAGCCTTCGGCGCGATCTCACAGGCTTCTGCAGTTACTGGTGCACTGATTCCACAAGCTGGGGGACACATCGGGACCCCGCGATTGCGCTGTGAGGGTCCCCATAGGTGACAGGGGGAGATCCCTCCTCCTGTAACTCCTATATACTACTATATGTACTCAGAGGGGGGGGGGGGGGGGTGCGGGGGTCAGATCTGCAGATACGCCAGGGGGCCAGGCTCCACTGATTATGAGCAGGCTCAGCCACACGTTGGGACTCCCCATCACACTGCACGGGTCCCGATGGGTGACAGTGGGAGCTTCCTCCTCCTGTTACCACTATAGATTGCACACATCCGGACCCTGTGATAGCTAGTATAACACATAGTAGTACATCAGAATTGATATGTGCTATACCTGTCAATGTCAGGCTATAGCACATAGCAGTACTGATAAACTACTATTTGTTATACTAGCTATCACAGGGTCCTGATGTGTGTGTGTGTGTGTGTGCTTGCACTGTGTACCTGCTAAACATGGCCCCCAGTATGGTAACCTGTGAGATTGCGCCACAAGCTCTGTCTCACAGGCTGTCAGTGTAAAACTGACAGGTATGGCACATAGCAGCACTGATGTACTGCTATGTGCTATACTAGCGATCTAACAATTGCAGCATTTAGTCCCATAGGGGAACAAAATAATAAAGTGAAAACATAAATAAAATAATAAAGTAAAAAATGTAGATTTTATCTTTCATGGCAAAATGCTTAAGACTTTCCTCCAACACCTGTGAGGTCTAAATGCTCATTACACCCCTAGAAGAATTTTATGTGATGTCCAGTTTCCAAAATCGGGTAATTTCTGGGGGGTTTCCTCTGTAATAGCATCATGGGGGGTGCTGCAAACGCATATGGTCCCTAAAAACTGTTTTAACAAAATATGTGAGAAGAGCATCTTTCCCCAAACAACAGTTTGTGACCTATATAGGGTACTGCCGTACTCAGAAGAAATTGGGGAACACATTTTTTGTATTATTTCCTTGTCTGTCTTATTATATTAGAAATTTCAAGCCAAAAATGAATTTTACTGGAATATTTTTTCCATTTTCATTGCCCACTGCTAAATACTTTCTCCAAACACCTGGGGAGTGCTTATACTTACTACACCCCTGGATGATTAATTTGAAGGGTTTAGTTTCCAAAATGGGGTCACTTGTGGGGCGGTCCACTCTGCTGGTACTACAGGGGCACTCCAAGCGCATGTTGCACCCAGAAACTGCTCCATGAAAATATACACTGAAAATGCAAAAAGGACACTCCTTCCCTTCTAAGCCCTGCCATATGCCCAAACATGGTTTATACCCCCATATGGGGTATTTTTGTACTCAGGAGAACTTGCGTTACAAATTTTGGGGTGCATTTTTGCATATGTTCTTTGTGAAAATATGAAATTTTAAACTAAAAGAAAATATTAATGGAAAAAAAGCCAATCTTTAATTTTTTATGTCCTAATAAGAAATGCTTTCCTCAAACACCTTTAAGGTCAAAATGCTCACTACACCTCTCAATTAAATCTTTGAGGGGTGCAGTTTTTAATATGGGGTGAGTTATGGGGGTTTCTAACATGCAAGCTGCTCCAATTGACTTCACAAATGGACTGGTCCCTAAAAAAATAGATTTTTGAAATTTTCATGAAAATGTGAAAATTGCTGATAAACTTCTAAGCCTTGTAGCATCCTAGGAAAATAAAATATGTTAACCAAATCTTGCCAGCACATAGCAAACGTATTGCTAATGTGACTTAGTAACTCATTTACGTGGTGTGACCTACTTTTTTAGAAGCAGAAATTTTCAAAGTCATACTAATGCAAATTTTTCAAATTTTTCATAACATTTTGCACTTTTTCCCCACAAAACACCAAAAATATTGACTGATTGAATACAATAACATAAAGTACAATGTGTCACGAGAAAACAATCCCAGAATTGTGAGCATACGTTGAAGCATTGCAGAGTTATAATGAAATGAAGAGAGACAGGTCAGATTATGAAAAATGAGCTTGGTCATTAAGGCCAAAACATGCTGCGGAGGCAAGGGGTTAATCAGTCACTGTTTACAATTCACTGTATGCTCTTACACCTTTCTATTATTGCTCTAGATTTTACCTTTTCTGTATCTTTCACTTTTTTCATCAAATGCCTTAGACTGCACAAACCTGCATACAGTAAGTACTCTGTTGACCTCTATAAAAAGTAAATCTAATGTCTAATTTATCAGCACCTGTCTATATGATATTCAGAGTGTGAGTTCACTGAATGTGTATTACTCTGATAGTAAAGACAAGTGAATTTGGGTGTTTCCCTAACAAGCCATCTTTCCTTCATATAAGATATTAGAGCCTAATAGAAATGAATTTGCACTGATCTGCTTTATGAGGATTATATGAGTTTACTGCTGAATCAGACTTTTACAGAGTTCTGTTATTAGATAATAGCAGTTTTGGGGAAAATTTCTGAATTTACACCAATATCACTAAACTACATAGATTTTTATATTTTTTTTGCTATAGGTTATGAAATACAAAATTCAAATACTAAGTTTGTATCTTAGTTTGTTTATGATGTATATTTCTTATGGTCCCAGTTGTAATAGTATCCCTATAATTGTGTGCATATTATTTCTACATACTTTGTACTTCCTAAGGCATTATGTAAACTTCATTTTGGAAGTAATACATAAAGCCAACATAGTTAAACAAAACTGAACTTAGATCATAACAAAGTGAAAAAAATAAATAAAAAGAACAAAAATCTTTCTTATAAAAAATAAAAATAAAAAACAAAACAAAATAAGAAAATAAAAATAAGACTATTATTTTATAATATGAAAAGAAAAAAATTAAGAGGGCAAAAATTATTTGAAAGGGTAAAAAAAATCCTCTTGCCTTGGTGTATCTGTAATCGCTAGGCAAAATATTTGATAAATAATTAAACCTTTTTTTAATCTTTATGTGTCTCTAATTGAGATTTAGATATTGTTTATATATTTTTTATATATATTTACATGATTTCAATTGTTTAAATGTAATGTGTTTTATGTTTACAAATCGGAAAACACCTTTCACTAGTATGAGATGCTTAAAAGAAATCAGTACTGCAGTTCCTGACTTTCACCTCAGAGCGCCGCTGTTAGACCAATAAGGAAAGGAATTCAGAACTGGAAATCCACTGGCATTTTCTTTACTCACACCACTGTAGATCTGCACAAGGGGAGGCAGACATTTTCTGGATTTCTTCTACATCATAGCATAAAATAATGGATTTATAAACCAGAACTGATTTTCTTTTTGGAAGAATTTAGAAGCTGATGACCGAGATGGAATTAAATCTAAAGACATACAAAGGACTCAGATGGCAAGTAACTATTTCTATCTTATTTTCTTGGCTGTGTCATTCAGTCTCTGGTCAGATTCATTATTCCATTGTAGAAGAAATGAGGAAAGACTCTGTTATAGCAAATATTGCAGATGACCTTGGATTAGATATTAAGCAGCTCTCATCTAGAAAACTAAGGATTGTTTCCAGAGCTTCAGAAAGATATTTGTATGTAAACCTAGATAATGGTAATCTGTATGTTAAGGACAGGATAGACAGAGAGACATTGTGTGGGGCAGCAGCCTCCTGCTTCCTAACCTTTGATGCCGTGGTTGAAAATCCCATTAATATTTTTAAGGTTAAAATAGAAATTCAAGATATAAATGATAATTCTCCAAGATTTTTTCATGAAACCTTTAATGTAGCAATGATAGAGTCTACAACACCTGGGACAAGATTTGCTTTACAGGATGCAGATGATCCCGATATTGGTATTAATTCCATACAATCCTACAAGCTCAGCGACAACCAGTATTTTACACTGAATGAGAAGATCAGCAATGATGGGAGTAAATCTCCAGAGCTTGTGTTAGAGAAAGCCATAGATAGAGAGACACAAAATGTCCATAACCTGATTCTTACAGCTATGGATGGAGGGAAACCTATGAGATCTGGGACTACATTAATTCAAATCACAGTGACTGATGTCAATGATAACTTTCCAGTATTTACCCAGGAATTATATAAGGTCAGTGTAGAAGAAAATATACCAATCGACACCACAGTAATTACTGTAAAGGCAACAGACAGAGATGAGGGGGTTAATGGGCAAATCACATATTCCTTTACAAAAACCTCAACAAATAGTTATCACATTTTCAGTATCGATCCTGCAAGTGGGGATATTAATTTGGAAAGAAATATAGATTTTGAGCTTACTAAGGACTATGAGCTGACTGTGCAGGCTAAAGATGGAGGTGATCTAGTTTCACACTGTAAAGTATTAGTAGAAGTCATGGATGTGAATGACAATGCTCCTGAGATATCCATCACCTCATTCTCTACTCCTATTCCTGAGGACGCCGCTGTGGGTACAATGATCGCTCTGATCGAAGTTCATGATAAAGACTCCGGAAAGAATGGAGAAGTGGACTGTAAACTTTTAGAAGAAATACCCTTTAATTTAGTTTTATCATCTGACAATTATTACACGATTGTCACCACAAGTCCCATGGACAGAGAGAAGGTTTCTAGTTACACCATTACTATTTTAGCCACCGACAGAGGATCTCCCCCACTTTCCAGCAGAAGGACCATCACATTGGAGATATCAGATGTCAATGACAACCCGCCATTGTTTACCAGAAGTACTTATATTGCTTATGTCCCAGAGAACAATTTACCAGGCTCCTCTATATACAGTATACAAGCCTCAGATCCTGACACTGGAGACAATGCAAGAATATTTTATTCCATCTCCACCTCTAATACAGAGGATCTTCCGGCATCCTCCTATCTCTCCATCAATATAGAGACTGGGGTCCTCTATGCTCAGAGATCATTCGATTATGAGCAACATAAAGAGTTTCACATACAAATAAACGCCAGAGACAATGGATCCCCATCTCTAAGCAGCAACACAACACTACTTATCCATATTGTAGATCAGAACGATAATGCTCCAAAAATATTATTCCCGTCCCCAGACATTGGAGGTATGACGGCATTTGAGATGGTTCCTTTTGATTCTGAACAAGGTTCCTTAATAACTAAGGTAGTGGCCATAGATCCGGACTCTGGACACAATGCTTGGCTCTCTTATCATTTTCTACACTTATCAGAACCTTCTTATTTTGCCATCACACAACATACTGGGGAGATAAGGACATCTCGTATGTTTCAAGGGAAGGATGTACTGAACCATAAGATAGTGGTGATGGTGAAGGACAATGGAGACCCCTCTCTGTCATCTACAGTTACCCTAAATCTTCTTATAGCCAACAATTTCCAGCAGGTTGTCCCCAGGTTCAATGAACAAGTAACTGAAGAGAATCCACAATCTAGTTTACAGTTGTATTTAATCATCGCCCTTGGATTAATCTCACTGCTATTTCTTATCACTGTCATGTTGGTCATTATCTCCAAGTGTAAGAAATCTGATCCCGTCCCAATGTTCAGTAACCTCAGCTCAAACCTGTATCCTCAAGTCGACCCCAGAATCCTTTCTCAGTATGGAAATGGGACACTGACATTCCCTTACTCATACAATGTCTGTGTGGGGTTTGATGCCAGTGAAAGTGACTTTACTTACATGAAGCAAAATCCAGATGTTCCTGTGGACAATCTCATTGATGCGGATGATTCTGGACTCGGGACTGAAAGTGGAAGAGAAGCTTTACCGACAACTGATGTGCTGCAGGTGAGTTAACCTAAAATTAAGTATTTTCGATATGATTGTTTATGCATATTATACAGTTGTTCAAAATTTGAGAACATGTAATAGTGGATTATAAATTATTCATGTTGGGGAAGGGTTGGCAGAAGCATTTCTGAAACTAATACTATTGGTGTTTGTAGGCCAGTTAACTAATTGGAGGAATATAAAAAGAGGTAAACTTAGAACACACACAGGAGTGTAAAGTCATTCAAAAAATTCTTACGTGACACATAAAATATATGTTCTCAAAGCGAATGTACCAACTGGTACTTTGCTTTGAGTTTTTTATCCTAATAGATCGGCGCCAGCACGGCCCGATTCCTGTGCACGGTGCTGGTCTATTCCCGATCACCGGCCAGGCATGGAGCACAGGGGCAGGGCTGTCGGCCTGCAGTGTGACTATATCCCCTCTGTGACTTGGCTCTTTGCTGGGTCGGCACTCAGGAATAGACTGGTGGTGTGTGCAGATTTGTGACAGTAGTTCAAAAAAGGATTGTGTCACCGGTGTCCACACATCTGCGAAGCAATGTACTGTACTTGATAGTACATTCACTTTAATGTGTGTTATTTTACTTAACTTAAATCTTGGAATAAATCTAATATTATTGATATAAATATATAATGTGTTGAAGCTAATTGTAGATAGTGTAGTTTAAATATCGTTAAATCTGTTATGTAGCTAGTTCATGTATTTTATCTGGTGTAGACATAACGGGTGCATGGTGAATAACATATGGTATTTGATGGAGCCCAGACAGTGGTGTGATAAATGGCACGTGGGAGGTACAGGCCTTGTTTACTGGTTTTTACTGGTTTTTATTTGTTACCCATTTAAAGGCCTAGTGCTGTAGGTTGCATTTAAGCTCTATTTCAGGGGTTGTTGCATGGGAAATACTGTCAGACGATTGTTAACCGCTTCAAGACCAAGCCATTTGATGCCTAGATATACGGTTCAAATTAATGCAATGTTCCTCCCTTCCTTCTAAGAGCCATAGCGCTTTTATTTTTCCACCTACAGGGCTGGATGAGGTGTCATTTTTTGCACCATGATCTCTAGTTTTTATTATTATCATACTGGTGAAACAGAAAAATTTTGATCGCTTTTTATGAATTTTTTTTCTGATATATATTTTAATAAAATCAGCAATCTGATGGGTTTTTTTCTCCGTTTATGCCGTTTACCGAACGGGAACAATAATGTTATATTTCAATAGATCAGACAATTCCGCAAGCTACGATATGTAATATATATATATATATATATATATTTAATATTTTTATTTTTATATTGGGTACGGGGGTATTTTAAACTTTTATTGGAGGGGGGGTTTAAAAGGAGCAGACTCTATGCACAGATTGCCGAAGCGACAGGACGGAGGTAAATGCAATCGGGACAGAAGCTTGTTCTGTTACTGAGTACCTTAAACCCTGCGATCGCTATAGACCACAACGTTTAAAGGGTTAATGAGACGCAGCTGTGGGATCGCAGCTGCCTTTCATTACCTCCGGTCCCAGACACACTGATCTGTGAGGGACCGCTCTCACTGCAGCGGTCCCGCACACATCAGTACGCCCCTGAATTCCTACATTCCTACTGCATGGGGTATGTGCAGTAGGAACATATATATATACATATTACAGACGGGAAGAAGTTAAGGTGGATGCAGTAGTTGAAAGATTCTTGTTAAACCTTTTTCTAATAGAGTTATCTTGTTTATTATGCTCCGATTGTGAACCAAGGAGCGAACAATTTATCTAACATTACTTTACCTTAAAGGGGTAGTGCGGCGCTAAAAAATTATTCACAGAATAACACACATTACAAAGTTATACAACTTTGTAATGTATGTTATGTCTGTGAATCGCCCCCTTTCCATGTCCCACCACCCCTGCATGTGTACCCGGAAGTGTTTGTGCATTAAACATTACCTGATCCGTGTCGAGCCCGTCCACCATCTTGTGTCAAACGTCATCTTTGGACGGACGGACAAATTTCTGCCGCCGTCCCCCCTCCGCCGCGTCATAACTGTGCTCAGCCGCGATTGGCTGAGCACAGTTATGCTCAGCCAATCGCGGCTGAGCACAGTTATGACGCGGCGGAGGGGGGGGTGGTGGCAGCGATTCGGCCGTCCGTCCGAAAATGACTTTTGGCACAAGATGGCGGACGGGCTCGACACGGATCAGGTAATGTATAATGCACCAACACTTCCGGGTACACGGGCAGGGGTGGTGGGACACGGGAAGGGGGCGATTCACAGACATAACATACATTACAAAGTTGTATAACTTTGTAATGTGTGTTATTCTGTGAATAATTTTTTAGCGCCGCACTACCCCTTTAAGCTTTTCTACAGTTACAGAAATACGCTGTTCTCTTCCATGGAATTTCTCATTTAAGAGAGGAGGATTAGAGGATTTTTATTTTTGTCTGTTTTTCCTTGCTGGTCATAGTAACACATTTCTTGTGGCATACTTTGGGAAATAAATATTTTTTAAGTTGTTCTTTTCTTTGCATCTTAATTCATATATTTTTATATGATGGTCTATGATATCAAGAGAAAACGGAATGTTCTGGCAGTGGAGACTGTCAGGATGAACTAACTGAAGGAATTCAAAAGCAGCCTATACCTATGTAGTATATAATTACTGTAGATACTGTACATATACTAGTTTCTAGATAAGGAACCTTGATCCAGGGATATATTATGACTGCCAGGTATGGAGTTAGGAAGAAATTTTTTTTAAGCTGAGAAAATTAACTTCAAATTCTTTGTGTTTTTGGCTTCCTCTGAATCAATACTACACAATAAAATACAGAACAGGGTAAAGTTGTTGCTTTTCTTTTCCTTTAATTTAATTTTAGACACAAAAATCTGTGTCTCCCCCCTCTGTAAACAAGTCCTTATCTGCAACTTTGTGGCTACCTTGTAATGATTAATACTGGAGAGTTTATCAGCAACTTGACCTCAGATTTACATCAGACATCACGGAAAGGAGAGGGAGGCAGAGTAAAAAGCTCAAGCATATTTTTGTGTCTTCAGCAGCTCAGAACTGGTGGAAGGAGGCTGAATAGATTTTAAAAAAAGTATGGAAGGAATTGACTCACCATGGACAACAACATATGAAAAGTTATGATTGAGTGGAATACCCCTTTAGGCTGGGTTCACACTACGTATATTTCAGTCAGTATTGTGGTCCTCATATTGCAACCAAAACCAGGTGTGGATTAAAAACACAGAAAGGATCTGTTCACACAATGTTGAAATTGAGTGGATGGCCGCCATTTAATGGCAAATATTTGCTGTTATTTTAAAACAACGGCTGTTATATTGAAATAATGGCAGTTATTTACTGTTATATGGCGGCCATCTACTCAATTTCAACAGTGTGTGAACAGATCTTTTCTGTGTTTTTAATCCACTCCTGGTTTTGGTTGCAATATGAGAACCACAATACTGACTGAAATATATGTAGTGCCTTAAGGGGATTGCCCTGTTTAAAAACCTATATTCATATACTTTGTTAACAAATAAGATAAGTTTAGGATCTCTTGACCAAAGAAGGGCACTAAGGGGGAATTTGTTAAGACTGGCATATCTGTACATCTGTCTTATGTGCAGGAGGAGGCCATCAGCAGGGTGTACATTGGCAAAGTCACCTATTTTTGTGCAGTTCAGCTGGTTTGCAACTTTTTTCCTGATGTAAACTGCACGGATGATAAATCCCCTTTAGAGTCGCTCTTGCTTCTGAAAAACTGTTCTATACTACACAGATATCCTGTCCTGATCACTTACATACATACACAATGTGTACTGCTTAATTTCTCTTGTGGTGCTGTTATAGGGAAATCAAACTCATACTGACAGATTTACTTCTAACCTAATCATGAACTTTAGAGTACCCAGCAGGGAACGCCTTGTCGCTTGATTATTATCAAAGAATGCTTCTAAAAAGTAAGATTTGTCCAAAGCAGAGAACCACAATAAGGTCTTATTCTTATTCATTGTATATGAAAATTATCCCAAAAAAATCCAGTCTGAATTTTCCTAAATGAAACATGAATATTGAATAAATTGAAATAATGAAAAGAAAAAGTCTTAACTTATAAAAATAACTAATAAATTATAAAATAGCTCCCTATTATTTCCTCATTGAAAATTAGAGCTACTGTACCACATTTTAAATGTGTAATTATGTACACACCAAGTAAATGTCTTTTAATACTAGGTTAAACATTCTAATGTCAATGATAAACAATATACTCTAATGCTGATTATTATTATTATTTATTTTTGCTATGTTTTAATAATCCTGTGCTTATGAATTTATTATTAAAGCTTTAATATATTTCATATGTTTTACTATACAGTAAATGTAAACCTGGTACTAGTATAAAATACTAAAAAAAAAAAATTAGCATTAAATATTAAAGCTTCAATATATTTCATATGTTTTACTACATGTATATACTAAATATATTCCTGGTACTAGTATAAAATACTAAAAAAAAAATTAACATTGCAGTTCCTCATTTTTACCTCAGAGCGCCGCTGTTTAACCAATAAAAAACAGGAAAGCAGAACTAGAGATCCACTGGTGTTTTTCTTCCTCATACACACTGCAGCACCACAGAGGGAGACACAGACATTATCTGGATTCTTTCTACATTATTTTATGTTCTTCTTGATTTCTAATATTATTTGCTACAACATTCTGGATTATCAATGCTAATTTAAAAAAGATTATTTCTTGGAAGACATTAAAACCCGATGATTGAGATGGAATCTTATACAGAGAAATACAAAGGACTCAGATGGCAAGTAACCATTTCTATCTTATTTTCCTGGCTGTGTCATTCAGTCTCTGGTCAGATTCATTATTCCATTGTAGAAGAAATGAGGAAAGACTCTGTTATAGCAAATATTGCAGATGACCTTGGATTAGATATTAAGCAGCTCTCATCTAGAAAACTGAGGATTGTATCCAGAGCTTCAGAGAGATATTTCTATGTAAATCTAGATAATGGAAATCTGTATGTTAAGGACAGGATAGACAGGGAGACATTGTGTGGGGCAGCAGCTTCTTGCTTCCTAACATTTGATGCTGTGACTGAGAATCCATTTAGTATTACTAAGATAAAGGTGGAAATTCTGGATATAAATGATAATTTTCCAATGTTTTCCCCAGAAATATTTAGCATAGAGACAATTGAATTAACATCA
The DNA here is from genome assembly GCF_027789765.1 of Dendropsophus ebraccatus. Taxonomy (NCBI): domain Eukaryota; kingdom Metazoa; phylum Chordata; class Amphibia; order Anura; family Hylidae; genus Dendropsophus; species Dendropsophus ebraccatus. Next base: position 33,501,250 of record NC_091454.1, on the reverse strand, counting down.
GCAGGAACCAGATTTGCTTTACAAGCTGCAGAAGATCCAGACACTGGTTCTAATTCTGTACAGTCATATAAGCTCAGTGACAACCAATACTTTACACTTAAGAGTCAAGTCACTATTCCAGATCATAGTAAATTTTTAGAGCTTATCCTAGAGAAACCATTAGATAGAGAGACCCAGAGTCTTCATGAGCTCATACTGACAGCTGTGGATGGAGGGAAACCTATGAGATCTGGAACTGCCATAATAAGGATCATTGTTACTGATGTTAATGATAATTTCCCAATATTCACCCAGTCAGTATATAAAGTCAGTGTCAATGAGAATACTCAGATAAATACAACAATAATCACTGTGACTTCCACAGACAAGGATGAAGGGGTCAATGGACAGGTCACATATTCCTTCAGTAAGACTTCTGGACATGTACATCGTACAGGAGCATTCAGCATCAACCCCGTGACAGGGGACATTAAAATAAACCAAAACCTAGATTATGAAGCAACAGACAACTATGAGCTCTCCGTACAGGCTAAAGATGGTGGAGGCCTTGTGTCCCATTGTGAAGTATTAGTAGAAGTCATAGATGAGAATGACAATGCTCCTGAGATATCCATCACCTCATTCTCTACTCCTATTCCTGAGGACGCCGCTGTGGGTACAATGATCGCTCTGCTTGAAGTTCATGATAAAGACTCAGGAATGAATGGAGAAGTGGACTGTAAACTTCTGGATGAAATACCATTTGATTTAGTTTTATCATCTGACAACTATTACAGAATTGTCACCACAAGTCCCATGGACAGAGAGAAGGTTTCTAGTTACACCATTACTGTTTTAGCCACTGACAGAGGATCTCCCCCACTTTCCAGTAGAAGAACCATCACATTGGAGATATCAGATGTCAATGACAACCCGCCATTGTTTACTAGAAGTACTTATATTGCTTATGTCCCAGAGAACAATTTACCAGGCTCCTCTATATACAGTATACAAGCCTCAGATCCTGACACTGGAGACAATGCAAGAATATTTTATTCCATCTCCACCTCTAATACAGAGGATCTTCCACCATCCTCCTATCTCTCCATCAATATAGAGACTGGGGTCCTCTATGCTCAGAGATCATTCGATTATGAGCAACATAAAGAGTTTCACATACAAATAAATGCCAGAGACAATGGATCCCCATCTCTAAGCAGCAACACAACACTACTTATCCATATTGTAGATCAGAATGATAATGCTCCAAAAATATTATTCCCGTCCCCAGACATTGGAGGTATGACAGCATTTGACATGGTCCCTTTTGATTCTGAACAAGGTTCCTTAATAACTAAGGTAGTGGCCATAGATCCGGACTCTGGACACAATGCTTGGCTCTCTTATCATTTTCTACACTTATCAGAACCTTCTTATTTTGCCATCACACAACATACTGGGGAGATAAGGACATCTCGTATGTTTCAAGAGAAGGATGTACTGAACCATAAGATAGTGGTGATGGTGAAGGACAATGGAGACCCCTCTCTGTCATCTACAGTTACCCTAAATCTTCTTATAGCCAACAATTTCCAGCAGGTTGTCCCCAGGTTCAATGAACAAGTAACGGAAGAGAATCCACAATCTAGTTTACAGTTGTATTTAATCATCGCCCTTGGATTAATCTCACTGCTATTTCTTATCACTGTCATGTTGGTCATTATCTCCAAGTGTAAGAAATCTGATTCCGTCCCAATGTTCAGTAACCTCAGCTCAAACCTGTATCCTCAAGTCGACCCCAGAATCCTTTCTCAGTATGGAAATGGGACACTGACATTCCCTTACTCATACAATGTCTGTGTGGGGTTCGATGCCAGTGAAAGTGACTTTACTTACATGAAACAAAATCCAGATGTTCCTGTGGACAATCTCATTGATGCCGATGATTCTGGACTCGGAAATGAAAATGTAAGAGAAGCTTTACCAACAACTGATGTGCCGGAGGTGAGATTGTTTAAAGTCTAGTCTCAAATTCAAGTCTTAAATAATATATATATATATATATATATATATATATATATATATATATATATATCGGGAGATTTGTCAAGCAATTTTACATTAAGAACGTTCTTTGTTAACCATATCGACCCATTACAGCTCAGTTTTCACATTTTCTTTGAATTTCATAGAATATTTGAAAGTTGAGATGTGATTGGTTGGTATGGGCAGTAAAGAGCTTTTTTTAATGTAAGATGGCTATATAAATCGGCCACCTTGACTATACTGCTTAAAGCACAAGGACCTTTTGGCATATTACTTTTAAAAACTTAAAGTTTTTGATAATCTATTTTTACTTATGATGTGATATGAGTGGAGATGTTACAATAAAGTTATACTTTGTCGTATGACATCATGCAAGGAATTTGCTATCCTTAACATATATTTTTGAGGGATATACTGTATGTTATAGCTCCATCAGGTGTATCAGATGGATATTTTCCTCTGGGCTCGTACCACTCACCTGGTTGATATTACTATGCAACAATAAAACCACCTCATTGATATAGTAGATTTCTAGATAAAACAGTGTCCTTCCAAACCAAAAAGGTTACAGTGAAGGCAACGTTTTGACCATAAACCTCTTATTCTCAAACCGTATATAACTACACCTACTTATTAGACATATCAATATATCCAAGCAAGCTCACTTTTTTGTAATTTCTCATGTCAGATGTACAAACAAATAGCAATATAATAACCAGTATCCACATTATATTCATGACTTAATAAAACATGTAATATTATGTTACGGAGAGAATTTGTGGGTTGAGGGGTGGCACGGATGAAGCCAATTTCTGTATTTGAGCAACTCAAATAATATGAAAAAAAACACAACTAAAGTTGCAGTCAGCACCTCCATCCATTTAGATTATTCCCACCATCAAAGAATTAGCACGAAGAGACTTCTTAGGACTCCAAGGGATAAGTATAATTAATGGATAAACGCCACAATGCTCTTCAGCTTTTCATAAAGTCCCTAACTTTATTTCTTATTCATCATAAAACAGCCGACGCGTTTTGGACCCAATCCATAATCATGGCTCTTTTCCCCATGGATCAATCTGTGCCAAAAGGGACGTACAGGAGGACAATAAACTGGTAAGCAAATCTGTGTATGACAGGTGTCCTTGCAGTGGCGTGCTTAGAACATGGTGCTGCTGTCAGCGAGCTGAACTAATAAGTTTTATGGATTTTATGAAAAGCTGAAGAGCATTGTGGAGTTTATTCATTATTTAAACTCAAATAATATGGAGAATATGAGGAAGAAAAGCTTATAAAGCACACCTCCTTTCATGTTCTTGATAACTTTCTTTCTTTTTTTTTTTTTTTTTAAATCATTTAAAATTTCTTACGGAATTTATTCATGATGGCTATATTTTTACTAATATCTAAGAATATCATGATAAATAATATTCTACAAATACATCATATGATAACGCTATTATTTTAATCTATTGTGTAATAAAGAGATATGTCTGCTTCTAACTTCCGTGTAACTTCAGTGTATTTAGTGATTCATGGTGTGAGATTATCAGACTTTCACAACAACGTGATCTATAGACAGTCTATCGCTAAGTTAAAACGCTGTGTAAGTCTATGTATCTCCTTCAGTAATTGTTATATAAGTAAAGCTCTCTTTGATAGCATGCCTTAATATTGTATTGAAAAGGTTTAAGTAAAAATAAGAAACCTTTAAAAGCTAATAGAAAGGTAAGGCGGAACATACCTGAACCTTGTCCCGTATCTTTGGGGGTGTATACTGAAGATATAATTGGTTCAAAGATAATGACTTGGACCTAAGTAGTGAAAGGCCCACATGCTAGTATGATAAATACCTCATGGGAGGTTGGAACACTTCTATATATCCTTAAAGGGGTTGTCCGGGATTTTTCAATAAAGTAGCATTGCATTGATTTCTGTGGGTGCTGTATATTCTACATACACTTCTATTATTTATTTAGATCCCTAATTGTGTTCTCAGGCTCAGTCACATAACCACTCTGCCTGTGTTTTCTTTTCTTCCTGTGATGTCATGTTCCCTTTCTGTTTTCTGTGCCTGCCAGTGAGGGAACAATGAGTCATCAAGTGGGCGGGGTTAGGCTTCCATATTTCATTAGACCCGCCCTTGTAGGAGGAGCTAACATATGAGCCCAGCAAAAACTGCAGCAGGAAGTGCAGCATGACATGGAGGAGACCAGGAGCTGATAGCTATGTTGTGGGAGGCACATAGGTTAGTAGTGTTTGGGTCCAAGGATAACAACTGCATGTATGTCCCCCATGTTTGCCTGGATTTTTTTTCCCACTCTCCAAAACATTGTGAGCTCCACTGGGGACAGGAACAAATATGAGTGACTACAATCTCTGTACAGAACTGTAGAATAGGTTGGAGCTATATAAATAAAGGAACTATGGTGGGTGATTTATCAATACTTGTGCAGAAGAACAGGAAACTGTTGCCAATAGCAACCAGTCAGATTCTAGGTTTCATTTTTAGAGGCCTGGTTGGTTGCTTTAGCAATTGTTTCCCTACTCCTCTGCACAGGCTTTGATAAATCTCCCCCTTTATTGTTACTATTGAAGTGTAAAGATATAAAGTGTTAAGGCAGTGCTGCTGCTGTCTGTAATATAGAGAGGGCTGATGCAGCTTCACCTCATGTCAGTCACCATTGTATCTATCTATTGCTGAAGTAAACCTGCAGCAGAATTCTGGCTCAGTGAAACCCCGCCCACCTGTAGTTTGGCTGCTGTAGTGTATATGTAATCCAGGACTACAACTCCTAACATGTACTTGTGTGCTGGGGTTTGTAGTCCTACAAGAGATAAAAGATTCTGAAAACTAGTTTATTTGATAATATGAGTTATTGGCCGACACTGAGCCACCATGCTGCTCAAAAGACACTTGTAGTAATACAGACATTTGCTGCCTATTAATAGAATGGATGGAGCAAGGTTCAGAGAGGAGGGGGTGGAGCTGTAGGCTTGCATAGCTGTGATGTCACTGCTGACCCCTGTGGGTTAAAATCTGACATTTTGGCCCTCGTTGCTCAATGGGGCTGATATAAGTATGATAAATAGCAAATGGTAGGTGAGAGCAATGTTACTTATTTTGTATTCTAAAGTTTGTTTTTCCTAATGCCTTATTTTACCCATTTTAGAGTTCTAAATCTCTAGGTTGTATTTAGGCTTCTTTTGAGTGTTTGTACTATTAAAACTTTTCAAAATCATATAGGAAGCTATATTTAAAAAAAAAAAGATTTTTAATGTGTCGACAACCCCCTTTTTTCCTAAATCAATGATTTGTTTGTCAGGCCCAGGTTCTTTACTTTGGCCCGGTGGGCCCCGAGCAATAGAGCCTTTAGATGGTTTGATTAATTCAGGGGAACAATTACTTGAATGTTGGTGCAGCCATTTGTTATTTTCTCCCCACTCTGTGTCAGTGTGAAGAGACGTACCCCATAGACTCACATTATGAGGCCTCCTCCTCATGTGACACAGAGCCAGGAGAGGACTGCCTCAAGCATGGACTCCTGTCTTATTCTCTGTATCGGTCGTGATCTAAACGCTTATACCACAACCAATCAAAGCTTTTCACATTTCTCTCGGGCAGTGCCAGTGCTTCTCCGTATAACAGTGCCCTTTTCAATATTCCTAAAGTCTTATGCCTTTTTAGAATAACAAAGATGTACTGCTGTATACAATTTTTATTGGAAGAAAAGAAAAAGTACACACACACATATAGATATATGATGTCTTCACTTTTTAGTAAGTGTCTAAAAATTGTATATATATACTGTATAAATATAATGTTAATTAGCATACATGTAAATATAATTCTTATGCCATTTAGAATACATGAGCTTATCTACACTAAAGGGATGTCTATTAAAAAACTCAAGCTCCTTCTTAAGGAAATCTCTGTTCAGGATCTTTATCTATTGACCAGAGCTGTTCTGCCATTATATGGACATCCTATTTTACCCAAAATAAGAATTTTTAAATAGAATATTTGCTATGTAAATATGGAATCAAGGGAAGGATGTGTAAATTGATGGGAGTGAAATATTTACCTAAATTATAAAATATCTCTATACTTTTGGTAACTGAACATTTCCATTTTAAGTATCTCTTAAACACCTGTCAGCAACTTACCTGACCGTGCTCCAGCGATGTCTGCCCCGGCTGGAGTGCAGCGCCGTCGCTCCGCCTCCGCCGGCCGGGTGACGTCGCGGAGACCCGACGGCGCCCCTAGCGACCGGAGACGCCGTGGGGTCACGTGACTGGCTGTCGGCCGACCGGGACACAGCTGAGTGGCATTGCACTCAGGGTGAGTGGCTTTCAGTTCAGCCACTCTGCATGCAGCGATGCAGCTGCTGTGTTTTGCTCATTAGGAGTCCGGACCAATTAGCTCTGGTCCAGGACCCTCCCTCTGGTATATAGTTCAGAGCCAGCCAGCAGTACATCGCTGGCTATTAGATCAGTTCATAGATCAGTTCTAGTCCCAGCTCACCCTGTCCTTTTCCTGTCATCCCCGTCCTGATTCCTTTTGCTTGACTACTCGTGTTTTGACCTTTGCCTGGACTTAGACTATTCCTTGTTTTCCTGATTCTGTACCTTGTTGCTAGTGTGGTTTGACCCGGATCGTTCATTACTCTCTATTGTGTTTTGTCTGTCTGTATTGTTCTGTGTGTTCACTTACGCAGCGTAGGGAACGTCTTCGTGGTTGTCCGCGACCGCCTAGGGTCGATTGAGGCAAGCAGGCAGGTGACAGTGGGTGGGTTCAGACCTAGGGCTCACTGTCTTGTCGTGTCTGTATCACCTGATTCCTGACAGAATAGCCAGCCCATACTGCCGCTAGCCTTATGGATAACAGGACCGCCATGACTAACATTGTGGAACAGATGCAGAGACTTAATACTATGGTCCAGGAGCTGGCGGTTAGGGTCCAAGACCAGGAGACGGCACCCCGACAGCTTACCGTGACCTCCCCAGTACCCCCGGAACCACCTGTTCAACTCCCGGACAAATTTTTGGGAGACAGGAAGAAGTTCCGTGCCTTTAGGGAGGGGTGCAAATTGTTTTTTAGATTGCGCCCCCGATCCTCAGGAGATGAGACCCAGCGGGTGGGCATTGTTATGTCCCTTCTCCAGGGTCCTCCTCAGGAATGGGCCTTTTCCCTACCTTCTCACTCGCCTGAGTTGCTGACTACTGACCATTTTTTCGCTGCGCTGGGGTTATTATATGACGATCCTGACAGTGCCTCTAACGCAGAACGTCAGTTAACAAGCCTGAGACAGGGCCGTCATCCAGTGGAAGAGTACTGCTCTGAGTTCAGACAGTGGAGTGGTCTTTCCACATGGAACGACTCTGCGCTCCGGTACCAGTTTCGTGTGGGTCTTTGCGACCGCTTGAAGGATATGTTGGTAGCGTACCCCACTCCTGAATCACTGGAGGATAGTATGACCTTGGCCATCCGGGTTGACCGCAGACTGAGGGACCGACAGAAGGAAAAGAGTACCCCCGATCATTCCAGGTCCTCGAGCTCCCCACCTTCCCATCCCGTTTTTTCATCACCCGTAGAACCTATGCAGGTAGACGTCACTGATGCTAAGGTCAGGCGAGCCCATCGGATGCAAAACCATCTGTGTTTCTACTGTGGAAAGACCGGTCATCAACTTCGACAATGCCCTTCCAGACCAAGATCCTCGCCGGAAAACTCCAGCGCCTGAGAGATTATCGAGGGGATCTCTCAGGCGCACAGGTACCCTTTAAAAATAAGTTGTTATTACCCATCTGCTTGTCCGTGGGAAATAAAACTATAAATGGATATGCCCAGATAGATTCCGGATCTTCTGCTAATTTTATTAACTCCACGTTCTTTTCCAGTCTAAAGGTATGTCCCATTCTGCTTCAGCGTCCTGTAAATGTCACAGGAGCTGATTCTGCGCCGTTTGTGCAAGGGGAAGTACGTTATATCACCCCCTGTCTAGAAGTCAAGGTGGGCTCAATTCATGTTGAAAAACTTGATTTTCTTCTCATGCACAATTTGTCATCTGACGTGATATTGGGATTGCCTTGGTTGGAGACACACAACCCTGTGTTTGATTGGTCCAGCCGAGAACTTGTAAGATGGGGTTCAGCATGTGGGTCTCACTGTATTACTGTTGCTTTGGCGGAATGTTCTCCAGATAAGGAGGAGATTCCAGAATTTTTGTGTGATTTTGCCGAGGTCTTTGATGAAAGGGCTGTGGAGGGTCTCCCGCCTCACCGACCATATGATTGTTCTATTGATTTAATTCCCGGTGTTAAATACCCTCGAGGGCGAATTTTTAACCTGTCCTGTCCTGAGAGAGAGGCCATGCGGGAATATATTAAGGACAGCTTACGTAAAGGTCACATACGGCCCTCCTCTTCCCCTATGGGGGCCGGATTCTTTTTTGTTGGTAAAAAGGATGGCGGTCTGCGGCCCTGTATTGATTACAGGGAACTAAACAAAATCACTGTAAAAGATCAGCATCCATTGCCATTGATACCAGATCTTTTTAATCAGATAAGTGGAGCTAAGTGGTTTTCTAAAATTGACCTCCGGGGAGCATATAATTTAATTCGTATCAAGCAAGGAGACGAATGGAAAACCGCATTTAATACCCCAGAGGGCCACTTTGAGTACCTGGTCATGCCCTTTGGGCTGTGTAATGCTCCAGCAGTATTCCAGAGGTTTGTGAATGATGTTTTTCGTGAATATCTAGGACGTTTTTTGGTCGTATATCTGGATGATATTTTAATCTTTTCCCCTGATTGGGATTCGCACGTTAGACACGTACGTACAGTGATGGAGCTTTTGAGACAACACAGTCTATGCGCCAAATTATCTAAGTGTCATTTTTGTATCCAAGAGATTTCCTTTTTAGGTTACAATATTACCCCCAACTCTTTTAGTATGGACCCTATTAAAGTAGCGGCCATCGAAAAATGGCAAAGACCCAACAATCTCAAGGCTCTTCAAAGGTTCCTGGGCTTTGCCAACTACTACAGGAAATTCATTAAGGGGTTCTCTCTCATTGCTAAACCCCTCACTGACCTGACTAGAAAGGGGGCGGATCTAGTACATTGGTCTCCCGAAGCCATGGGAGCATTTGACACTCTTAGACGGTGTTTTTCGAAAGCTCCAGTACTGGTTCACCCAGATTTTGAGCGTCCATTTGTGGTAGAGGTGGACGCATCCGAGGTGGGGGTTGGAGCAGTATTGTCTCAAGGGTCGAGTACCCTGAGCAATCTTCGACCTGTTGCGTTCTTCTCGAGAAAATTTTCTCCAGCGGAGCGCAACTATGATATTGGCAATAGAGAGCTATTGGCCATCAAGATGGCCTTTGATGAGTGGCGGCATTTTTTAGAAGGCGCTAAACATAAGGTTACTGTACTGACTGACCACAAAAACTTGGTCTACCTCGATACAGCTAAGCGTCTCTCTCCTCGTCAGGCTAGATGGGCTCTATTTTTTACTAGGTTTTATTTTGAGATCACTTACCGACCTGGTTCTCGTAATGTCAGGGCTGACGCTCTCTCCCGCAGCTTTAGCCCGGAAGATATCCCCGAGACCCGACGGCGCCCCTAGCGACCGGAGACGCCGTGGGGTCACGTGACTGGCTGTCGGCCGACCGGGACACAGCTGAGTGGCATTGCACTCAGGGTGAGTGGCTTTCAGTTCAGCCACTCTGCATGCAGCGATGCAGCTGCTGTGTTTTGCTCATTAGGAGTCCGGACCAATTAGCTCTGGTCCAGGACCCTCCCTCTGGTATATAGTTCAGAGCCAACCAGCAGTACATCGCTGGCTATTAGATCAGTTCATAGATCAGTTCTAGTCCCAGCTCACCCTGTCCTTTTCCTGTCATCCCCGTCCTGATTCCTTTTGCTTGACTACTCGTGTTTTGACCTTTGCCTGGACTTAGACTATTCCTTGTTTTCCTGATTCTGTACCTTGTTGCTAGTGTGGTTTGACCCGGATCGTTCATTACTCTCTATTGTGTTTTGTCTGTCTGTATTGTTCTGTGTGTTCACTTACGCAGCGTAGGGAACGTCTTCGTGGTTGTCCGCGACCGCCTAGGGTCGATTGAGGCAAGCAGGCAGGTGACAGTGGGTGGGTTCAGACCTAGGGCTCACTGTCTTGTCGTGTCTGTATCACCTGATTCCTGACAACACCTAGGTAAATAGTTATGTGAAAAACATATATATTAACTTCTGTATGTCTATAAATTTAAACTTTTGTATGTCTATAAATTGAAAATCTCAATACTTTTAAAGTGTATAACTATATAGTAAGAAATTCTGGAAAAAAAAATTAAGTTTGCAGTTCCTCAGTTTCACCTCAGAGCGCCGCTGTTTAACCAATAAACAGAGAAATGCAGACCTGGGGATCCACTGGTGTTTTTCTTCCTCATACAAACTGCAGATCTGCACAGGGAGACACAGACATTATCTGGATTCTTTGTACAATATTTTATGAAATTCCTGGATTTATAACAACAACATTCTGGATTACTAATTCTAAAACAACAAAGATCATTTTAATGAAGAGTTCTGAAGCTGATGACTGAGATGGAACCTTATACAAAGAAATACAAAGGACTCAGATGGCAAGTAACCATTTCTATCTTATTTTCTTGGCTGTGTCATTCAGTCTCTGGTCAGATTCATTATTCCATTGTAGAAGAAATGAGGAAAGACTCTGTTATAGCAAATATTGCAGATGACCTTGGATTAGATATTAAGCAGCTCTCATCTAGAAAACTGAGGATTGTATCCAGAGCTTCAGAGCAATATTTCTACGTTAGTCTAGATAATGGAAATCTCTATATAAAGGACAGGATAGACAGAGAGACATTGTGTGGGTCAGCAGCTTCTTGCTTCCTTAGCTTTGATGCTGTGGTTGAAAATCCATTCAGTATTGTTAAAATCAAGGTGGAAATTCTGGATATAAATGATAATTCTCCAGCATTTTTCCCTGATATATTCAGCATAGAGACAATTGAATTAACCTCAGCAGGAATCAGATTTGCTTTACATGCTGCAGAAGATCCTGACACTGGTTATAATTCTGTACAGTCATATAAGCTCAGTGACAACCAATATTTTACACTGAGTGAAGACACCAATCCAGATGGCAGCACATGTATAGAGCTTGTTCTAGAGAAACCATTAGATAGAGAGACCCAGAGTCTTCATGAGCTCATACTAACAGCTATTGATGGAGGGAAACCTATGAGATCTGGAACCGCTCTAATAAGGATCATTGTTACAGATGCTAATGATAATTTCCCAGTATTCATCCAGTCAGTATATAAAGTCAGTGTCAATGAGAATACTCCAGTGAATACATCAATACTCACTGTAAACACCACAGACAAGGATGAAGGGGTTAATGGACAGGTCACATATTCCTTTAGGAAGACTTCTGGGAATGTCCATCAAACTGGAACATTCAGCATCAACCCTGTGACCGGGGACATTAAAATAAATGGTAAATTAGATTATGAGGTTATAGAAAATTATGAACTTTCTGTGACCGCAAAAGATGGTGGAGGCCTTGTATCCAATTGTAAAGTGTTAGTAGAAGTCATAGATGAGAATGACAATGCTCCTGAGATATCCATCACCTCATTCTCTACTCCTGTTCCTGAGGACGCTACTGTGGGTACAATGATCGCTCTGATTGAGGTTCATGATAAAGACTCAGGACAGAATGGAGAAGTGGACTGTAAACTTCTGGATGAAATACCATTTAATTTAGTTTTATCATCTGACAACTATTACAGAATTGTCACCACAAGTCCCATGGACAGAGAGAAGGTTTCTAGTTACACCATTACTGTTTTAGCCACTGACAGAGGATCTCCCCCACTTTCCAGCAGAAAGATCATTATATTGGAGATATCAGATGTCAATGACAACCCGCCATTGTTTACCAGAAGTACTTATATTGCTTATGTCCCAGAGAACAATTTACCAGGCTCCTCTATATACAGTATACAAGCCTCAGATCCTGACACTGGAGACAATGCAAGAATATTTTATTCCATCTCCACCTCTAATACAGAGGATCTTCCACCATCCTCCTATCTCTCCATCAATATAGAGACTGGGGTCCTCTATACTCAGAGATCATTCGATTATGAGCAACATAAAGAGTTTTACATACAAATAAATGCCAGAGACAATGGATCCCCATCTCTAAGCAGCAACACAACACTACTTATCCATATTGTAGATCAGAATGATAATGCTCCAAAAATATTATTCCCGTCCCCAGACATTGGAGGTATGACGGCATTTGAGATGGTCCCTTTTGATTCTGAACAAGGTTCCTTAATAACTAAGGTAGTGGCCATAGATCCGGACTCTGGACACAATGCTTGGCTCTCTTATCATTTTCTACACTTATCAGAACCTTCTTATTTTGCCATCACACAACATACTGGGGAGATAAGAACATCCCGTATCTTTCAAGAGAAGGATGTACTGAACCATAAGATAGTGGTGATGGTGAAGGACAATGGTGACCCCTCTCTGTCATCTACAGTTACCCTAAATCTTCTTATAGCCAACAATTTCCAGCAGGTTGTCCCCAGGTTCAATGAACAAGCAACGGAAGAGAATCCACAATCTAGTTTACAGTTGTATTTAATCATCGCCCTTGGATTAATCTCACTGCTATTTCTTATCACTGTCATGTTGGTCATTATCTCCAAGTGTAAGAAATCTGATCCCGTCCCAATGTTCAGTAACCTCAGCTCAAACCTGTATCCTCAAGTCGACCCCAGAATCCTTTCTCAGTATGGAAATGGGACACTGACATTCCCTTACTCATACAATGTCTGTGTGGGGTTTGATGCCAGTGAAAGTGACTTTACTTACATGAAACAAAATCCAGATGTTCCTGTGGACAATCTCATTGATGCCGATGATTCTGGACTCGGGACTGAAAGTGTAAGAGAAGCTTTACCGACAACTGATGTGCTGCAGGTGAGTTTATCTAAAATGTAAGCTCCTAGATAACTTTGATACTTTTACAAAGTTTTATCAAGCAGTCTACTATGACCATCCTTTGTTGCCAATAAAATCAATCACAGTTCAGCTTTCAAATATTGCAAACTGAGCTGTAATTGGTTATTATGGGCAGTAAAAGATATTTTTAATGTAAGATTGCTTTATAAATCTTCCCTCTTGTCTATACTACTTAAAAAAGTGTTTTTTAAGGCATATTTCTTTTACTTTAAAATATAAAGTTTTTGAGAAACTATTTATTCTATGTATAATATATGAGTAGAGATGTTGCTTTTCTTAGGACTATCCAAGAAGTCATTCTTGATATAATATTTAGTACCATCAGGTGCATCAGCTCTGGATATTTTCCTCTGGACTTTCAATAATCCACTGGTAGATATTACTATCCAACAAGAACACCACTTCATTAATACGGTAGATTTGTATAGATGAAACAGTGTCGGGAGATATGAGAAGCCAACAGCTTGACTGTAAACTTTTTTCAGATTACTCCTACTTATTGGACATATACATGTATCCTAACATCTTCTCAAAATTTGTATTCACATTTTTACATTTCACTAGTCAGATCCACAAACAAAAAAAAATAAGACAACATACCAGTAATCATATTATATTCATTATGGCGCAGTATACCCAATACAATTGCTCTATTTCAGCAAGTCAAACAATATGGAGGATAAGAGAAGGGAAAGGCTTATAAAACACCCCTCATTTCATGTTCTTGATAACTCTTTCTTTATTTAATAATCAGTTATACATTCTGTCAAACATAAGTTATAGGTATTGGTGACCGTTTATTCTTTTTTTTTTTTTTTGTAAGATTTAAAAATATAATAATACATCAAATTCTACTGGCATAAATATATTATGTGGTATTATTTTAATCTACAGTATGATGAAGTTGATGATGTGTTTGATATTAACTTATCTTTAACTTCAGAGTATGTAGTGATCGATGATGTGAGATTATCAGACTTTCACAACAACATGAGCTATAGACAATCTATCACTATGTGTAATTGCAGCGAGCTGCACTGCATGGAAGAGAGTGAGAATGTGGAGATAATGATGGTGGTAGTAGTCTTTGTACTGGCAGCCTTGACTAGGTTACTGTGCTGGTGGAGAGTCTGGGGGTGTGTGGAGAGATGATCTGCCTCAGATCCTGGTCTGTCAGTACGAGTGGGACGCTGGTGGGCACTGCGATCCTGTGGACCTCTTCCCCAATGGTGCTTAGGTCTGTTTCCCCTCCCTGTCAGCTAGGGAGCTTCCTCCTTTAGTTACTAGGTTGGGCCTTAAGTCACAACTTTCGGGTCCTAGAGGTATCCAGGGGTCCTAATAAATCTTACCTCCTGAATTTCAGGAAGATGGGTGCAGAGGCCAACGTTAACTCTGCTCCCTTTTACAGTCAAGTCTTTCCACTTGGGTGTCTGGCTTTAGGATTCCCACTGACTGTATGTGTGCTGGCCCTGTCCTGAGGGTGCACCCAACAAACTCTCAAACAAACACCCGTCTCTCAAAGTCTCTTTCTTTTCCTCTCACCTCCAGCTGTTTTCTTTGGCTGCTCTGTTGCTAATAATCTTTCTTTGTTCCCCTCAGCAGCTTTACTCTGTTTTGATCAAATGAGGTGATGTTGTTCCCTCAGCAGCTAGTCACTTGTCTCGCCTAAACACTGCAACTGCAAACCTTTTATGGGGGGCCTATTTGCATACTCCGCCCACCTTCTAGCACTTTCTAGGCTTACACTTGCTAAGCACTTCCCACTAAGGGCAGTAGGTGTCCCTGTTTTGTGTGGTGTGCAGTGAAAAGCATGTAACCCATTCTCTGCCTTCCAGTTACACTGGTACAGAGAAATACACATAACAGTTTAATATAAAACATATTAACTCCTAGAATATATAACAAAACACTTTTGGACAGGTGCCATCCTCAGCCCAGCCACAGGGATTATGCTCTGGTATACTACATAATCACTGTATAAGTCTATGAGTCTCTTGCAGTAACTGTCATATAAATGATGCTTTTTGTTTGCTCCAATAACGTCATAATATTGTGTTAAAAGAGCTTCAATTTGAATTTAGAGTCCCTAAGTAAAGGAAAGGTAAGAATGGACATATCTGAACCTAGTTCCATACATTTTATTGGGTGTACAGATATAATTGTAATATCAACTTGGACCTAGTGCCTGAAGGGACCCAGTCAACAATATGATAAATGGCAAATGGGAGGTGGAGGCACAGTTACATATCCTTAAGTAAACTAAAGGAAAGGTAGGCCTCACAGGTCTAAAAGTAGTTCATATATTTTATCAGATGTGTAGCTATAATAGGTGGAAAGATAAAAACTTAGTGCGCTGATACCCGTAACATAAATAGAACATTGTAGGTGGGGGCGCTGTTACATATTTAGCATCATAAAGTTTTTTTCTACTATTTCTACTAATTCCTTATATTGTCCATAATTTAGAGTTCTTATACTTTAGGTTGCACTTAAGCTATGTTTGAGAGTTTGTTAAACTGTTCATATACAGTAGATCAGATACTCATATAGGAAGCTTCATTTTAAAAAGAGATTGTCATACAGAAGTAATATCTTTAAATTTTTCTTAAAGAATTTGCTTGTTTATCATGCCCAAGTTCTTCCCATTGGGCCCTTTTATACTGGCTGGCAGGTTCCAGATAACAGGAACTTTAGATGAGTCAATCATTTGAGGGGCCAGGCCATGTGAATGATCACTTAAACATTCCTGTGGCCTTATTAACCAGATGCAATCAGCCCATGAACTAGCGTTTTCCCATTTTTCGTATGAATATCAGCCCATGTAACAGTGACTTTAGCCGTTATTACATTCTTTAAAGTTACTAAATCCTTAGTCTTTCGACTGTCAAAAAGGTATGATGTGCTATAGAATTGCTTATTTATAACATTAGAAGGGAAAAAACATACATACATCATAATAATAATAAATTAGATTTTTTCCTTTTTGGTCAGTGTTATTCATTATTTTGGAGAAGCGTTATACTTTGACTTACAGTATATAGTAAATATAATGCAAGTGTTTTCTTCTTTGTGTATCTACATGTATATCCTAAGTTATAATAGTATGAGATTATAAATTTAACTTGGAGCTGTTCACTGCTAAAGAGTTTGGTAACAATATATTTAAATTTTAAGTATCTGCTAAAGCAACTGGGTAAATAGTTAAGCAACAAAATTATCTACATATTAGCTTGCTTATGTCTATAAATTGAAATTCAAAATGGCAATGCATTTGAAATGTATAACTATACCTAATACTATTACACTAGTAAGATATACTATAAAGAGGAATTGCAGTTCCTCACTTTCACCTCAGAGCGCCGCTGTTTAACCAATAAACAGAGAAATAATACAGACCTGGGGATCCACTGGTGTTTTCCTTCCTCATACACACTGCAGATCTGCACAGGGAGACACAGACATTATCTGGATTCTTTCTACATTATTTTATGAAATTCCTGGATTTATATCAACAACATTCTGGATTACTAATTCTGATTTAACAAAGATTATTTTAATGAAGAATTCTGGTGTCTGAGATGGAACCTTATACAGAGAAATACAAAGGACTCAGATGGCAAGTAACCATTTCTATCTTATTTTCTTGGCTGTGTCATTCAGTCTCTGGTCAGATTCATTATTCCATTGTAGAAGAAATGAGGAAAGACTCTGTTATAGCAAATATTGCAGATGACCTTGGATTAGATATTAAGCAGCTCTCATCTAGAAAACTGAGGATTGTATCCAGAGCTTCAGAGAGATATTTCTATGTAAACAAGGATAATGGAAATCTGTATGTTAAGGACAGGATAGACAGAGAGACATTGTGTGAAGCAGAACCTTCCTGTTATCTAACCTTTGATGCTGTAGCAGAAAATCCATTCAGTATTGTTAAAATAAAGGTAGAAATTCAGGATATAAATGATAATTCTCCATCATTCTACCCTGATATATTTAGCATAGAGACAGTTGAATTGACATCAGCAGGAACCAGATTTGCTTTAAGAACTGCAGAAGATCCAGATACTGGTTCTAATTCTGTACAGTCATATAAGCTCAGTGACAACCAGTATTTTACACTGAGTGAAGACACCAATCCAGATGGAAGTATATTTCTAGAGCTTGTCCAAGAGAAACCATTAGATAGAGAGACCCAGAGTCTTCATGAGCTCATACTAACAGCTATGGATGCAGGGAAACCTATGAGATCTGGAACTGCCATAATAAGGATCATTGTTACTGATATTAACGATAATTTCCCAATATTCACCCAGTCAGTATATAAAGTCAGTGTCAATGAGAATACTGCAGTGAATACAACAATAATGACTGTGACCTCCACAGACAAGGATGAAGGGGTCAATGGACTGGTCATATATTCCTTCAGTAAGACTTCTGGGAATGTCCATCGTACAGGAACATTCAGCATCAACCCTGTGAGCGGGGACATTAAAATATACCATATGTTAGATTTTGAGCTAAAGCAAAATTATGAGCTTTCTGTGATAGCAAAAGATGGTGGAGGCCTTGAGTCTCATTGTAAAGTACTCATAGAAGTAATAGATGAGAATGACAATGCTCCTGAGATATCCATCACCTCATTCTCTACTCCTATTCCTGAGGACGCTGCTGTGGGTACAATGATCGCTCTGATTGAAGTTCATGATAAAGACTCCAGGAAGAATGGAGAAGTGGACTGTAATCTTTTAGAAGAAATACCCTTCAATTTAGTTTTATCATCTGACAACTATTACATGATTGTCACCACAAGTCCCATGGACAGAGAGAAGGTTTCTAGTTACACCATTACTATTTTAGCCACTGACAGAGGATCTCCCCCACTTTCCAGCAGAAGGACCATCACTCTGGAGATATCAGATGTCAATGACAACCCGCCATTGTTTACCAGAAGTGCTTATGTTGCTTATGTCCCAGAGAACAATTTACCAGGCTCCTCTATATACAGTATACAAGCCTCAGATCCTGACACTGGAGACAATGCGAGAATATTTTATTCCATCTCCACCTCTAATACAGAGGATCTTCCACCATCCTCCTATCTCTCCATCAATATAGAGACTGGGGTCCTCTATGCTCAGAGATCATTCGATTATGAGCAACATAAAGAGTTTCACATACAAATAAACGCCAGAGACAATGGATCCCCATCTCTAAGCAGCAACACAACCCTACTTATCCATATTGTGGATCAGAACGATAATGCACCAAAAATATTATTCCCGTCCCCAGACATTGGAGGTATGATGGCATTTGAGATGGTTCCTTTTGATTCTGAACAGGGTTCCTTAATAACTAAGGTAGTGGCCATAGATCCGGACTCTGGACACAATGCTTGGCTCTCTTATCATTTTCTACACTTATCAGAACCTTCTTATTTTACCATCACACAACATACTGGGGAGATAAGGACATCTCGTATCTTTCAAGAGAAGGATGTACTGAACCATAAGATAGTGGTGATGGTGAAGGACAATGGAGTCCCCTCTCTGTCATCTACAGTTACCCTAAATCTCCTTATAGCCAACAGTTTCCAGCAGGTTGTCCCCAGGTTCAATGAACAAGCAACGGAAGAGAATCCACAATCTAGTTTACAGTTGTATTTAATCATCGCCCTTGGATTAATCTCACTGCTATTTCTTATCACTGTCATGTTGGTCATTATCTCCAAGTGTAAGAAATCTGATCCCGTCCCAATGTTCAGTAACCTCAGCTCAAACCTGTATCCTCAAGTCGACCCCAGAATCCTTTCTCAGTATGGAAATGGGACACTGACATTCCCTTACTCATACAATGTCTGTGTGGGGTTTGATGCCAGTGAAAGTGACTTTACTTACATGAAACAAAATCCAGATGTTCCTGTGGACAATCTCATTGATGCCGATGATTCTGGACTCGAGTTCGAAAGTGTAAGAGAAGCTTTACCGACAACTGATGTGCTGCAGGTGAGTTTATCTAAAATGTAAGCACACATTCAAGTCTTAGAAACCTTAAATAATGGGAAGATTTATCAAGCATTGTGTTTAGATTATCCTTTGTTGCCTATAACAACCAATCACAGCTCAGCTTTCAAATATTTATGAGGTCTGATAAAATCCAAGCTGAGCTGTGATTGATTATTATAAGCAACAAAGAATATTCTTACTGAAAGACTGCTTTATAAACTTTCCCTCTTGTCTATACCACTTAAAGCACCAACATTGTGTAACATATTACCTTTACTATAAAACCTAAAGTTTTTGAGAAATTATTTATTTTTATGTATAATATGATATGATGAGTACAGATGATACTTTCTTTGACGTCATTCTTGATATAATACATAGTACCATCAGGTGCATAAGCTCTGGATATTTTCCTGTTTGCTTTTAGTAATCCACTGGTAGATATTAATATCCAACAAAAACACCACTTCATCAATGTGATAGATTTTTTTCTAGATAAAACAGCGTCGAGGAGATACAGGAAGCTAACTGATAAACTTTAATCAGAAATTGTACGTAAATTACACCCACTTCTTGGTAATATAAATATATCCCAACATCTTCCCAAAACTTGCATTCACATTTTTTACATCTCACATGTCAGATCTACAAATAAAAAACAGTAAAACAACGTACCAGTAATCATATTATATTTATGACTTAAAAAAAAGTGTCATATAGTTTGATGGCTGGTACAGATAAGGCTATAGCCAATACTATTGCTCTATTTTGGCAAGTCAAACAACATGAAGGATAGGAGGAGGGGAAGGCTTATAAAACACACCTCCTTTAATGTTCTTGATAACTGTTTCTTTTTTAAATGTCAGTTAATAATTCTGTCACACATAACTTTTACATTTTGGTGGCTACTTTTTTATTCTTATTTTTGGAAGATCAAAAAATATAATAATACTGTACATCAAATTCTACCGACATAAAAATATGATATTGTAGGACTAATATTTTAATCTATAGTATGATGAAGTCATGTGTCTGCTATTAACTAATCTGTAACTTCAGAGTATGTAGTGATCGATGATGTGAGATTATCAGACTTTCACAACAACATGATCTATAGACAATCTACCACTATGTGTAATCACTGTATAAGGGAGGTATTAGACGGGACAATGGGGGCCCGATAATAACAGTAAACGAGCGCCCATCTGCTAGATCAGCGCTAGTTTACAGGGCCTATTACCCGGCCCTATAATCGTTTGACAAGGGCTGCATGGACATTGTTACCGATGGCTCCGCCTGCTCCTCTTCTCCCTGCGCTGCAGCTTCAGAGTGTCAGGGATGAGGGGCTTTGGTTTAATTCTGGGACACAGAGAGGATAGTGTTAATATAATTCTCAATAACATATGATTTACAAAATGCTGATGTTGCTTATCAGGGTGGGTCACTCTGACCCATCCTCAGGACACTTATCTGTGTTTTGGTTTACAGAGCACAGATAGGGAGCTACAGAGACATCATAATTGAAGATAACTTGATTGAATAAACAGTAACAAACTGATTAGCGGGAAATCGATCGATACCAACCTTTAACCAACCACGATTGGATGTTATTCTTATTAATTTCTCTTACGCTGCAAATAAGATATTTACTCATATTGATCACATTGCGCATAACCGGATATAATCACATGACTTCATCTATGGAAAATACCTAAAGATTCTGGGTTAATGTTTAATGAGGTGTACACCCCGCAAGGGGTATAAAAGATGATGACTTTGTTGCAATAAACATGCTGCTACTCAGAACCATCTCGAGTTGTCTGCATCCTTCTCGCGAGTTGCCCCTCCAATCTGGCTAGCATCCAATATACCTGAAGGTCTTACCTGAAGACCACCCTAACAAGAGCGACCTGTCTTAGCTGACAGGCAGCTCAGCCAATCACTGGCCGCGGCGGTCCCAGTGGTCCCGGCCTGTCAGCTAAGACAGGCTGCTCTAGAGCTGCAGCATGTGGGACCCGGGAGAAGAGGAGCAGGAGGAGCCCTGGACCATGGATAGGTAATGTATTTCTTTTGCAAATCGTCAGCCGCTGGCCGCGCACCGCTATTACACGTAGCGGTGCTCGGTCGGTGGCTGACAATTATAGGTCAGAACCTATATCAACGATCAGCCGATGACAACGATCATCGGCTGATCATTGTGTTTATTACACGGAGCGATAATCGGCCGGATGGGGCTGATTCGGCCAATTATGGTGCCGTGTAATAGTACCCCAAGTCTATGAATCTCTTGCAGTAACTGTCATATAAATAATGTTTTTTGATTGATCCAATAACATATCATAATATTGTGTTGAAAGAGCTTCAATTTGAAGTTAGAGTCCCTAAGTAAACTAAAGGAAAGGTAAGGATGGACAAATCAGAACTTAGTTCCCTATATTTTATTGGGCGTACAGATATAATGGTTGTTAAGATAACAACTTGGACCTAGTGCCAGAAGGGACCCAGTCAACAGTATGATAAATGGCAAATGGGAGGTGGGGACACTGTTACATATTCTTAAGTAAACTAAAGGAACGGTAGGAATCACAGGTCTGAAACTAGTTCATGTATTTTATCAGATGTGTAGCTACATTAGGTGGTAACATAACTCAGGGGCTTATAACAGTATGATAAATAGCACATTGTAGATTGTAGGTGGGTGTGCTGTTACATATTTAGCATTGTAACATTTTTTCTACCTATTCCTTATTTTATCCATAATTTACAGTTTTAATACTCTAGGTTGCACTTAATCTATGTTTATTAAGTTTATCCCATTGAAACTGTTCATTTATATCTGCTAATCATATGGGAGGCTTAATTTTAAAAAGAGATTGTTATGTGGAGGTAACATCTTTGAAATTTTTCTTTAAAAATTGCTTTGTTTATCATACCCAAGTTCTTCACTTTGGGCTCTTTTATACTGGCTGATGGGTTCCAGGTAACAGAAACTTTAGATGAATGGATTATTTGGGGGGGCCAGACCGCGTGAACGATCAATCAGCCTATGAACAAGTGTGCACTCATTTGTCGCATAAATATCAGCCCATGTAACGGAGCCTTAAGGAGTTATAAGTTCATTTAATGTTACTAAGTCTTATGTCTTTTAACAGTCACAAAAGTGTGATATTCTATAGAACTGTTTATTTATAACATTAGAAGGGTAAAAACATACATACATCATAATAATATATAATATTTTGTTCCTGTGTGGTCAGTGTCGTTCATTCTTTTGAGAAGCGTAATTCTTTGAAGTATACAGCAAATATAATGCAAGTGTTTTAAGTGTTTTCTTCTTTGTGTTTCTAAATGTATATCCTAAGTTATAATAGTATGAGATTTTAAATGAAACCATGTACCTATCATTACTAAAGAGTTGTTTACTTCACAAAACTCATATTCACGTATACTGTTTGGGAATTCTCTATTTATAAAGATGGGTTCCCTTATTTAGGATCTTTATCCATTGTCTAGGGCGGTTCTGTCAAGCGGTATATAGACATCATATTGGCTTAATAATACACTCATTACTCATTTCACTCAAATTGAAAAGTTACTATTACATATGTAGTGTTAAATAGATAACATTAATTTGTAGATAGATTATTTGCTATGTAAATTTTAATTCGACGGATGGGCTGATAAAATGCTAAGAGTATGATAAATATTTGCCTAAATAATAAAATATCATTTAACTTTTGTTAACAAAGTATTTCTATTTTAAGCATCTCATTAAACAACTGGGTAAATAGTTATGTAATAGCATTATGTACATATTAGCTTGTTTGTGTCTATATATAAAAATCTCAATACATAAAAATAAAAAAAATAATAATAATTATATATATATATATATATATATATATATATATATATATATATATATACCTAGTATCAGTATACTAGTAAGAAATGCTTGAAAAAAAGTGAATTGCAGTTCCTGACTTTCACCTCAGAGCGCCGCTGTTTGACCAATAAACAGAGAAATACAGACCTAGGGATCCACTGGTGTTTTCCTTCCTCATACACACTGCAGATCTGCACAGGGAAACACAGACATTATCCGGATTCTTTCTACATTATTTTATGAAATTCCTGGATTTATAATAACAGCATTCTGGATTACTAATTCTGGTTTAACAAAGAATATTTTAATGAAGAATTTTAAAACTGATGACTGAGATGGAACCTTATACAGAGAAATACAAAGGACTCAAATGGCAAGTAACCATTTCTATCTTATTTTCCTGGCTGTGTCATTCAGTCTCTGGTCAGATTCATTATTCCATTGTAGAAGAAATGAGGAAAGACTCTGTTATAGCAAATATTGCAGATGACCTTGGATTAGATATTAAGCAGCTGTCATCTAGAAAACTGAGGATTGTATCCAGAGCTTCAGAGGGATATTTCTATGTAAATCTAGATACTGGAAATTTGTATATAAAGGAGAGGATAGACAGAGAGACATTGTGTGAAGCAGAAGCTTCTTGCTTCCTAACCTTTGATGCTGTGGCTGAAAATCCATTCAGTATTGTTAAAATAAAGGTGGAAATTCAGGATATAAATGATAATTCTCCAGTATTTCACCCTGATATATTACGCATAGAGACAATTGAATTAACATCAGCAGGAACCAGATTTGCTTTACAAGCTGCAGAAGATCCAGACACTGGTTCTAATTCTGTACAGTCATATAAGCTCAGTGACAACCAATATTTTACACTGAGTGAAGACACCAATCCAGATGGTAGCACACTTCTAGAGCTTGTCCAAGAGAAACCATTAGATAGAGAGACCCAGAGTCTTCATGAGCTCATACTAACAGCTATGGATGGAGGGAAACCTATGAGATCTGGAACTGCTATAATAAGGATCATTGTTACTGATGTTAATGATAATTTCCCAATATTTACCCAGTCAGTATATAAAGTCAGTGTCAATGAGAATACTCCAATAAATACAACAATAATGACTGTGAACTCCACAGACAAGGATGAAGGGGTCAATGGACAGGTCACATATTCCTTTACTAAAACTTCTGGGAATGTCCATCGTACAGGAACATTTAGCATCAACCCTGTGTCCGGGGACATTAAACTATACCATATGTTAGATTTTGAGCTAAAACAAAATTATGAGCTTTCTGTGACAGCAAAAGATGGTGGAGGCCTTGCTTCCCATTGTAAAGTATTAGTAGAAGTCATAGATGAGAATGACAATGATCCTGAGATATCCATCACCTCATTCTCTACTCCTATTCCTGAGGACGCTGCTGTGGGTACAATGATCGCTCTGATTGAAGTTCATGATAAAGACTCTGGGACAAATGGAGAAGTGGACTGTAAACTTCTGGATGAAATACCATTTAATTTAGTTTTATCATCTGACAACTATTACAGAATTGTCACCACAAGTCCCATGGACAGAGAGAAGGTTTCTAGTTACACCATTACTGTTTTAGCCACTGACAGAGGATCTCCCCCACTTTCCAGCAGAAGGAGCATCACATTGGAGATATCAGATGTCAATGACAACCCGCCATGGTTTACCAGAAGTACTTATATTGCTTATGTCCCAGAGAACAATTTACCAGGCTCCTCTATATACAGTATACAAGCCTCAGATCCTGACACTGGAGACAATGCAAGAATATTTTATTCCATCTCCACCTCTAATACAGAGGATCTTCCGGCATCCTCCTATCTCTCCATCAATATAGAGACTGGGGTCCTCTATGCTCAGAGATCATTCGATTATGAGCAACATAAAGAGTTTCACATACAAATAAATGCCAGAGACAATGGATCCCCATCTCTAAGCAGCAACACAACACTACTTATCCATATTGTAGATCAGAACGATAATGCTCCAAAAATATTATTCCCGTCCCCAGACATTGGAGGTATGACGGCATTTGAGATGGTCCCTTTTGATTCTGAACAAGGTTCCTTAATAACTAAGGTAGTGGCCATAGATCCGGACTCTGGACACAATGCTTGGCTCTCTTATCATTTTCTACACTTATCAGAACCTTCTTATTTTACCATCACACAACATACTGGGGAGATAAGGACATCTCGTATCTTTCAAGAGAAGGATGTACTGAACCATAAGATAGTGGTGATGGTGAAGGACAATGGAGACCCCTCTCTGTCATCTACAGTTACCCTAAATCTCCTTATAGCCAACAATTTCCAGCAGGTTGTCCCCAGGTTCAATGAACAAGTAACTGAAGAGAATCCACAATCTAGTTTACAGTTGTATTTAATCATCGCCCTTGGATTAATCTCACTGCTATTTCTTATCACTGTCATGTTGGTCATTATCTCCAAGTGTAAGAAATCTGATCCCGTCCCAATGTTCAGTAACCTCAGCTCAAACCTGTATCCTCAAGTCGACCCCAGAATCCTTTCTCAGTATGGAAATGGGACACTGACATTCCCTTACTCATACAATGTCTGTGTGGGGTTTGATGCCAGTGAAAGTGACTTTACTTACATGAAACAAAATCCAGATGTTCCTGTGGACAATCTTATTGATGCCGATGATTCTGGACTCGGGACTGAAAGTGTAAGAGAAGCTTTACCGACAACTGATGTGCCAGAGGTGAGATTGTCCAATATTTAGTCTCACATTTAAGTTTTAGATACCTTAGATAGGTGTGTGGCGACTTATTAAGTAGCCTTCCAGAATGTCGTTTGTTTCCCAATGCAACTTATTTTTGCTTAACTTTTATTTTACCAGAGGTCAAGAATATTTGAAATTGTAACTGTTTTGTTTGCTATGGGCAACAAAGTAACTAGGACTCCTTAAATATACCCCCCCCCCCCCCGACTATTCTGCTTAAGGCACGAACACCTTTTGGAATATTTCTTATAGTATAAAACCTAACACCTAACTTTCATAAACAATTTATTTTCATGTTTATTTTTCTCTCAATACAATTTACCTTGTGGTATGACATCATTGCCATTGATAGGTCCATCATTAACATTACTTTTGAAGCATAGATTTAATGTTGAGCTCCATCTGTTCTATATGGTAGATTTCTAAATAAAAATATGGTGGAGAGTTATCAAACTTGGTGTAAAGTGAAACTGCCTTAGTTGCTCCTAGCAACCAATCAGATTCCACCTTTAATTTTCCAAAGTTTCTGTAAGGAATGAAAGGTGGAATCTGATTGGTTGCTAGGGGCAACTGAGCCAGTTTTACTTTACACCATGTTTGATAAATCTCTTGCTATGTCTTCCAGAAATACAGGGAACATTTTCATGGCTGGCTTTTTTTTAATTAGTATTTAGTATTATGAAGATTTATTTATTATTATGAGGAAGATATGTGTACACTCTTAACTTATCTGTGTATTTTGTAATACATGATGTGAGATTATCAGACTTCCACTAAGTATAAACACTGTGTCAGTTGAAGTGTCTATTGTAATAATTGTTATATAAGTGAAGTTTTTAGAAGTCTCTAATAGCATGTCAATCTCTTCTGATGGCATGTCAGTCTCTTCCGAACAGAGACTGGTTACATGTGGTGTGCCACAAGGGTCTGTTCTGGGTCCTTTTCTTTTCAATATGTTTGTAAGTGACATAGGAGAAGGTTTAGTTGGTAAAGTTTGTCTGTTTGCTGATCACACAAAAGTGTGCAATAGGGTTGATATTCCTGGAGGTGTCAGTAATGTGGAAAATAATTTAGCTCTGCTAGATAAGTGGTCAAAACATTGGAAATTGAAGTTCAATGTTTCCAAATGTAAAATAATGCACTTGGAGAGGAGGAGTCCTCTATCCAAGTATAACATCGCCAGTACCATGTTGGAAAAGACTTCAGAAGAGAAGGATTTAGGGGTAGTGATTTCTGACAGCCTTAAAATGAGTCACCAGTGCAACCAGGCGGTGGGGAAAGCAAATCGTATGCTGTGGTGTATAGCTAGAGGTATAACCAGTAGGAAGAGGGAGACTGTGATCCCACTGTATAGAGCTCTAGTGGGACCACATCTGGAATACTGTGTCCAGTTCTGGAGACCTCACCTAAAAAAAGGACATTGAGAAAATAGAATGGGTCCAAAGACGGGCTACAAAAATGGTGGAGGGTGTCAGGCATAAACGATATCAGGAAAGACTTAGAGGGAGAGCTCAAGAACAAGAGGAAACAGTGAGAAGTTATCTGGGGGAAAGATTAGAAGCAACGTAAGAAAATATTATTTTACTAAAAGAGTAGTAGATACTTGGAACAAACTTCCAGCAGATATGGTTGGTAAATCTACAATAAAAGAATTTAAACATGCCTGGGATAAACATATATCTATCCTAAGATAATAGGAATGGAAATACTAAAAGGGGAGGCTAGATGGACCCAGTGGTCTTTTTCTGCGGACAATCTTCTATGTGTCTATGTTTCATAATGTTGTGATGAAAAGGTTTAAATTTGAAATTAGGATTCTTAAGAAAACTAATGGAAAGGTAGGCCTCAAAAATAGGAAACTAGTTCACATATTTTGTGAGATTTGTAGCTATAATAGGTGGAAAGATAACAACTTGGCTCTGGTGGCTTAGAGGGTTTATACCAGTATAATAAATGGCACATGGTAGGTGGCAGCTCTGTTACATATTTTATCTTGTAAAGTGTTTTTTCTAAATCCTTATTTTACCCATAAGTTAGATTTTTGATACCCTAAGTTGTACTTCAGCTACATTTGAAGGTTTATTCCAATGTCGGACTGGGGTATCTGGGGCCCACCAATAAAGAACCAGTGAGAAACAACATGTCAGTCAGTGTTTGTGCAGGTTCTAAAGATGGGGGTCCATTGGAGGATCCTCCAGTCCTCTGGTGGGACAGTTCAACACTGGTTTGTTCCATTTCAATTATTCATGCAGATCAGCTAATCATATAGGAGGCAACATTTTCAAAGGAGATTGTCATGTAGAGGTAACCTGTTAGAATTTTTACTAAACAATTGCAGGATCAATCTCTTTGTTTCACCCCCTTCAACACTGGCTGATTGGCTAAATGAGTCTTTCAATGGCTTAACTAATTAAGGGGCAAGACCACTTGGGTGATCACTTGAACATTCATGTAGACTTTTGAACCTATCATTATTGGGTGCACATCGCCTTTTTACACAGAGCAATGTGCCACAAATAATGATTTTATTGGCCCCACAAAAGATGCAATCAGACCACGAACAAGTGTTTTCTCATTTGTCATCTGTCAGATACAAGCATTCCCATGTATGCGTATTCACCCGATCATCAGCCTTAGAATGCCTTAAGAAGTAATAAGTTCATATAATGTTAGTAAAGTCCTATGTCTTTCTATGGTCACAAAGGTATGATGTTTTGTAGAATTTCTTATTTATAACATTGGAAGAAAGAAATATAGGTCATTTCTATTCATTGTTTTCGAGGAGGCTTATATTTTACAGTATGAATATTTTGATTTCTTCTTTGTGGTTGTACATCTATAATCTAAATTATATAGATAACACATCATACATGAAAATATAAGTGTATCAACACTGAAGGGTCCGTCCCTTGTCTGAATCTTTAGTTATTCACCAGAGCTGTCCTATGCCACAAAATATGGACATTATGTTGTTTGAAAATGCTTACTAATTGACTAAAACTTTATTTTACTCAAGTAAAAAAGTGAGTATTACTTTTGTGGTGTTAAATACATTAAATTAATTTGTAGATTATTTCCTATGTAAATTTTAAATGAGAGAAAGCTAGTAAACTAATAGGAAAATAAAAAATATATACCGAACTTATAAAAAATCTATTATTGGTTAAAAAAAATAATTTAATTTTAAGAATCTGCAAAAAAAAGGGTAGTTATGTAATAGAATTGTTAACATATTAGCTATCTTGTGTCTATAAATACAAATTAAAAAACTTCATACATAGGTGTGTGTAATGCTGAAATAGAATTAGTATTGCAGTTCCTCACTTTCACCTCAGAGCGCCGCTGTTTGACCAATAAACAGAGAAATACAGAACTGGGGATCCACTGGTGTTTTTTTTCCTCATACACACTGCAGATCTGCACAGGGAGACACAGACATTATCTGGATTCTTTCTACATTATTTTATGAAATTCCTGGATTTATAATAACACCATTCTGGATTACTAATACTGATATAATAAAGATTATTTTAATGAAGAATTTTGAAGCTGATGACTAAGATGGAATCTTATATAGAGAAATACAAAGGACTCAGATGGCAAGTAACCATTTCTATCTTATTTTCTTGGCTGTGTCATTCAGTCTCTGGTCAGATTCATTATTCCATTGTAGAAGAAATGAGGAAAGACTCTGTTATAGCAAATATTGCAGATGACCTTGGATTAGATATTAAGCAGCTCTCATCTAGAAAACTGAGGATTGTATCCAGAGCTTCAGAGAGATATTTCTATGTGAACCTAGATAATGGAAATCTGTATATTAAGGACAGAATAGACAGAGAGACACTATGTAGGGCATCAGCTTCTTGTTTCCTATCATTTGATGCTGTGGTTGAAAATCCATTTAGTATTGTTAAAATCAAGGTGGAAATTCAGGATATAAATGATAATTCTCCTGTATTTCATCCTGATATATTCAGCATAGAGACAATTGAATTAACATCCACAGGAACCAGATTTGCATTACGGACTGCAGAAGATCCAGACATTGGTTCTAATTCTGTACAGTCATATAAGCTCAGTGACAACCAGTATTTTACACTGAGTGAAGACACCAATCCAGATGGCAGCACATTTCTAGAGCTTGTCCTAGAGAAACCATTAGATAGAGAGACCCAGAGTCTTCATGAGCTCATACTAACAGCTATGGATGGAGGGAAACCTATGAGATCTGGAACCGCTCTAATAAGAATTATTGTTACAGATGCTAATGATAATTTCCCAATATTCACCCAGTCAGTATATAAAGTCAGTGTCAATGAGAATACTCCAATGAATACAACAATAACCACTGTGACCTCCACAGACAATGATGAAGGGGTCAATGGACAGGTCACATATTCCTTCAGTAAGACTTCTGGGAATGTCCATCATACAGGAACATTCAGCATCAACCCTGTGATTGGGGACATTAAAATAAATGATAAATTAGATTATGAGGTTATAGAAAATTATGAACTTTCTGTAACAGCAAAAGATGGTGGAGGCCTTGAGTCTCACTGTAAAGTACTCATAGAAGTAATAGATGAGAATGACAATGCTCCTGAGATATCCATCACCTCATTCTCTACTCCTGTTCCTGAGGACGCCGATGTGGGTACAATGATCGCTCTGCTTGAAGTTCATGATAAAGATGCAGGACAAAATGGAGAAGTGGACTGTAAACTTCTGGATGAAATACCATTTAATTTAGTTTTATCATCTGACAACTATTACAGAATTGTCACCACAAGTCCCATGGACAGAGAGAAGGTTTCTAGTTTCACTATTACTGTTTTAGCCACTGACAGAGGATCTCCCCCACTTTCCAGCAGAAGGACCATCACATTGGAGATATCAGATGTCAATGACAACCCGCCATGGTTTACCAGAAGTACTTATATTGCTTATGTCCCAGAGAACAATTTACCAGGCTCCTCTATATACAGTATACAAGCCTCAGATCCTGACACTGGAGACAATGCAAGAATATTTTATTCATCTCCACCTCTAATACAGAGGATCTTCCGGCATCCTCCTATCTCTCCATCAATATAGAGACTGGGGTCCTCTATGCTCAGAGATCATTCGACTATGAGCAACATAAAGAGTTTCACATACAAATAAATGCCAGAGACAATGGATCTCCATCTCTAAGCAGCAACACAACCCTACTTATCCATATTGTAGATCAGAACGATAATGCTCCAAAAATATTATTCCCGTCCCCAGACATTGGAGGTATGACGGCATTTGAGATAGTTCCTTTTGATTCTGAACAAGGTTCCTTAATAACTAAGGTAGTGGCCATAGATCCGGACTCTGGACACAATGCTTGGCTCTCTTATCATTTTCTACACTTATCAGAACCTTCTTATTTTGCCATCACACAACATACTGGGGAGATAAGGACATCTCGTATCTTTCAAGAGAAGGATGTACTGAACCATAAGATAGTGGTGATGGTGAAGGACAATGGAGACCCCTCTCTGTCATCTACAGTTACCCTAAATCTCCTTATAGCCAACAATTTCCAGCAGGTTGTCCCCAGGTTCAATGAACAAGTAACTGAAGAGAATCCACAATCTAGTTTACAGTTGTATTTAATCATCGCCCTTGGATTAATCTCACTGCTATTTCTTATCACTGTCATGTTGGTCATTATCTCCAAGTGTAAGAAATCTGATCCCGTCCCAATGTTCAGTAACCTCAGCTCAAACCTGTATCCTCAAGTCGACCCCAGAATCCTTTCTCAGTATGGAAATGGGACACTGACATTCCCTTACTCATACAATGTCTGTGTGGGGTTTGATGCCAGTGAAAGTGACTTTACTTACATGAAACAAAATACAGATGTTCCTGTGGACAATCTCATTGAAGCCAATGATTCTGGACTCGGGACTGAAAGTGTAAGAGAAGCTTTACCGACAACTGATGTGCTGCAGGTGAGTTTACGTAAAATATAAGCATTTAATTCAACTATTTAATGTTTTGAGTTAAAAGGGTGGTAGCATTAGATTACTGTGTCTAACGAAATAAAGTATATTTATTAGTTAATGTATCACCTTTATTAGGCCAAAAATATTTTTGTGTCTATCATTTGATGTGGGTCCCAGTAAAAACTGCCATATCATAAAGTTTTTTTCAAGGACTAACTGCTATAGGTTTTTCTAGATCTTGAATATTTCTGTAAGCCCCATAAACATGAATAAAGTCCCTGGTGTATCTAACACTTCATAAGATGAGAATGCCCTTTGAAACTCCAGTAGTTTCAACACTTTCATTTTATAACTTTAAAAGGTTCATTGTCTGTGTAGACTTATATTGTAATACATTACATAAGATCATTCATTCCCATAAAATTTATTTGCTTAGAAATTCTTAATGTTCTGTTGCTGTTACCTTGGTGTATATTGTAAGTAAACTCCTATACAAGTAGATCCTTAAAATATTATATAGTTTTCTTTTTATTCTTAATCTACCTGGTTTTACCTGCCCAAGAATCTCTAATGTACATAGGCTGAAACAAAAAGTTATCTCTTCAGACCTACCCTTCTGTGTATGGCCTCTATATTGCAATAAGCAGTGGACAAGTAAAAGGGGTATTTCACCCAAAGTAACCTGTCACTCCCAGACAAGTCTGTCTCAGAAGCAGAGGTGGGATCGTTCAGGGACCCAAAGATGCCTGGTCACCCTGGAAGCAGAAAAGTAAGAATAGACTATTTTTTATATTCTCCCAATGGGAAGTAACATAATAAAAATGTACTTTGGGCAGACTACCCATTTGAAGTGTATGGAAAGCTGTTATTGACTCTCTGTTACTAAGTCTATCACTGTGCTGTCTGCTTTCTAAAAAAGGGTTTTCCAGTTGAGACAAAACCTTTAATGTTTGTAATAGAAGTAGTAGAAATCTGTAACTTTCTTGAACCCCTTAACAACCAAGGGCGTAAATGTACGCCCTTGCGTCATTAAGGGCATTCAGAGGGGGGGCAGCGTGGTGACCCCACTCTGAACCGCTGCAATCCTGGGTGCTATCTGCAGCCCGGGACCGCGGTAATTAGCGAGCACGGTCTGATTGCCATGTCCCCTAATTAGCCTTTTATATTCAGGTGTCAAGGTTGACAGCTGCATTTAAAATGCATATTTCCCACATCCCTGGTGTCTAGTGGGGGGGATGGACGTGATCGCGGAGGAGGGATCCCCACATTTTTACCAGGCCTGGGTCTTCACCATAATGGCAGCAGCCAAGAGCAATAGAACACTGATATCATGAATCTATGCAGTATATCTATACTGCATAGATCTCAATGAGAGATCAGAGCAATGATGCTAGAAGTCCCCCCCCAAAACCTCCCTAAATTAAAAAAAAATAAAATACATTTCAGCACACATTTATTTTTTTTTCTGGTTTTGCAGCATATTTATGCAAAAATTCAGCATGTCATTGCAAAGTACAATTAGTGTCGCAAAAAATAAGGGCTCATGTGGGTCTCTAGGTGAAAAAATGCAAGTGCTATGGCCTTTTAAGCACAAGGAGGAAAAAACAAATGCGTAAAATTAGGGAAACGATAGTTTGTCTCATTTGTTAGCAGTTATTTGTCTCATCCTGTTCACGTCCTTATCTGTCTGACTGTGCCTCATCTGTCCCAGAACAAGGGGGTCTGGTGGTGATTTTGCATAACACCCAACCCCTATCACCACCAACATCTTCATGTACCATTGGACAGTCAGGAGAGCCCCATACACCGAATGCTGACAAAAGTATAAAGTGTATGGGAACTTTATGTTTGTGTAACACATGTCGACTTCAGACATGCAGTACAATATCTTAACGTGTCAAAGTTCAAGCTAAGGCTGGCTACATCTGTACATGGTGACCATTTTATTGTTTTGCTTGTTTAATTCCAAAAAAAGATTGTTTTCTTGAGACAATTCCTACACTGATATTCTCACTAACATTTCCAACTATGTACAAATTGTTTGCTTAGTAGCTAGGAGGTTATCCAACAATACACCAGACCCATGCTATTCTAGTTTATAAAGTATACATCTATATAGTATTAAAAATTTTTGAACTATCAAGCCTTTTAGCCTGTCATTCAGCAATTCATTATTTTTTTTTAATATTGTTAGCATTTATATTAAAGTACTTGGGTCCTGAGGGAAAGCAAGAGGTATTGTAGGGCCATGCCGTCTTAGCCAAGGGAATACAATCTATGGCTGAATTGTTTGCCCCATTTGGTGAATGGCTAGCATTACCTCTGGTAGAGGATGTTGGATATACAGTATTAGGCTATGTTCACACTACGTAAAACTACGGCCGTAGTTTTGCGGTGTGTGACATAGTCTATTTTCAATGGGATCCCGGCCGGAACATATACACATCATATACGCTCCGTCCGGGATCCCGTGCGGCGCCAGAAAAACCTGACAGGTCAGTTTTCTGCGGCCAGAGTTTAGTGAATTACGGCCGCAGAAAGACCTGTCAGTTCACACAGTGAAGCAAGCAGCTCCGGCCGCTTGCTTCACTGTGGGCTATAGGAAGCTCTGATGCATCAGAGCTCTGCGGCCGGAAAGATCACCCGGCCGGTACTTAAGTACCGGCCGAGATGATACGGCCAGAGACCGGCCGTTCCGTGACCCGGCCGGGGTCACGGAACGGCCGGTCTCATACATAGTGTGAACGTAGCCTAATAGAGGAAACTGTGGTGTTCATGGCAACCAATCAGAGTTCAGTTTTCATTTCTTAAGCTGCTCTGGTAAAATGAAAACTGAGCTGTGATTGGCTGCTATGGGCAACAAAGATAATTTTCTTTAAAGGAAACTTGTCACCCAATGTGCGGGGGTGTCGCCTGCCCGACCTCCCGGTGGAGCATCATATACTTACCCCTTCCCCGAAGTCCCGGTACTGGACCTGCTCCCGCCGCCGCGATATCACAGTCGGAAGTCCTGCGCGCGCTCATCAGAGATGAGTCTGACCCCCATAGAGACTGACTGGAGCGATCATTCTCTATGGGCGTCGGACTCATCTCTGATGAGCGGGCGCACGGCTTCCGACAGCGATATCAGGGCGGGAGCTGATCCAGGACCAGAACTTCAGGAAAGGGGTAAGTTTATGGGTATATGGTGCTCCACTAGGGGGTCGGGCGGGCGTCACCCCGGCGTATCCCTTTAATATAAAATAAGATAAATATGGCCAAATGGGTAATCTCATGTTGTCTCTTTATATATAAACATGTAAATAGTGGGTTTGAAGGCTCTACACGGGTTTTTATATTCATCTCATGTTATATGGTGGTCTCTCATGTTGCAGTGGCTTCAGGTTAGAAGTGTTTGCAACATACTATGGTTTTCCTAGGCCTCCATAACATGAAACCTTACTCAACTTACAATGGTACTGACAGTCAAAACCTGTGGCACATGTAAATAGTTGGGATATCCAACCAATTCATTTTACTGTATTACAAGAACCAGTTGTCTAGTAGCACCTTTGTACAGTACAATGCAGTACCACATGCCCTGTCCTATTTTTTACCTAGGCCAGGATCCACTACTGCTTTGGGGCCTCCAATTTCTTTCCCTGGTACACTATGTACTGTACAGATCCTTTACAATATAATATCTCTTACTTTTTTTTCTCTTAAAACTAAATTTATTTTAATTTTTTTTGTTTTTGGATGACATTTCAGAAGTTAGAGATATGGAATATATATATATATATATATATATATATATATATATATACATACATACAAATCTTAACATTACCTTTAAACCGTAAATTCAGATATGACTGAAGATATCTTCAAAATGATGTCCCCCTCTTTCTTAAGGGATATATTGATTGGTATGGGGTATGTCATAAAAATATATTTTTATTTTATAGTATATCTGAGCAGGATTCATGCATATTTTAAATCAACGATTAAGTTGATAAACATGTTAAAACAAATTCCTAAAGTAAAATAAATATATCAGTACTGTAAGTCCAGAGTAAAACTTTGCGTCTTATGAAGAAATTGTGCCAAAATCAGTTTATTAGCTGTTTTTCGCTCTTCATTCTCTCGCTTATTGGGGTGTGATTGCTTATATGTATTAAAACATGAATATCTTAATATGTTTTATGTCTATAAATATAAAACAACCTAATGTTAGCCTAGAATTCTAAATTAGAAATCTAGACCGCAGTTCCTCAGTTTCACCTCAGAGCGCCGCTGTTTAACCAATAAAAAGAGAAAGACAAAACTGGAAATCCACTGGTGTTTTCCTTCCTCATACACACTGCAGATCTGCACAGGGAGACACAGACATTATCTGGATTATTATAGCAATATTTCATACACTACTGGATTTATATTTGCTACAACATTCTGGATTCCTAATACTTATACAACAAGGATCACTTGGAAGAATTTAGAAGATATTAGAAGATGATGATGAGGATGAAACCTTGTACAGAGAAATACAAAGCACTCAGATGGCAAGTAACCATTTCTATCTTATTTTCTTGGCTGTGTCATTCAGTCTCTGGTCAGATTCATTATTCCATTGTAGAAGAAATGAGGAAAGACTCTGTTATAGCAAATATTGCAGATGACCTTGGATTAGATATTAAGCAGCTCTCATCTAGAAAACTGAGGATTGTATCCAGAGCTTCAGAGAGATATTTCTATGTAAATGTAGCTAATGGAAATCTTTGTATTAAGGACAGGATAGACAGAGAGACATTGTGTGGGAGATCAGCCTCCTGCTTCCTAACCTTTGATGCTGTGGTTGAAAATCCATTCAGTATCAATAAGATAAAGGTGGAAATTATGGATGTAAATGATAATTCTCCAGCATTCTTCTCTGATGTATTTACCTTAGAAACAATTGAATTAACGACAATAGGAACCAGATTTGCATTGCAAAATGCAGAGGATCCAGACATTGGTTCTAATTCTGTACAGTCATATAAGCTCAGTGACAACCAGTATTTTACACTGAGTGAAGACACCAATCCAGATGGCAGCACATTTCTAGAGCTTGTCCTAGAAAAACTATTAGATAGAGAGACCCAGAGTCTTCATGAGCTCATACTAACAGCTATGGATGGAGGGAAACCTATGAGATCTGGAACTGCATTAATAAGAATTATCGTTACTGATGTTAATGATAATTTCCCAATATTCACCCAGTCAGTATATAAAGTCAGTGTCAATGAGAATACTCCAGTGAATACAACAATAATAACAGTTAACTCCACAGACAAGGATGAAGGGGTCAATGGACAGGTCACATATTCCTTCAGTAAGACTTCTGGAAACGTCCATCATACAGGAACATTCAGCATCAACCCTGTGACCGGGGACATTAAAATAAATCATAACCTAGATTTTGAACTGACAGAGAATTATGAGCTCTCCGTGCAGGCTAAAGATGGCGGAGGCCTAATATCCCATTGTAAAATATTAATTGAAGTCATAGATGAGAATGACAATGCTCCTGAGATATCCATCACCTCATTCTCTACTCCTATTCCTGAGGACGCCGCTGTGGGTACAATGATAACTCTGATTGAAGTTCATGATAAAGACTCAGGAATTAATAGAGATGTGGACTGTAAACTTCTGGATGAAATACCATTTAATTTAGTTTTATCATCTGACAACTATTACAGAATTGTCTCCACAAGTCCCATGGACAGAGAAAAGGTTTCTAGTTACACCATTACTGTTTTAGCCACTGACAGAGGATCTCCCCCACTTTCCAGCAGAAGGACCATCACATTGGAGATATCAGATGTCAATGACAACCCGCCATGGTTTACCAGAAGTACTTATATTGCTTATGTCCCAGAGAACAATTTACCAGGCTCCTCTATATACAGTATACAAGCCTCAGATCCTGACACTGGCGACAATGCGAGAATATTTTATTCCATCTCCACCTCTAATACAGAAGATCTTCCGGCATCTTCCTATCTCTCCATCAATATAGAGACTGGGGTCCTCTATGCTCAGAGATCATTCGATTATGAGCAACATAAAGAGTTTCACATACAAATAAATGCCAGAGACAATGGATCCCCATCTCTAAGCAGCAACACAACACTACTTATCCATATTGTAGATCAGAACGATAATGCTCCAAAAATATTATTCCCGTCCTCAGACATTGGAGGTATGACGGCATTTGAGATGGTCCCTTTTGATTCTGAACAAGGTTCCTTAATAACTAAGGTAGTGGCCATAGATCCGGACTCTGGACACAATGCTTGGCTCTCTTATAATTTTCTACACTTATCAGAACCTTCTTATTTTGCCATCACACAACATACTGGGGAGATAAGGACATCTCGTATCTTTCAAGAGAAGGATGTACTGAACCATAAGATAGTGGTGATGGTGAAGGACAATGGAGACCCCTCTCTGTCATCTACAGTTACCCTAAATCTCCTTATAGCCAACAATTTCCATCAGGTTGTTCCCAGATTCAATGAACAAGTAACGGAAGAGAATCCACAATCTAGTTTACAGTTGTATTTAATCATCGCCCTTGGATTAATCTCACTGCTATTTCTTATCACTGTCATGTTGGTCATTATCTCCAAGTGTAAGAAATCTGATCCCGTCCCAATGTTCAGTAACCTCAGCTCAAACCTGTATCCTCAAGTAGATCCCAGAATCCTTTCTCAGTATGGAAATGGGACACTGACATTCCCTTACTCATACAATGTCTGTGTGGGGTTTGATGCCAGTGAAAGTGACTTTACTTACATGAAACAAAATCCCGATGTTCCTGTGGACAACCTCATTGATGCGGATGATTCTGGACTCGGGAATGAATGTAAAAGAGAAGCTTTACCGACAACTGATGTGCTGCAGGTGAGTTTATCTAAAATAAAAGCATTTATCCAAATATTGAAAGTTTAAAGTTAAAAGGATTGTCGCATTAAAAAAAACTTTGGAGGAGATTTATCAAGCATGGTCTAAATTGAAACAGGCTCAGTTGCCCCTAGCAACCAATCAGATTCCACTTTTCATTTTCCAAAGAGTCTGTGAGGAATGAAAGGTGGAATCTGATTGGTTGCTAGGGGCAACTGAGCCAGTTTCACTTTACACAATATTTGATAAATCTCCCCCTTTGTCTTTCCAGAACATGTATATTTATTAGTTAATTTATCACAGAGTGTAAGTGTATGAACATAGGTATTGTCTTTGAAATGTTTATGACTGGGCTTGCTGCTTTCTGAAAAAAGTTCATCCAGATGAGGCAAAACCATTAATGTTCGTAATTGAAGTAATCATGATCTGTTCAATGTAATAACCTTTTTAAGGGGAATTTTAAATAACCTATGTATATATCATCTTAGTGTATCTGGATATAACATGGGTAAATCCCTGCACAATACCCTTCTTTATAAGTCAGATGAGAGAACTGCTATCAAACTAATGGACTTCTGTGGACTATTATATGGTCAGATCTTTATTTAAATGGCTTATTAAAGTGGCTGTGGGGGATTAAATGGTCCTAAAGATAACAGTTGTTTGACAGGGGTTCTGAAGCTAGATGAACATGCAGCCATGGTTATCTTGAGTGTGTTAATCCAGCATGGCAATGTAATGTTTTGCGAAATCCTGTTGCAGCAGCGATCAATATGAGGTCAGTAATTGAGGAGTAATGTTACACCTAAGTGTGTGTAGGGTTCCTTTTAGGTGGCTCGATAAGTGACCAACTATGGATGCAAACGAGCGCTGATCAACGAGATCAGTGATCACTTGCAGTACCTCTACAAGGTACGATCAATCGTGTGGCCTGGCTGTATGAATGATCACTTTACAGTTTATGTTGCCATTTAAATACATTGTTACCAGAAACACAGAAAGACGTGTGGCCATCGGGCATTTGCTTCTCAGTAAATTCATTCTATATAAAAGGGCCTTAGCACATGAGGGTAACTTCAGGCGTGCAGTACAATATCTTCATGTGCCAATGATTTAAGATAAGGCTGGCTACATGGTGGACACCTGAGTGCTTTGTCCATTTTATTCCACAAAGAGATTATTTTCTCTCGACAATACTTGTAATGATATTCTTACTAACTAACATTGCCTATCATATACAAATTGCTAAGGAGCTGTGACGTTATCCAACAAGACACCAGATGCATGCTTTTCTGGTTATAGGTGTTTTTACTCTGTCAAAATCTTGTTTTGACTTACCAAAGGAAACCTTGCACTTTTTTTCCCGTTTTGGTAACAACAATTTATTTTTATTTTAATATAGTCGTACTTTATTATACAGTACTTAAATCCTCTGGGGAAACAAGAGAGCACCATATAGGCATATACTGGCCACTGAATTAAGATTTAGGACCAACTCTTTTGCACCACTTGATGAATGGC
This sequence comes from Dendropsophus ebraccatus, assembly GCF_027789765.1. Lineage (NCBI taxonomy): Eukaryota > Metazoa > Chordata > Amphibia > Anura > Hylidae > Dendropsophus > Dendropsophus ebraccatus. The sequence continues at coordinate 33,461,055 of NC_091454.1, read as the reverse complement.
TAGCTTGACTTCTGGTAGAGAATATTGGATATACAATATAATAGGGGAAACTGGCTTGCTTTGTTGCTGAACTTTAATTTCTTAAACTATTCTGGTAAAATGAAAGCTGAGCTGTGATTGGTTGGTATGGATAAGGAAGAATACTTTTATTTTTGACCATTTTGATAAATTTGCACCAAATAGATAATCTCTTCTTCTTCTTCTTCTTCTTCTTCTTCTTCTTCTTCTTCTTCTTCTTCTTCTTATTCTTCTTCTTCTTCTTCTTCTTCTTCCTCCTCCTCTTCTTCTCTCTCTCTCTCTCTCTTTCTCTCTCTCTCTCTCTCTCTCTCTATATATATATATACACTGTATATATAGTGAGTTTAAAGGTTCTACATGGATTTTAGTATATACTGTGGGGGAGATTTATTAAACTGGTGTAGAATTGTCTTAGTTGCCCCTGGCAACCAATCAGATTCCACCTTTCATTTTTCAAAGAGTCTGTGAGGAAAGAAAAATGTAATCTGACTGGTTGCTAGGGGCAACTAAGACAATTCTGCTTTACACCAGTTAGATAAATCTTCCCCTGTATGTTAATACAATGGTCTTTCAAGTTGCAATATATTCAGGTTACAATGTTTTCAACATAGAATGGTTTTCATGGGTCTCCATACCATACTTAACTTACAATGCTATTGACCAGAGATGAGCAAAACTACAGTAAGTTCACTTTTGCAAAACCCTGAACATTTGGCATTTGAGCTACTACTTTGACACCTACAATTTGTTTTCTTGGCACACTATGTAGTGTACAGATCCCACATACTGTAGTTCCATAAATCAAAATTTTGTTTATTTAACGTGTCACTGCCATTCTAACTTTCAAAATCTAAATCAGCAGGGGGTGTGATATAAAGCAAGTTTGAAATTTCTTTTTTTGTTTTTTTTTTTATCATGGAAAACGTGGCACTTCCTGTACTTTTTTTTTCTTACAAAAAGTCTAAACACAGGAAGTTCTGTGTTTTCCAGGTCAACTGCAGAGAGAAAAGGCAGTCATTTCATTGACTGACACATTGAGCCGTGACTCTCTGTACTGGCCGGGACTTCATGTGGTTAGTCTCTTTTTTTTCCAACCAGCACAAGCCGCCTTCAGGAGACTGGACCTGGATTTCTGGTAAGTTCAGCTTTGTTTTACAGCATGATAACAACAAAAATAACGAATTCATGTTGAAAACTTGCTTTATATCACACATAATGTTGATTTAGATTTTGAAAGTTAGGCTATGTTCACACAACGTTATTTCAGCTCTGTTTAAAATGACGTCCATCATTTTGATGTCATTTAGCAGCCTGGCCTCCCCTTAGTGCAATGACTAGTGTTTGTACATTATTCTAGTTTAGGTGGACTAATTGGACTTTGGGTGTGGCTAAATTAAAAAGACCATTGAATTTAATTTTTAAAACAGAGAAAGGACGGTGAGAAAAAAACTGTGTGTGAACAACAAATAAAAAATGTCCGCTGATGTCCGAAAATAATGATCATGTTCATTATTTTGATGTCCAAGTAAAAATGTCCGTTATTCAATACATTGTGTGTATTAAACGTCCGTCTTTCCATTGACTTCAATGCATTGTCATAGCAGTCTGTTAAATCGTGGCAAAAATGGACGTTTTTTAAAATAGCAAAATCGGCAGCCTTTTCAATATTTTTGACGTTGTGTGAACATAGTCTTATAATGACAGGTACACTTTCAAAAATAATTTTATCTGTATTAGTTACCCAACCACTTTGTCTTTAAACTACAACTTTAATTTTAAATTTTGAGATGACATTTCAATACCTAGTTTTCCATAGAATTATGTTATGTGTTAATATACAATATTGCCAGCTTACAATGGTCGTTCTGGGTCCAGTTACTAATGTAATTGCAAGTATAGGAGCTTGTAAAATCCTAACATTGTTTATAACATAAGAAGTCAAATGTGGCTGTAATCGTTTTCAAAATAATAACCGCCCCCTTTAAATTATATTTTGATTTATAGAATTGTCATGAAAAAATATTTTTACGTTATAACTGAGCAGAACCAATATTTATTTTAAAACTAACAATGATGAAACATTTTAAAAAAAAATACTTCTTAAAATAATAAAAAAAATCAGTTATTTTACTAAATCCTATATCAATTTGTCGTATATAGAAAGCCTGCTAACATGAGTTTAGTAGCTATTTTCCTCTTTTCTTTATCTTATTAATGTGTGTGTGATTGTTTATATACATTTATAATGAATATTTATAAAAGTTTACATTTGTAAACATAAAAACCTACTATGACATTCTAAATTAGAAATCTAGACCGCAGTTCCTCATTTTCACCTCAGAGCGCCGCTGTTTGACCAATAAAAAGAGAAATACAAAACTGGAAATCCACTGGTGTTTTCCTTCCTCATACACACTGCAGATCTGCACAGGGAGACACAGACATTATCTGCATTACTCCAGCAATATTTTGTAAGCTATTGGAATTATATTTCCCACATCTTTCTGGATTCCTAATACTTTTATAAAAAGATTATTTCCTGGAAGATATTGGAAGCCTGGTGTCTGAGATGGAACCTTATACAGAGAAATACAAAGGACTCAGATGGCAAGTAACCATTTCTATCTTATTTTCCTGGCTGTGTCATTCAGTCTCTGGTCAGATTCATTATTCCATTGTAGAAGAAATGAGGAAAGACTCTGTTATAGCAAATATTGCAGATGACCTTGGATTAGATATTAAGCAGCTCTCATCTAGAAAACTGAGGATTGTATCCAGAGCTTCAGAGATAAATTTCTATATCAATATAGATAGTGGAAATCTTTATGTTAAGGACAGGATAGACAGAGAGACATTGTGTGGGAGATCAGCCTCCTGCTTCCTAACCTTTGATGCTGTGGTTGAAAACCCATTTAATATCAATAAGATAAAGGTGGAAATTCTGGATATAAATGATAATTCTCCAGCATTCTTCTCTGATGTATTTACTTTAGAGACAATTGAATTAACATCAGTGGGAACTAGATTTGCTTTACAAGCTGCAGAAGATCCAGACACTGGTTCTAATTCTGTACAGTCATATAAGCTCAGTGACAACCAGTATTTTACACTGAGTGAAGACACCAATCCAGATGGCAGCACATTTCTAGAGCTTGTTCTAGAGAAACCATTAGATAGAGAGACCCAGAGTCTTCATGAGCTCATACTAACAGCTATGGATGGGGGGAAACCTATGAGATCTGGAACTGCTTTAATAAGGATCATTGTTACTGATGTTAATGATAATTTCCCAATATTCACCCAGTCAGTATATAAAGTCAGTGTCAATGAGAATACTCCAGTGAATACAACAATTATCACTGTGAACTCCACAGACAAGGATAATGGGGTCAATGGACTGGTCACATATTTCTTCAGTAAGACTTCTGGGAATGTCCATCATACGAGAACATTCAGCATCAACCCTGTGACCGGGGACATTAAAATAAATCATAACCTAGATTATGAGCTAACACAGAATTATGAGCTCTCTGTGCAGGCTAAAGATGGCGGAGGCCTAATATCCCATTGTAAGGTTTTGGTAGAAGTCGTAGATGACAACGACAATGCTCCTAAGATGTCTATTACCTCATTCTCTACTCCTATTCCTGAGGACGCTGCTGTGGGTACAATGATCGCTCTGATTGAAGTTCATGATAAAGACTCAGGACAGAATGGAGAAGTGGACTGTAAACTTCTGGATGAAATACCATTTATTTTAGTTTTATCATCTGACAACTATTACAGAATTGTCACCACAAGTCCCATGGACAGAGAGAAGGTTTCTAGTTACACCATTACTGTTTTAGCCACTGACAGAGGATCTCCCCCACTTTCCAGCAGAAGGACCATCACATTGGAGATATCAGATGTCAATGACAACCCACCATTGTTTACCAGAAGTACTTATATTGCTTATGTCCCAGAGAACAATTTACCAGGCTCCTCTATATACAGTATACAAGCCTCAGATCCTGACACTGGAGACAATGCAAGAATATTTTATTCCATCTCCACCTCTAATACAGAGGATCTTCCGGCATCCTCCTATCTCTCCATCAATATAGAGACTGGGGTCATCTATGCTCAGAGATCATTCGATTATGAGCAACATAAAGAGTTTTACATACAAATAAATGCCAGAGACAATGGATCCCCATCTCTGAGCAGCAACACAACACTACTTATTCATATTATGGATCAGAATGATAATGCACCCAAAATTTTATTCCCGTCCTCAGACATTGGAGGTATGACGGCATTTGACATGGTCCCTTTTGATTCTGAACAGGGTTCCTTAATAACTAAGGTAGTGGCCATAGATCCGGACTCTGGGCACAATGCTTGGCTCTCTTATCATTTTCTACACTTATCAGAACCTTCTTATTTTGCCATCACACAACATACTGGGGAGATAAGGACATCTCGTATTTTTCAAGAGAAGGATGTACTGAACCATAAGATAGTGGTGATGGTGAAGGACAATGGAGACCCCTCTCTGTCATCTACAGTTACCCTAAATCTCCTTATAGCCAACAATTTCCAGCAGGTTGTTCCCAGATTCAATGAACAAGTAACGGAAGAGAATCCACAATCTAGTTTACAGTTGTATTTAATCATCGCCCTTGGATTAATCTCACTGCTATTTCTTATCACTGTCATGTTGGTCATTATCTCCAAGTGTAAGAAATCTGATCCCGTCCCAATGTTCAGTAACCTCAGCTCAAACCTGTATCCTCAAGTCGACCCCAGAATCCTTTCTCAGTATGGAAATGGGACACTGACATTCCCTTACTCATACAATGTCTGTGTGGGGTTTGATGCCAGTGAAAGTGACTTTACTTACATGAAACAAAATCCAGATGTTCCTGTGGACAACCTCATTGATGCCGATGATTCTGGACTCGGGACTGAAAGTGGAAGAGAAGCTTTACCGACAACTGATGTGCTGCAGGTGAGTTTATCTAAAATGTAACTGAAGAATGTGTACAGATTTTATAAGATATAAAAAACACCAATTGGTTCACTGTAAGGTTCTATTACACGGACCGATATTAAAGGAGGAAGTGAGCACCGACCTGTCAGGTCAATACTTACTTGCTCCTTGTTCCCTGTTCGCTCTTGGTGTTTGTAATCGGGGGGAAAACGGATGTTCGCTCTGTGGCCTATAAGAGATGGCGGTCATCTGCTGCTACAGCTCCTATTGCACAGAGCAAAGCCCAGCAAACCGTCGCTATGGCCATTGTTTTCTTCCAGTGTTTTGAAGGACATCGATCTACCGACATCAAGCATGTTGGATAATCGTTGCCTTTTAACACTGCTTATTATCGGTCGCATCAGCCAATAATTTGCCACATATGGCCGATAATCACTTAGAGTAATATGGCCTTTACAAGGTACTGTAAAATAAAATATTCGCCTTACAAATATTAACTAAGAAATCTGATTATATCTGACAATGCAAAACTAACACAATATTTATTTTTTGTTAACCCTTAGACGACCCTGGACGTAGGGTTACGTCATGGAAGTCTGTCCCCAGACGACCCATGACGTAACCTTACGTCCTGGGTGTTTCTCCCGCTATGAAGCGTGCTCCGGAGCGGAGCGCGCTTCACAGCAGGTGGGGGCCGGCTGCACTGAGCAGCCGGGACCTCACCGGTAATGACACGCTGCAGCGATCGCGCTGCCGCGTGTCATTAACCCCTTAAACGCCGCGACCGCGGCGTTTAAGTGTAAGTGACAGGGGGAGTCCCCTGTCACTTACCGATCGGGACCCCCGCAGTGTGACTGCGGGGGTCCCGATCGTTGAAACGGACTGCCGGAGGTCTCTCACCTGCCTCCGTGCGGTCCGATCGGCGATCTGCTACACTGAGCCTGCACAGGCAGGCTCAATGAGCAGATCGCCGATAACACTGATCAATGCTATGCCTATGGCATAGCAATGATCAGTGTAAAAATCAAAGTAGTGAATGTAGAAGTCCCCCAGAGGGACTTCAAAAGTGTAAAAAAAAAAAGTTCAAATCACTATTACACTACCCCAAAGCCCCTCCCCCAATAAAAGTCTAAATCACCCCCCTTTCCCATTATATAAATAAAACATATAAAAATAAATAAATAGATAAACATATAATATACCGTAGCGTGCGTAATTGCCCGATCTATTAAAATATAACAAGCGTCATTGTGATCGGTTAGCGGCGTACACGAAAAGAGGGGAAAAAGTGCGCAGATTACTGATTTTATGTTACATTATATATTAAAAAAATCAATAAAAAGTGATCAAAACGTCCGATCTTCACAAATATGGTATTAATAAAAACTAGAGATCATGGCGGAAAAAATGACGCCCCATACAGCCCCGTAGGTGAAAAAATAAAACCGTTATAAGCGTCACAATAGCGTCACAATAGGCCCATTTTATTAATATTTAATTGCCAAAAAAAAGGATTTCATTAAAAAATATATATATAACATTAGAGAATCTGTGTAACCTGCATATGGTTGTGTTCCGGCTGACCTATAGAATAATAGTGTCATGTCGCTGTTACCATATAGTGCATTACGTAGACACAGGAACCCCCCAAACGTTACCATATTGCATTCTTATTTACGATTTCACCTATTTATAGCTTCATAAATAACATATTTGGGATTCCATCATACATGTTATGGTAAAATGAATGATGCCATTACACAGTACAACTATTCCTGTAAAAAACAAGCACTTACATGGCTTGTAGATAGAAAACTGAGAGTGCTAGAGCTCTTAGAAGGGGAGGAGGGGAAAACGAAAACACTAAGATCAAAATTTGCGCGGTCCACTGGGTCATTTTGGGCCTGGTCCTCAAAGGGTTAATGGGGTATAGTATCTGTTTCCTGATACGTCTGAAGTTCATGCAATTTTTATTATAGACGCACTTGTCAAATAAAATGGAGGACAGAGGATTTACAGGAATAGTGTTAAGCCCAGGTGGCTTATTTATCAATATTTTTATGTCAGTTTATGGTCTTAATGGCAATGTAATAAGTAGGCTTCTGTGATTTGTTTGCTGGGTCTACTTTGACATACCTACAGAATGTGGCCCTGGTGGGCCCATGAGGTTTATATTGTAGTGTTTAGAGTCTTAAGGTTTTATCACAAGCTGGAAAGCTACCCTTAATCATAGCACACTTATTCTGAGAGCAGAGTACAATGGCCCACCACATGAATGGAGCTGCAGGTGAGAGGCCCACACCTATTCCCTATGGGGTTAACAAATATTGCCAAGCGCTGACCGCACTAATCAGCTAGCTATCCCCTATCCTCAGGAATAACTTGTGTCTTGGGATGACATTTTTATGCATTAGTATTCCTGAAAAATTCAAGTTAACAAATGCTATCACACCAGAAACCGATATATTTTATAAGTTTTATATGAGGCCTACAGCTTGCTCTAAAGTTATCTATGAGGTTTGTTACAATTTAAGTAGTTCTCCAGGCATCTTGTTACCAGTCATTATTTCTCTTAGTTTATATTGTGCATGTGTTTAATTTTCCTTTGGTATTGGTTTAGTTGCTGATAATATATAACTATTCATAGGTTGCTTATTCATTTATTTATTCGACTTTATTTAAAACTACAGAGACATTTGGTTTCCCAGTGTTTACAGTAGATTGACAGTCATTTACATAGATATTTAGGTCTTTGCCCATTTCCCAAAAATATGTATTTTTATTGTAATTAGAGTGTTAGCATCTTGTGGGGGGGATTAGGCTGGTTTCACACCTGGCTTTTTTTTTTTTTTTGAGAACTGTCACTACAGTTTTTGTGCCAAAGCCAGGAGTGGACTTAAATGGGATGGAAAGGAAAGGGAGGTCTTGTACTTCACTTTCCTGCTGGATCCACTTCTGACTTTGGCGTAAAAACTGTAGTAACAGTTTTCCAGATAACTATCATGTGTGAAAGCAGCCTTTACATGTCCTAGAGACTGGGTGCTGTCTCTTACCTGGCTGCATGAGATGGATTGTATAGTAGTCTTAGGGCCCTATTACACGGGACGATTATCATGCGAAAAATCGTTAAATCGTTTGAATTTAAACGATAATCGTTCTGTGTAATTGCAGGCAACGATCAAAAAATCATTTATAAGTCATTGATCGTTGATTTAGATCTGAACCTAAAATTATCGTTAATGGTTCACTAATCGTTCGCTGTAATTCACCATTCGTTCGCTTAAGTTCCGCATTTTTTCACTAATCGTTCAGTGTAATTGCACATTGCCCATTGTTTTGCTGGGATCATAAGGAATAAACGATCAAAGTAACGATCACAATAACGATCAAAGTAACGATTATAACTAACGATTATCGTTCTGTGTAATTTTGTGAGCAATTTCAGGTTAACGATAAACAATCTCGTTTGCAATCGTTAGTTGTTAATCGTTAAAAATCGCTCTGTGTAATAGGACCCTCAGTCTATGGCGTCTGTCTACTGCAGTGAGGAATGAGTCAGGAAGAGATGCTCTTAACTGAGTCCCTTTTCTTCCTGTTCAAGGGATGTGTCTGAACACACAGACCATGACTGATTAAAACTTTTGACTTGGATATATAATATGTTTCAATAATATCACTTTAAAAATCTATGTTTTGGTTTATATCCTTAGATATGCACAAATGCATGCTACACAAAGGCTCACACAACGTTTTTTCAGCTCCATTTAAAATTGACGTCCGTGTTTTTGAGTCTAAAATAACGGACATCATTTAGCTGTGTGGCCTCCCCTTAGTGCAAAGACTGGTGTTTGTACATTATTCTAGTTTGGGATTACTAATTGCCCTTTGGGTGTGGCTTAATGGAAAAGTCTATTGAATTTAATAGTAAAAATGGAGACAGAACTGTGTGTGAACTACTAATAAAAAACGTCCGCTGTTTGCAAAAGACGTCCGAAAATAATGATCGTGTTCATTATTTTGACATCCGCGGCAAAAACATCTGTTATTCAATACACTGTGTGCATTGGACGTCCGTCTTCCCATTGACTTCAAAGCATTGCCTTTGCAGTCAGTTTAATCTCAACAAAAACTGTCTTTTTTATTTTTTTTTATATAAAAATCAGCCGCCTTTTCAATATTTTTGAAGTTGTATGAACATAGCCAAATACTAATATATGATGTAACCAGCAATGTCTGCATACATCTCAGACATCTGTGTCTTACATATTGCAATTAAAAGGAATTTTAAACTTTCATGTTTTAGTGATATCCATTGCCTTGACTATTGCTAAATTGGTGTTAGTGGCTTTCAGTTACTCAGTCGATTGTTTGGAAAGGGAGTCTCAGGTTTAAATATATCTGCTGTATGTATCCTTAATATTATAGCCAAAGTAGCTATCTATACAGTTACTTTTTTCTTGCGACTTTTTTGCTTTTCACTATATGCATATCTGTAAAATTTTTGTAAGTATAAATTATCATATTATTATGTTAATAATGGCAAAACTATAGGTCACCAATAGGGATGATCCGAACCGAGTTCGGTTCAGGTTCGTATGAACCCGAACTCTCGGTAATGATTCCCGCTGTCTGCCCGCTCTGTGCAGCGGGCCGATCCAGCTGGAGGACCGCCTGGAAAACTGGAATACAGCCATAGACATAGGCTGTATCCCAGACAGCGGGAATCTGATGCCGAGCGTTCGGGTTCATACGAACCCGAACCTCGGAGAGTTCGGACCATCCCTAGTCACTAAAGTTTATATAGGACTTAAAGTCTTGTATGCACATGTCTATTCTTTCTATCTTGACATTTATCCAGAGGCAGCAAGTTAGTTTTCTGAAGGAAAACATTCTAAAAATATAATGACATAATTGTGTCATCTTTAGTCACAAGGTCTCATATTTAAATGTATGTCATGTTGTTAAGTTTAATGAACATATAGTGAAAAATAAAATTTTATATATATATATATATATATATATATATATATATATATATATATATATATATATATATATATAAATATAAATATATATATATATATATCACTTTAGGTCCCTTGAAGGACATAATTTAAAATCTCAAAGTTAAAATTTGGTTTTTGTTAAGCTTTAAATATACGATTATTCAGAAGTAAACAAATAGAGCTTTCTCAGTTGTTTTAATATAATTCAATGCTTTAATACACATTGACTTTCTTCATCATCAAGATTCTATTCTGCTATGTACATATAATAAAACTAACATAAAGTGAATGTCATTGAAATCTCAATGTCTCTATGTGATTTAAAAATATAAAATGTAAGTGCTAATAGAGAATTGACAGTTTAGGATTATTGTGAATCAGATATGATTTATGTGACATAGAATCCTTATTCTGTTACCTTATACAAAGAAATATTAAAATGCTGATTTGTAAGGAAACCAAATTAATGACAACAAAATTACTTTTAAGATTCCTAACTTACTATAATTACTTTCTTGTTGGCAAATTTTACTTTGTTTAGATTGTTTCTTTTGATTATATTAAGGTTTCTTAACAGTCATCATCATCATCATCTTCTAGCTATGTGCTTTTATAGGCAATTGATACAGTGTAAAATAATGATCAAAGCATTCATAAACAGATCTTATTATTTTTGTAAATGATCAGTTCAAAATAAAGTTTACTTACAATATACAGTTTTTTAAAATGTTTTAAAGTATCTAAACCTATCAATGTCAAAGTTCATCTTTCTTAATATTTAACTACAATGTACAACCATATTTGATAAAATAAACGATTAAATTATTAAATAAATAATAAATAAAATTAATGATTAAATATAAATATATAATTACATTATATAGATATAAAAATTATATATGAATAATATTTGTTTTTACAAGGTATATTTTATAAAGTGACAAAGAGACTCTATTAAACCCAGAAACACAATAATTGTCTACTAAATAATTTTTTATTATATAAATATATATTTTATATTTTATATAAATAATGATTTTATATTATAAAGTACGGCATATCTTTATTTTACAAAAAGAAACTGAGATTAAAAAAAATACATGACAAATGTATACATCATATAAGTTTATTTTTTTTCTATTTTAGAAATACACAATTTAGGAAATGTTTGTTGTCTTTTATAGTAATACTGATTGATATTATTTGAGAGTAAGATCATTTATTAGTTTGAAATAGAAAAATGTTTGCCTAAAAGAAATAAAAATAAATTCAGGACTGCAGTTCCTCACTTATACCTCTGAGCGCCGCTGTTTAACCAGTATGGAGAAGAAAACAGAACTAGAGACATACTGGTATTTTCTTCATTCACACACATTACAGAACTGCAAGCAGAGACACAGGCATATTCTGGATTTTCTCCTGCAAAACACTGAATATTGGATACTATCTTATGAAAACATTTAGGATTTCCTTGTGTTCTTATCAGTGGATTATAAATACCATCCAGAAGATTATTCTTAGAATTCAGATAGGAACATGGAAAATCATTTACAGATCTGCAGAGCAATCAGATGGCAAGTAACCATTTCTATCTTATTTTCCTGGCTGTGTCATTCAGTCTCTGGTCAGATTCATTATTCCATTGTAGAAGAAATGAGGAAAGACTCTGTTATAGCAAATATTGCAGATGACCTTGGATTAGATATTAAGCAGCTCTCATCTAGAAATTTAAGGATTTTGTCACATGTTTCAGAGAGATATTTCTATGTGAATGTAGATAATGGTAATCTGTATATTAAGGACCGGATAGACAGAGAGACATTGTGTGGAGCAGAATCCTCATGCTTCTTAACATTTGATGCTGTGGCTGAAAATCCATTCAGTATTTCCCACATTAAAATAGAAATTCAGGATATAAATGATAATTCTCCAGCATTTTTCCCTGATGTATTTAGCATAGAGACAATTGAGTTAACACCAGCCGGAACCAGATATGCTTTACAAGCTGCAGAAGATCTAGACATTGGTTCTAATTCTGTACAGTCATATAAGCTCAGTGACAATCAGTATTTTACACTGAGTGAAGACACCAATCCAGATGGCAGCACATTTCTAGAGCTTGTTCTAGAGAAACCATTAGATAGAGAGACCCAGAGTCTTCATGAGCTCATACTAACAGCTATGGATGCAGGGAAACCTATGAGATCTGGAACTGCTATAATAAGGATCATTGTTACTGATGCTAATGATAATTTCCCAATATTCACCCAGTCAGTATATAAAGTCAGTGTCAATGAGAATACTCCAGTAAATACAACAATACTCACTGTGACCTCAACAGACAAGGATGAAGGGGTCAATGGACAGGTCACATATTCCTTCAGTAAGACTTCTGGAAATGTCCATCGTACAGGAACATTCAGCATCAACCCTGTAACCGGGGACATAAAAATAAATAATAAATTAGATTATGAATTGACAAGGAATTATGAATTGGCCGTTCAAGCTAAAGATGGTGGAGGCCTTGTGGCCCTTTGTAAGGTATTGATAGAAGTCATAGATAAGAATGACAATGCTCCTGAGATATCAGTCAGTTCTTTGTTCAGTCCTATAGCTGAGGATGTTGCCCCCGGTACAATGATAGCACTTATTAAAGTCCATGATCGAGATTCGGGAGAAAATGGACAAACAGACTGTAAACTTATTGAGGAAACACCCTTTAGTTTCATATCATCATCTGATACGTATTACAAGATTGTCACTGCTGGTCCTATGGATAGAGAAAAAGTGTCTAGCTATAATATCACTATACTGGCAACCGATAGAGGATCTCCTCCGCTGTCTAGTAAAAGACCCATCGTTCTGGAGATATCAGATGTCAATGATAATCCACCAGTGTTTGGTAAACCCATCTATCATGCCTATGTACATGAAAATAATTTACCAGGAGCCTCTATATACAACATACAAGCCTCAGATGCCGATACTGGAGACAACGCTAAAATAATTTATTCAATTTCCAGCAATATTTCAGAAGACCAGACGTCCTCCTCTTATCTATCTATAAATATAGAGACCGGAGTTCTTTATGCTCAGAGATCATTTGATTATGAAAAGCAGACTGAGTTTCTAATATATGTTACTGCTAAAGACAATGGATTCCCCTCTCTGAGCAGCAATACAACATTAATAATCCGCATTGTGGATCAAAATGATAATGCACCAAAAATTTTATACCCCTCAATAGACAGTGGAGGTATGACAGCATTTGAGATGGTCCCTTTTGACTCTGAACAAGGTTCCTTAATAACTAAGGTAGTTGCCATAGACACAGATTCTGGACACAATGCTTGGCTCTCTTACCATTTTTTACAGGAGCCTGAACCATCTTTTTTCATCATCACTCAACATACTGGAGAGATAAGGACCTCCCGTGTTTTTCAAGAGAAGGATGTACTGAACCATAAGATAGTTGTGATGGTAAAGGACAATGGACACCCTTCTCTCTCATCTACGGTTACCCTAAACCTTATTGTTGCCAACAGTTTCCAGCAGATGATACCCAGGTTCATTGACAAAATCCCATCTGAAGAGCCTCAGTCTAACTTACAGTTATACTTGGTCATCGCCCTTGCTCTCATTTCGCTCCTGTTTGTCATAACTGTTATGTTAGTTATTATATCAAAGTGCAAGACTACATCGACATCACTTTCAATATTTGAGCCTTTAAGTTCAAACCTATATCCTCACCTTGATCCCAGAATGATTTCTCAGTACCCAAATGGGACATTGACTCTGCCCTATTCATATAATGTCTGTGTAGCTTTAGAATCTGGTGAAGGTGACTTTACATACATGCAACCAAATCAAGCTGTCCCGGTGGATAATCTCATAGATGCCGAAGATTCTGGACTAGGAAATGAAAGCTTACAAAACAACTTGACTGCAAGCGATTCTGTAGAGGTGAGTTGGACCACTTGAGATTTACTGTATAATTTTTCATACCATACGGTGTAGCATAAAAGCGTTCTCTACTTTACTTACTCTGCCAATCCAGTACTGGCATGCCAGGCCACCTCTATGATGTGCCCTCCTCCTTTTGCTGACCATGTGCCAAATCTACTGCAGCCAGTCTCTGAGACTGTAGTGGGTTCAGAACATTATCAGCGGAGTAGTGAGAGCATATCATCAGAGTAGTTATAGAGGCATCAGGGCAATGTATGTGCTGCTATCTCCTTTTTTACAGTCCTAGCAGCTTACAGTGTTTTTAAATAATTTAAGTATCTTGAGTTTCTTGTCTTGAGTATCTTGAGTATTGCTGTCTCTTTAGGGTTAATGTCCTAATTTTACTCTCCAGGTAGAGAAGATAAACCATGACCTTATTTAATATCACTACAGTCGCTAGAACACTAATTTATGGGCCCAAAGCCTGATACTAAACTGCTGAGGTTCTGCTTATATTCAGCCAAATACGTGGCTAAGGTTTACATGAATATTGAAATGGATTATGGTTTAAACCAGGGATGGGGAACCTTCGGCCCTCCGGCTGTTGCAAAACTACAATTCCCATCATGCCTGACCAGCCAAAGCTTCTCTTCGGCTCTTTAGGCATGATAAGAATTGTAGTTTTGCAACAGCTGGGGGGCCGAAGTTTCCCCATCCCTGGTTTAAACCTAAAAAGGTTCACATGAGGGCTGCACATGTGACAGAAGTCAGAATGGTACACATTTTCTTTAACATCTCTCAGTATTCCATTCTGTAATCTTAATTAAAAAATGAAGGATTTTTACATTTTCTTTTAGACACTGGTAGTGGGTTTCATTTTGCTCCTGTGTGGCTCATTGTAACTCTGCTCAGTTATCCTATAATTGTATTGACAGTAACTTTACGCTGAGCCTTGGCTAACCACAGTTCTTCTCTATGGCATGTTTAAACTTTGGCTGCGGCCTAGCAGAACATGGCCAGGATCCTTTGGTAGATAGAATTTTGGAGTCAAACTGTTATATAATTGGTCAAAAGTGTCTTTTAATTCTTGTCAGGCATTAGGTTTTGTTCGCCTCTTGTGAGTCATGAGAGACACTGGAAGGAATTCCTGACATATATTTCTGAAGAAGGCTGTGCCAATGTATAGGTATACTGTGACATGCTTTTCCTACAAGCTCCTACATTTAAAAAAAAAAGTGTGATACACCAGTGTTTGCTGTATTCCTTACACAGAACAGTATAAATACATGTACTGTATGCCGCAAAATAAGGAATTCTAATGGTAAAAAAGAAAAAGAAAAGAGGGCTTTATAAGCCGTTATTTGGTGGATTGAGCCTTGAGGGTATATTTTACTATGCGTCACAAACTTTTTGAGTGTATATCTAAAACATAAGACTCCAGATACCAGATGTGACCAGAGTCCTAGTTAAAATTCCAGTGTTGGCATCATGTGTTTCATCATAATGTGTGTATTTATCGAGGATTTGCCTTACCTTCATCTTTTTCACCATTTTATATTTCATACTGTAGCTTAATCTAAATTGTAATTTTGTAGGGTAATACATTTTGAGTATTGTTCATGAATTACTTTATTGAAGATTAGTACTTTATTAGTGATTGGTACTTGATTGGTGATTAGTACTTAATGGGTGATTAGCGGCAATGTAAAGCATTACAGAGGGGCTATGTCCTACCTATATGTAACATGCTCATGACCATTATTTTATGTGTTGAAAAATATATAACATCTCATATCATCAATAAGGTTTAAAAGGGTATTTCCATCCCAGCTTGTTCTCCTCTATTTCAAGGATAGGGCATAACAAACTGATGGGTGGGGATCTGACCTCCTGGACCAACACTGATCCCAAGAATGAGGATACAATCATCCCAATGAATGGTGCGCTCACACCGATTGTGCGGACACCTCATCCTGCTTGGCATTCATCCTTTATGGGCCGCCAAACATTTTCAGGTTTAGAGGTATTTGTCAGTTCATAAGAAATAGATTCTTGCAGCGAATGATATTCTCAAAAGTCAACTCCAAATAATGTTATCTTCCAGCAGTCTTTCTGGGCCCCAGAGAGCTCTCCAGCCCAGACTGACCCTTCAGCCAGGAGGTAGTCTTTAATTTTAGCAATATTGATCCAAGTAGACAAATCAAAGATAGTTAGTTTTCCTACTTTATATATTCATGCTGTCTTAATTTTTAAAGCTATATTGATGGGGGAGATTTATGAAAGGGTGTAAAATATAGACTAGTGAAATCTGCCCGCAGCAACCAATCACAGTAAGGGCAGCATAACATGGAGGAGACCAGGAGTTGATAGCTATGTTGTGGCTGGCACAGAGATTAGCCATGTTGTGGGGGGCACAGAGGTTAGCCATGTGATGGCTGGCACAGAGGTTAGCCATGTGGTGGCCGGCACAGAGGTTCGGCATGTTGTGGAGGGCACAGAAGTTAGCCATATGGTGGCTGGCACAGAGGTTAGCCATGTTGTGGCTGACACAGAGGTTAGCCATGTTGTGGTGGACACAGGGGTGAGCCATGTTGCTTTGTAGTGTTGTGGTCCTGGGATAACAGTTGCATATATGCCCTCTTATGTTTGCATTTTATCACAAAACATTGAGAGCTGTATTGGCGGCAGGAACAAAAACGAGTGACTGCAATCTCTGTACAACACGGCAGAATAGGTTGGAGCTATATAAAGAAAGGAGCTGTGGTGGGTGATTTATCAAAACTTGTGCAGAGGAACAAGAAAACGGTTGTCAATAGCAACCAGTCAGATTCTAGGTTTCATTTTTAGATGCCTTTTTAAAAATGAAGGGGAAAAAAAGCAATCTGATTGGTTGCTATGGGCAACTCCTCCCCTGCTCCTCTGCACAGGCTTTGATAAATGCCCACCTATATGTTACTATTGTGCTGTAAAGATGTACAATGTTAGGGCAGTGCTGCTGCTGTGTGTAATATGGAAGTGAGACATGATATATTACCTCATGTCAGTCACCATTATATCTACCTATAGCTGAGGTAAATTTGTAACAGAATCCTACTGTCTATGGCTTCTGTAGTGTATATGTAATCCGAACTACTACTCCTAACATGAAAAAAGTTGAAAAGGGAAAAAACTAGTATATTTGAAAATATAAGTAATTGTCAGACACTGAGCCACCATGCTGCTCAAATACACTTGTAGGAAGACAGACATTTCCTGCCTATAGGTAGAGTGGGTGGAGCTAAATTCAGAGGTGAGGTGGTAGAGCTATAGGCTTGCAGAGTTGTGATGTCACTGCTGACCCCTGTGACCCAGAAGTTCTTTATGTAATCAACATAAATGCAAAAAGCCTGGGGACACATAGATGAAAAAAGGTG
This sequence comes from Dendropsophus ebraccatus, assembly GCF_027789765.1. Classification (NCBI taxonomy): domain Eukaryota; kingdom Metazoa; phylum Chordata; class Amphibia; order Anura; family Hylidae; genus Dendropsophus; species Dendropsophus ebraccatus. Next base: position 33,443,698 of record NC_091454.1, on the reverse strand, counting down.
GGAAAGGGACCGATTACAAATTATTCCCTTTTACAACAAGGAAAAAAATGTTGGACAACCTCCTTTACTAACCTTTATTAGGATAGGTTTTCACTCAGCATCCTCAGCATAGTTTCTGAAATGAAATTGATTCATATACACAACCTCTATCAATATCTTTTCATTACATTGAGTATAACTGTAAGTACTTTAGATAAGTTAGAAAATACATTATAGAATATTTTCTCTACAGTGCACTATACTATACACACTATTAAAGTTTGTGCTAAAGTGGCCATTAGAGCACACACTATAAAATGATAATTCCAAAATTAGAGTTTTTAATACAGTGACTGACACATTTCTTTTTAAAGTTGGTAAACTAAGCCTTAAAAGAATTGTTTGATGTAAAAAAAAACTTTTATACATATGCCTATTAGGAACAATGGATGTAATAATGGGGGTCCCACCTCACCATACTCCTATTAACCACAGTCTACCACAGGATCTGGTCACAGCAAAAACAGTAGAGGGCTTCAAAACAGGCCTAGACAAGTTCTTAGAGCAAAATAATATAAGTGCATATGTATAGAACCTATCACCCCTCCCCCTTCCCTGTATCCATCCCCTCCTTGGTTGAACTTGATGGACATGTGTCTTTTTTCAACCGTAATAACTATGTAACTATGTAAGAATAGAAAACCACTACCGGGAAGTTATGCTTTTACTTTTAATTCCACTTGTCAATGCATTATATAGGTGACCATGTATTTTTGAATGGCTGGCATATATAGATGTGTCCTTTTTTCTATTTCCTTAGTATACTCAAAAAAAGAATAATTGTTATTTTATGAGTTTTGCTAACATGTTGCAGTAATGTGAAAAAAAAAATCATGAGAAATTAGAATTCTTAGCTAGAATAAAAGAGAGTTAAACATGGATATTTATGTAATATTTCAGTCCTCTTACCAAATATTCTAAAAGTTAAAAAGGTAGATTTATGAAACCTTGTATAAAGGAAGAGTAAATCAGTGACACATACAACCAATCAGAATCTGGCTTTCAGAGGCCTTTATGAAAATTGAAAGCTGGAATCTAATTGACTGCTATGGACAGCTTCTTCCTTCTCCACTATTCCTACTAATATTCCCACTAAACTACTAATATTTTCTTTAATAGTCTTACAAAGAAAATGTTTGGTTGCAATTATACTTAGATCTGGATTACTTATTGTAAAACACTGTTTAGTGACATTGGTAATGTCTCTCTATAGACCTATGGTTATAATTTTCATGATAAATTGAGGTTGTTAAAGTAAAAAAAAAAAGATATCTCTGATTGAAGAGTAAATGCTTAAACCATTACAAAATTAAAAAAATATATATAATAATAATTGCAGATATTTTCTTATGAAATATACTAAAACCAATAAAACAATAACATTTCTTTTTTTAAAAGATATTGATGTTAATGTTTTTAAACATTTTAAAGTACAAGACAGGCTCAAATTGAAATTTTACTGTTTATAGAATAGCTTAGCACTGCAGTTCCTCAGTTTTACCTCTGAGCGCCGCTGTTTAACCAAAAAGAAGAAATACAGAACAGGAAATCCACTGGCATTTTCCTCACTCATACACATTATAGATCTGGAAGAGGAGGCACAGCCATATTCTATATCCTCTCTGCAAGAAACACTGGATTTTTCCTTTCTATTTTAACAAACAAGTGGATACCTTTTCTTAATTTGCCAGTGGATTATAAACAATCAAGTGGATTATTTTCCAGGAAAAATATTTTGAGAATGACTGAGAAGCTTAATCCAAAGATACACAAAGGACTCAGATGGCAAGTAACCATTTCTATCTTATTTTCTTGGCTGTGTCATTCAGTCTCTGGTCAGATTCATTATTCCATTGTAGAAGAAATGAGGAAAGACTCTGTTATAGCAAATATTGCAGATGACCTTGGATTAGATATTAAGCAGCTCTCATCTAGAAAACTGAGGATTGTATCAGATGTTTCAGAAAGATATTTTTATATAAGTCTAGATAATGGAAATCTGTATATTAAGGACAGGATAGACAGGGAGACATTGTGTGGGGCAGCAGCCTCTTGCTATTTAGCCTTTGATGCTGTCACTGAAAATCCTTTAAATGTTTTCACTGTCAATATAGAAATTCAGGATATAAATGATAATTCTCCAGTATTTCACCCTGATATATTCAGCATAGAGACAATTGAATTAACATCCTCAGGAACCAGATTTTCTTTACAAGCTGCAGAAGATCCAGACATTGGCTCTAATTCTGTACAGTCATATAAGCTCAGTGAGAACAAGTATTTTACACTGAGTGAAGACACCAATCCAGATGGCAGCACATGTATAGAGCTTGTTCTAGAGAAACCATTAGATAGAGAGACCCAGAGTCTTCATGAGCTCATACTAACAGCTATGGATGGAGGGAAACCTATGAGATCTGGAACTGCTTTAATAAGTATCATTGTTACTGATGTTAATGATAATTTCCCAATATTTACCCAGTCAGTATATAAAGTCAGTGTCAATGAGAATACTCCAGTGAATACAACAATACTCACTGTGACCTCCACAGACAAGGATGAAGGGGTCAATGGACAGGTCACATATTCCTTCAGTAAAACATCAGGGAATTTCCATCGTTCGGGAACATTCAGCATCAACCCTGTGACTGGGGACATTAAAACATATAGCAAATTAGATTTTGAAGTGATGCAAAACTATGAAATATCTGTGCAAGCTAAAGATGGCGGAGGCCTTGTAGCTCGTTGTAAAGTGTTAGTAGAGGTAATAGATGAGAATGACAATGCTCCTGAGATATCCATCACCTCATTCTCTACTCCTATACCTGAGGACGCTGCACCTGAAACAATAATTGCTCTGATTAAAGTCAATGATCGGGATTCGGGGGTAAATGGAGAAGTGGACTGTAAACTTATCGGTGACGTTCCTTTTAACTTAATATCATCATCTGCCGATTATTACAGAGTTGTCACTGCCGGTCCTTTTGACAGAGAAAAAGTATCTTCCTACAATATCACTATTGTAGTCACTGACAGAGGATCTCCTCCAATTTCCAGTAGAAGAACAATCACCCTGGAGATTTCAGATGTTAATGACAACCCACCATTGTTTAAGAAATCAAGTTACTTTGCTTATGTACAAGAGAACAATTTACCAGGAGCCTCAATATACAGTATCCAGGCCATGGATCTGGACACCGGAGACAACGCTAAAATAATTTATTCCATTTCCAATGTGGATACAGATCTTCCAGTGACGGCTTACCTGTCCATAAATATAGAGACTGGAGTTATGTACGCTCAGAGATCATTCGATTATGAGCAACAGAATGAGTTTCTAATACAAGTGTCAGCAAGAGACAATGGGTCTCCGTCATTGAGCAGCAATACAACACTAACAATCCGTATAGTGGATCAGAATGACAATGCCCCCCAAATCTTGTATCCATCTGCAGAAAGTGATGGATCAACTATGTTTGAGATGGTCCCTTTTTCCTCAGAGCCAGGATCTTTGATAACCAAGGTGGTGGCAGTGGATGCTGATGCTGGACATAATGCATTGCTATTGTATCATTTTCGGCCAGTATTGGAGTCACCATTCTTTACAATCAGCCAGCACACTGGTGAAATAAGGACATCCCGAATCTTTCAAGAGAAGGATACTTTAAACCATAAGATCACAGTGATAGTGAAGGATAGTGGAGACCCCTGTCTTTCATCTTCCGTCACCATTAATCTTGTTATTGGAAATAATTTCCAACAAGTTGCCCCTAAATTTCAGAATAAAGTCACTGAGGAAGAACAGCAATCTAATCTACAGCTATACTTAGTGATCGGACTCGCTGTCATTTCCTTACTATTTATCATAACTGTTTTGTTGGTCATTATATCAAAGTATAAAAAGTCCAAACCTCTTCCAATGTTTGGAGCTCTAAGTTCCAATCTTTATCCACCAGTTGATCCCAGAATGTTAAGTCAGAATATAAATGGAACATTAACCCTTCCCTACTCATACAATGTATGTGTGGCATTGGACTCTACTGAGAATGACTTTGCTTATATGACACCAAATCAGAATGTTCCTGTGGAAAATCTTATTGATGCCGATGATTCTGGACTAGGAAATGAAACCCTAAACGTTGCTAACAGTTCTATACAGGTGAGTAACTGTAAAACTCTACTTTTCGCTTAAATACACATATAGGCTATGTTCAGACAACGTCCTAAAAAGGAAAAAGGCGTCCGTTTTTTATGTTTAAAAAGACGTCAGTTATTGCATCATTTTAACATGCTTGACTAAAACGCATTGAAGTCTATGGAATAACAGATGTCTTTTTCACACGTTGTATTGAATAACGGACATCTTTTGAGGTGGATGCATTCAATACAATATGTGAAAAAGATGTCCGTTATTCCATAGACTTCAATGCATTTTAGTCAAGCATATTAAAATGATACAATAAAGGACGTCTTTTTAAACACTAAAAGCGGACGCCTTTTTTCCTTTTTAGGATGTTGTGTGAACATAGCCATATTCTGTTCCTGACCTTGGACGCGAAAGGTGTGCATCAAAAGAAAATCACTTATAGTTAAATTTATGTTTTTATTATGAACTTTTTTCATTTCTTCTTTGATTTTAACAATCTACTATGAATTCTCTTTTTAGGCTAGGTTCACACTACGTAGGAGACTGGCCGTTCCGTGACCCCAGCCGGTTCACGGAATGGCCGCTCTCTGGCCGGATCATCTCGGCCGGATGATCTTTCTGGTCGCAGAGCTCTGATGCGGGCGCCTCAGCGCGCGTCCGCATCAGAGCTTCCCATCAGAGCTTCTCGGCCGCAGAAAACCGACATGTCAGTTGCTTGCAGCGGCGTATGGGATCCCGTCCGGAGCGCACACGATGTGTGTACGCTCCACCCGGGATCCCATAGAACAACAGGCATTGTTCCACAGCGGTAAAAGTGTCAACGGCCGTACTTTTATGTAGTGTGAACATAGCCTTAAACTATACAAGACATAATAAGCTATTTACCTTTAAACTTTGCTGTGTAGAGTGGAACAGAGCTAGCAGAGTTCGAAGAATGTTCCTACAGTAAGAGAATGGACTAATAAGACTTAGTATTTATCTTCCTCTGTTTTTCCTTGGTTTCTCTGTTATGAGACGGTACTGTATGTCAACAAGAGCTTTAGATAAACATGACAATCAGAAATCTGTTATGATATCCTAGTGAAGAACCTGGTGAGTTACTGTAATTGCAGGGAATAGCTGTGGGAAGCAATGTAGTATTTGTTGGCCATTCAAATGGACAGACAAGGTCAAACCTTTGTACAATCTCCATTGTATACTGTATCTCCCTATTGTTATAGCATACATTATATTACATACTTTCCAGCACATCAAATTTTTAGTAGCTAAAGGTGGTTAAAATGATTATTTTGAACATCTTATGGTCTATGGTGGATTATAGGTATCATTTTGTTCGTAAGGGCACAGATATAGTAGAGCCTTGTGTAGCCATGAAGTCAACAAAGCTTCTTATAAGAGATTTTAAGAAACAAAGTAAATAAAATTAATCAAATGTTAAGTTGTCGTAGAAAGAGGTTCTAGTTATAAGTTATTTAAATAAGCTATAGAAACAGAAATAAAAGTACAGATCATACAGCGCTGGATTGCCAATCCTCAATAAGGGATCTGAATCGGTGTCCAGTCATGCACCAGGGCACAAGATGTAAGTGATGTACTGATACTCTGTCATTGCTTCTTCTGAGTTACCTGGCTTGGTCACTTTGCTATTAGGTCTGCTTTAAGGTTTGTGTATTTTGTGCTACAGGCAGATTGCCTCCTATTCCCCACCTGTTTAGCCCGGCACATGGGCTGGATTGTTAAGGACCTGTGCAATGTTCAGAATGGAGAGAATGTTCCAGTGGCATTCCTAATGATGAAGAGGGTGGGGAGGAGGGACGAAGGGGTGGTGCAAAGTTAGGGCACAGACACTCCCGTAGGGCACGGGGTTGTAAGTTTAAAAGTTGTTTTTTGGACAATAACTGCATCACCTGCCAAACGGACTGCTGGACAGATCTTGGAATAAAAGCAGTTATCCGAAGGTACAAGTGCTTTGAGGGTTTCAGATTGTGGGTACAGAGTCACTTTAAGCTTAGGGCTCTTTTCTGATTATTCTTTAACCCACTGTTTGTTGGTTTATCTGTGTTGTCCAGTACTCTCCTTTAAGTCCTGGGTATCTTGGTTTGTTTGCAACCTTGTTTTCCTTGCACCATGAGTCTGTCACCCGCCTCCATGGACAAAACTTGCATCCTTAACAGCCAAGTCAAATCTGCCTTCTCTGCAAGCTCTCGTGAAAACCCAAAGGTAGCCTTAGATGCTGCCAACTGGCATAGTTTTGTACTTGTTTCTAACTTGACCATATTCTTCCCATGATACCAGATTGTCAAACATTTTTTTTAAATGAGCTTCAACAGTAATTATAAAAAAGTATTAATATAATTGAATATAATGGCATTAAACTACTAATCCTAAAATACTAAATTACTTGATATATAGTATACAGTAAAGTATATAGTCCTCATTTTTTGAGTGTGATGTCAAAAAAACATCACAAGAGCTTCTTTTTGACAGGGTAAACAACAGTGAAAATATGTCAACTTGAAATCTTTTAGTATGCCTAGATATACAACATTATTAATCCTGCACGTACAACTCAACTTTTTTTTACTGATAAAAATTAAAAATTTTCAGTTTTACTAATTGCCAATATGATATGCTTCAGTCCTGTATCTTTATGCAGCTTGTAAATTTCTTTTGTCTTTATTACACAATCATAATGAGCTAAGAATTCAGTGTTCATGCGTGTTCGTGTTCGTGCTAGTTTTTCTTTATAGTTTCCTATAAAGAATTCTAGCCAGTATGGCTATTTTCACACTATGTTTTTTTTTAGGTGGAAAGGCAGCTATGTTTTGATAATTACAGCCAAAAATAGTTGTATAGTTAATAAGGTTGAAAAGGACAAGGGTCCATCAAGTTCAACCTGTAATCAGATTGTGTTGATTCAGAGGAAAGCAGAAAGCCTCATGAGGCAGATGCCAATTACCCCATCACAGGGAGAAAAATGTCTTCCTGGCTCCAATATGGAAATCAGAATAAATCCCTGGATCAATGTTCTATCACAGGAAATCTAATGCCCATAATTTGTTATAATATATTTATGGAGAAAAGCATCCAGGCCTTACTTGAACTTATTTAATAAATCAACCATGACAACATCATGTGGCAGAGAGTTCCAAAGTACTCCTGTCTACGATGACGGTGAAACCTTTTATTTCTCTAGACATGGAGGATGCCCCACTGTGATGGTATGCCACCTTGTCATGGTGGGCACATAATGATCATTACTTATGGTCGTATTTTTCAAAATATGTCTGTATTTTCTCCTCAAAAAATGTTGTGTGTAAAACTTAATGATGTGTCGCTGCAGTGCATTAGATAGGCCCAGAGCCTTATTCGGTTGCCTGTCAGAACCAAATTATAGTTAACATGAACTAACCCTCAGTGGCAGAGCCAGCTGGGGAGAGAGAAACACAGACACGCAGATTGGTGTATTATTGAGTGGCTCTGAAAAATTTCCTAGTTCGGGATGGACAACCTAGGGGCCAACTTTGGCCTGCCCATAAACCACCCTTACAAATTAGCCTCCAATCACACTTCATTAGTATAATTAACTTATTTTAAGAAAAAACATATACTGCTAATTACTTCATACACTACATGGTGTTTAGACAGATCAAACACATGACAATTTCTTAAAGTTCCTCCAAATTCCTAGAAATTTTTTTTATTCTTTGTACATGGTTAATGTATATCCATTACAGTAACGTGGTGCATGGTGGATCTTAACCAACTGTGTGTGACTTCAGCCTAAAGCACTCACAGAAATAGCCAATTTACATTGACATAGGTAACAGCAATAGGAGAGGACACTCCTACTGCTCCATAGCTTGTAATTTCATAAAAATAATAATAATAATAATAATAATAATAATAATAATAATAATAATAAACATATACAGTTCTTAAGTGAGGTCGATGCACAGACTCCACTCTGGGCCGGGCCCTTCAATTAAAAGTTCAAACTACAATAACCTCGCAATCCTCTCTATCCTAGTACATAGAAGGGTTCACTGTACTTTGTACTTGTACACCTAACCTGTGCACATCTAAGGTGGTAGATGTTAACACAATATTGCTACCACAGATGTTTAGCTAAAAATTTTCCTTTAAAGCCCTAACTTGAGAATAGTAAGTAGGTACCTCTCGCTAATGTTCTCGGCCATAAATTTCTTATTTCTTTATTCATTAATTCTTTTATTGTTCTTTTTTTTTTGTAACTTCACTTCTGAATAAATGTTCAATCTATTTATTACGTGACTAGAAAATATTTATTTCAGGGAATCTATATCTTCCTATATATTTATGTTTTAATTTATATTCGAAAATAAATTGTCATTTTGTAGAACTAGTGATGATATAATACGATATCATGTGTGCTTTCAGTAGGATGAAAAAAACTTTATATCTGCATGACTATTACATATGAGATAATATAAGTGACTGTTATTGTCTTTCGATTAGAATTATTTAGTCATTGCTTTAACGACTTTTAGTATTCTACATGATAACTTGATCAGGAGCTTGTTGTGTGTTTGTAACATTACAGACGTGTGACTTTACAAGATTATATGTATTTTTGGAAGGGACATACTGGTGTATCTGGTGATAGTAAAGTAAGAGTGCTGGCTCAGGTCCCCAGTATATAATGTGGATAAGTCATGCCTAATATAAGTAATGGACGTCTATAGATCGGTTATCACTGTTTTAATAAAAATGATGCAATATCAATATTTAAAAAAAAAAGAAAGAAAAAAAAATGCTTTAACAGTAACAACTTGGTTAAGGTTTATATTTCAATTTGAATTTCATTTAAAGGCAAGTACTAAATTTAATATTTTCCCTTCAAATATCCTTAAATCTGCTCAGCAATTAGAAACATTTGAAAAAAAAATAATTACATTTTAGATTATTTGGGTAAAAGTTTTAAATTGTAACTATCTAAAAGATTTCAAAAGAAAAACATATACTTGCTGTTAATACAGAAACTCAGGACTGCAATTCCTCAATTTTTCCTCTGAGCGCCGCTGTTTAACCAATAAGGAGAGAAATGGAAAACTAGAGACATACTGGTATTTTCCTCACTCATACACATTATAGATCTGGAAGAAGAGGCACAGCCATATTCTATATCTTCTCTGAAGCAAACACTGGATTTTTCCTTTATGTTTTATAAAACAAGTGGATTATTTTTCTTGATTTACCAGTGGATTACAAACAGTCAAGTGGATTATTTTACAGCAAATATATTTTGAGAATGACTGAGAAGAAGCTTGTTCCAAAGATACACAAAGGACTCAGATGGCAAGTAACCATTTCTATCTTATTTTCCTGGCTGTGTCATTCAGTCTCTGGTCAGATTCATTATTCCATTGTAGAAGAAATGAGGAAAGACTCTGTTATAGCAAATATTGCAGATGACCTTGGATTAGATATTAAGCAGCTCTCATCTAGAAAACTGAGGATTGTATCAGATGTTTCAGAAAGATATTTTTATATAAGTCTAGATAATGGAAATTTATATATTAAGGACAGGATAGACAGGGAGACATTGTGTGGGGCAGCAGCCTCTTGCATTTTAGTCTTTGATGCTCTTACTGAAAATCCTTTAAATGTTTTCAGTGTCAAAATAGAAATTCAGGATATAAATGATAATTCTCCTGCATTCTACCCTGATGTATTTAGTATAGGGACAATTGAATTAACATCCGCAGGCACCAGATTTGCTTTACGAGCTGCAGAAGATCCAGACACTGGCTCTAATTCTGTACAGTCATATAAGCTCAGTGACAACCAGTATTTTACACTGAGTGAAGACACCAATCCAGATGGCAGCACATTTCTAGAGCTTGTCCTAGAGAAACCATTAGATAGAGAGACCCAGAGTCTTCATGAGCTCATACTAACAGCTATGGATGGAGGAAAACCTATGAGATCTGGAACTGCTTTAATAAGGATCATTGTTACCGATGTTAATGATAATTTCCCAATATTCACCCAGTCAGTATATAAAGTCAGTGTCAATGAGAATACTCCAGTGAATACAACAATACTCACTGTGAACTCCACAGACAAGGATGAAGGGGTCAATGGACAGGTCACATATTCCTTCAGTAAAACATCAGGAAATGTCCATCATACGGGAACATTCAGCATCAACCCTGTGACCGGGGACTTTAAAACACATAGTAAATTGGACTTTGAAGTGATGCAAAACTATGAATTATCGGTTCAGGCAAATGATGGTGGAGGCCTTGTAGCTCATTGTAAAGTATTAATAGAGGTAATAGATGAGAATGACAATGCTCCTGACATATCTATCACCTCATTCTCTACTCCTATTCCTGAGGACGCTGCACCTGGAACGATAATCGTACTGATTAAAGTCAATGATCAGGATTCTGGGGTAAATGGAGAAGTGGACTGTAAACTTATAGGTGATGTTCCATTTAATTTAATATCATCTGCCGGTTATTATAGAGTCATCACTGCTGGTCCATTGGACAGAGAAAAAGCATCTTCCTACAATATCACCATTTTAGCCACTGACAGAGGATCTCCTCCACTTTCCAGTAGAAGAACAATCACCTTGGATATTTCAGATGTTAATGATAACCCGCCATTGTTTAAGAAATCAAAATATTTTGCTTATGTACAAGAGAACAATTTACCAGGAGCCTCAATATACAGTATCCAGGCCATTGATCTGGACACCGGAGACAACGCTAAAATAATTTATTCCATTTCCAATGTGGATACAGATCTTCCAGTGACGGCTTACCTGTCCATAAATATAGAGACTGGAGTTCTCTACGCTCAGAGATCATTTGATTATGAGCAACAGAATGAGTTTCTAATACAAGTGTCAGCAAGAGACAATGGGTCTCCGTCATTGAGCAGCAATACAACACTAACAATCCGTATAGTGGATCAGAATGACAATGCCCCCCAAATCTTGTATCCATCTGCAGAAAGTGATGGATCAACTATGTTTGAGATGGTCCCTTTCTCCTCAGAGCCAGGATCTTTGGTAACCAAGGTGGTGGCAGTGGATGCTGATGCTGGACATAATGCTTTGCTATCTTATCATTGTCGGCCAGTATTGGAGTCACCATACTTTACAATCAGCCAGCACACTGGTGAAATAAGGACATCCCGAATCTTTCAAGAGAAGGATACATTAAACCATAAGGTCACAGTGATAGTGAAGGATAGTGGAGACCCCTGTCTTTCATCTTCCGTCACCATTAATCTTGTTATTGGAAATAATTTCCAACAAGTGGCCCCAAAATTTCAGAATAAAGTCACTGAGGAAGAACAGCAATCTAATCTACAGCTATACTTAGTGATCGGACTCGCTGTCATTTCCTTACTATTTATTATAACTGTTTTGTTGGTCATTATATCAAAGTATAAAAAATCCAAACCACTTCCAATGCTTGGAGCTCTAAGTTCTAATCTGTATCCACCAGTTGATCCTAGAATGTTAAGTCAGAATATAAATGGAACATTAACCCTTCCCTACTCATACAATGTATGTGTGGCATTGGACTCTACTGAGAATGACTTTGCCTATATGACACCAAATCAGAATGTTCCTGTGGAAAATCTTATTGATGCCGATGATTCTGGACTTGGAAGTGAAACTCTAAAAGTGGCTAACGGTTCTGTACAGGTGAGTAACTGTAAAACTCTACTTTTTGCTTAATTTGCATATGTATTCTTCTCCTGATCATGGATGTAAATGGTCTGTAACATAAGAAAATCACATATAGTTAAATTTATGTTTTTATTACAAACTTTTTGCTTTCCTTGTTTCTTGATTTTATTTGACTATCTACTTTGAATTCTTCTTTCACACTTTACAAGGCATAATAAGCTGAAGATACCTGTTGTTTCCAGTTTACTTTTTAAACTTTGCTGTGTAGACCGGGGCAGGACTAGCAGAGTTTAAAGAATGTTCCTACAGTAAGAGAATAGACTAATAAGGCTTAGTATTTATTTTCCTATGTTTCTTTTTTTTTTTTTTTTTTTTTTGGGGGGGGGAGATGGTACTGCTTCAGATAAACATGGCAATCAGGAATTTGTTACGATATCATAGTGAAGATACCATTGCTGGTATTGTTTTTATCCTTACACAAACAACACAGTCCTGGGTATCTTGGTTTGTTTGCAACCTTGTCTTCCTGGTACCATGAGTCTGTCACCCGCCTCCATGGACAAAACTTGCATCCTTAGCAGCCAAAGTCAAATCTGCCTTCTCTGCAAGCTCTCGTGAAATCCCAAAGGTAGCCTTAGATACTGCCAACTGGCATAGTGTTTTACTTGATTCTAACTTCTAACTTGACCATATTCTTCCCATGATACCAGATTGTCATTACATTTTTTTAAGTCAACTTCAACAGTAATTATAAATAAGTATTAATATAATTGAATATAATGGCATTAAACTACTAATCCTAAAATACAAAATTACTTGATATATAGTACAGTATATAGTCCTCATTTTTGAGTGTGATGTTATAAAACCATCACAAGAGCTTCTTTTTGGCAGGGTAAACAACATTGAAAATATTAGAAACATTTATAACTCTCATCATAGATAAATAAAAATTTTCAGTTATATTAAATATCTTTTATTAATGCATTACCCAACTTTAAAATACACGCACGGCTCACTTGCTCGCTTTATCAAGAGGCCTCTTGATAAAGCGAGCAAGCGAAACGTGTGTAGAGGCGCACATGGTAAACGGGGCGGTTGATTCCTGTTTGTTGCATGGGTAATGGGGTTTGCGGTGTTGGACATGCAGGGTTATTTACTTTATTTGTTGCCAGTGCTGCTTTATTGTGCAATATATTTATTATCATCAGGCAGAAGAAGAAGCGCTGTAGCAGGCTAAATTGGTACAAAATAGGTACAAAAATCCAAAGCACTCACCGGATCACTTGATCAAAGCACTTGATCCGGTGAGTGCTTTGGATTTTTGTACCTACCTGCTTGTGCCATATTTATTATCATAGTACTGCAGCTAATGCTTTGCAATTCCACTTTTGTAATTTGTATTTTAATTGGTACTTCCCTTCATTATTGTCCCTCACCTTGAATTGCTTCCCTATATTATTACTCATTATTACAACGGACCAGTGTTCAGTTAATAGATTTGTTTTGAATCATGTTACTAAAAACCTAATTATTTCTGTAATTTTTCTGACACTTTTTCCTATTTGTACAATATAACTATATACAGTATATATAGTTTTTAGGGGTGTATTTTAAACTTGGATAATGCATTAATAAAGGATATTTAATATAACTGAAAATTTGTATTTATTCTATGGTTTGAGTTATAGGCGTTTCTAATAACAATTTGAGCTCCCACCTTATGGTTACCAAATGAAATTAGTTTCCTTTTGGAATTTGTAGGTGTACCAACAGTGAAAATATGTACACCTAGATATCCAAAATTATTAAAGCTGCACGTAGAACTCAACTTTTTTATACTGATAGTGAAAATAATAATTTTCAGTTTTACTAATTGCCAATATGATATGCCTTAGTTCTGTATCTGTATGCAGCTTGTACATTTCTTTTGCCTTTATTACACAATCGCAGTGAGCTAAGAATTGATTTCAAACAGTGTTCGTGCATATTTGTGTGTATGTTCGTGCTAGTTTTTCTTAACACAAGATGAAGACCTATAAAGAATTTTAGCCAGTATGTCTATTCACACTCTGTTTTTTTAGGTGGAAATACTGTTATGTTTTGATAATTATGGCCATAAATAGTTATATAGTTAATAAGGTTGAAAAAGACAAGGGTCCATAAAGTTCAACCTGTAATCTGACTGTGTTGATTCAGAGGAAAGCAGAAACCCTCATGAGGCAGATGCCAATTACCCCATCAGAGGGAGAATAATTTCCCACTGGCTCCAATATGGTAATCAGAATAAATCCCTGGATCAACATTCTATCACAGGAAATCTAATGCCCTTTCAGAACCAGTCACACCAAACACACAGAGACAGTGAGCCCTGAGCTCAGCCCCGCCCACTGTCCCTACCTAATTGCCGCAATCTGCCCTAAAATGGCAGCTGACAACTTGGCGGCGATCCCTGGCCTGGATACGTGAAACAATAGACAAGACAAAACGAACAAACACAATAAGAATAGTCAGCAATCCGGGTCACAACAGTCTGGAGGCAAAAGTACAAAATTGGATCCAAAAGTGTAGTCAGAAAACAGGCAATATGATCAGGGGCAGGCAGCAAGCAAGGGAGGTCAGAGATACAAAGCAGGAATCAGGAGAAACCAGAAAACAGAACACACAAGCAGGCAGAGACTAAGTCAATAACCGGCAAGGCACAGGCAGAAACAGCTAACTAAAATAGGAGACCAGGAACCAAATACAGAAGATGATAGGAGGGACCAGCTGTCAATCACTGAGGCAAGGCAGGTTAACTGTTACATGACCAGAGGAAACTTAGCAGCACAGACACGGGTGGGGCAGGGAAAACAATTAGCAGACCAGAAGAAATAAGACACAGTTCAGACAGGGCAAAAACAAGGCAAACAAAACACAGAATAAATGCAAGATTATGGCCAAAATCACAGTCTCGGTCGTACCTTACGCACCGAGGACTGCGCCAAAGTTCCATTCATGACATGCCCACAATTTGTTATAATATATTTATGGAGAAAAGCATCCAGGCCTTACTTGAACTTATTTAATAAATCAGCCATGACTACATCATGTGGCAGAGAGTTCCAAAAAACTCCTGTCTACGATGATGGTGAAACCTTTTTTTCCTCTAGACAAAGAGGATGCCCCCTTGTGATGGTATGCCACCTTCTCATGTTGGGCACATAATGATCATTACTCATGGCCGTATTTTTTAAAATATGTCTATTTTCTCCTCAAAAAATGCTGTGTGAACATAGCCTAAACTTAATGATGTGTCACTGCAGTGCATTAGATAGGCCCAGAGCCTTATTCGGTTGCCTGTCAGAACCATATTAGAGTTAACATGGACTAACCCTCAGTGGCAGAGCCAGCTGGGGAGAGAGAAACACAGACACGCAGATTGGTGTATTATTGAGTAGCTCTGAAAAATTTCCTAGTTCGGGATGGACAACCTAGGGGCCAACTTCGGCCTGCCCATAAACCACCCTTACAAATTAGCCTCCAATCATACTTCAATAGTATAATTAACTTATTTTAAGAAAAAAATATATACTGCAAATTACTTCATACATTACATGGTGTTTAGACAGATCAAACACATGACAATTTCTTAAAGTTTCTCCAAATTCCTTGAATATTTTTGCATTCTTTTTACATGGTTAATGTATATTCATTACAGTAACGTGGTGCATGGTGGATCTTAACCAACTGTATTTGACTTATCACCTGTTCACCCTAAAGCACTCACAGAAATAGCCAACTTACATTGACATAGGTAACAGCAATAGGAGAGGACTCTCCTACCGCTCTATGGCTTGCAATTTTATAAAAAAAAAAAATTAAACAAATACAGTTCTTAAGTGATGTTGATGCACAGACTCCACTCTGGGCCAGGCCCTTCAATTAAAAGTGAAGTTCCAACTACAATAACCTCACAATCCTCTCTATCTTAGTACAGAGAAGGGTTCACTGTACTTTGAACTTGTACACCTAACCTGTGCACATCTAAGGTGAAAGATGTTAACACAATATTGCTACTGCAGATGTTTAGCTAAAAAATTTTAAAGCCCCCTTCAAAGCCCTATTAGTAAGTAGGTACCTCTCGCTAATATTCTCGGCCCCAAATTTCTTATTTCTTCATGCATAACTTTTTTTTTTTTTTTTTTGTAACTTCACTTCTAAATAAATTCTCAATCTATTTATCATGTGACCAG
Organism: Dendropsophus ebraccatus; assembly: GCF_027789765.1. Taxonomy (NCBI): domain Eukaryota; kingdom Metazoa; phylum Chordata; class Amphibia; order Anura; family Hylidae; genus Dendropsophus; species Dendropsophus ebraccatus. Next base: position 33,427,584 of record NC_091454.1, on the reverse strand, counting down.
AAAATATTTATTTCAGGGAATCTAAATCTTCCTATATATTTGTATTTTAATTTATATCCTAAAATAAATTGTCATTTTGTAGAACTAGTGATGATATAATACGATATCATGTGTGCTTTCAGAAGGATAAAAATACTTTATATCTGCATGACTATTACATAAACGATAATATAAGTGACTGTTATTGTCTTTCTATTAGAATTATTTAGTCATTGCTTTAATGACTTTTAGTATTCTACATGATAACTTGATCAGGAGCTTGTTGTGTGTTTGTCACATTACAGACTTGTGACTTTACAAGAATATATGCATTTTTGGGAGGGACATACTGGTGTTATCTGGTGATAGTAAAGTAAGAGTGCTGGCTCAGGTCCCCAGTATATATTGTGGATAGGTCATGCCTAATATAAGAAATAGACGTCTATAGATCGGTTATCACTGTTTTAATAAAAATATTGCGATGTCAATATTTAAAAAAAAAAAAAAAAAAAAGAAAATGGTTTAACAGTAACAACTTGGTTAAGGCTTATATTTCAATGTTCATTTCATTTAAAGGCAAGTAGTAAATCACTAATATTTTCCCTTCAAATATCCTTCAATCTGCTCAGCAATTAGAAACATTAAAAAATATAATAATTACATTTTAGATTGTTTAGGTAAAAGTTTTAAATTGTAAACTATCTAAAAGATTTCAAAAGAAAAACATATACGTGCTGTTAATACAGAAACTCAGGACTGCAATTCCTCAATTTTTCCTCTGAGCGCCGCTGTTTAACCAATAAGGAGAGAAATGCAAAACTAGAGACATACTGGTATTTTCCTCACTCATACACATTATAGATCTGGAAGAAGAGGCACAGCCATATTCTATATCTTCTCTGAAGCAAACACTGGATTTTTCCTTTATGTTTTATAAAACAAGTGGATTATTTTTCTTGATTTACCAGTGGATTACAAACAGTCAAGTGGATTATTTTACAGCAAATATATTTTGAGAATGACTGAGAAGAAGCTTGTTCCAAAGATACACAAAGGACTCAGATGGCAAGTAACCATTTCTATCTTATTTTCCTGGCTGTGTCATTCAGTCTCTGGTCAGATTCATTATTCCATTGTAGAAGAAATGAGGAAAGACTCTGTTATAGCAAATATTGCAGATGACCTTGGATTAGATATTAAGCAGCTCTCATCTAGAAAACTGAGGATTGTATCAGATGTTTCAGAGAGATATTTTTATATTAGTCTAGATATTGGAAATCTGTATATTAAGGACAGGATAGACAGAGAGACATTGTGTGGGTCAGCAGCCTCTTGCTATTTAGACTTTGATGCTGTGACTGAAAATCCTTTAAATGTTTTCAGTGTCAAAATAGAAATTCAGGATATAAATGATAATTCTCCAGTATTTCACCCTGATGAATTTATTGTAGAGACAATTGAATTAACATCAGTGGGAACTAGATTTGCTATGCGAAATGCAGAAGATCCAGACACTGGTTCTAATTCTGTACAGTCATATAAGCTCAGTGACAACCAGTATTTTACATTAAGTGAAGACACCAATCCAGATGGCAGCACATTTCTAGAACTTGTCCAAGAGAAACCATTAGATAGAGAGACCCAGAGTCTTCACGAGCTCATACTAACAGCTATGGATGGAGGGAAACCTATGAGATCTGGAACTGCATTAATACGGATTATTGTTACTGATGTTAATGATAATTTCCCAATATTCACCCAGTCAGTATATAAAGTCAGTGTCAATGAGAATACTCCAGTGAATACAACAATACTCACTGTGACCTCCACAGACAAGGATGAAGGGGTCAATGGACAGGTCACATATTCCTTCAGTAAGACTTCTGGGAATGTCCATCATACCGGAACATTCAGCATCAACCCTGTGACCGGGGACATTAAAACACATAGTAAATTGGACTTTGAAGTGATGCAAAACTATGAAATATCTGTGCAAGCTAAAGATGGAGGAGGCCTTGTAACCCACTGTAAAGTGATAGTAGAAGTCCTCGATGAGAATGACAATGTTCCGGGGATATCTATCACCTCATTCTCTACTCCTATTCCTGAGGATTCTGCACCTGAAACAATAATCGCTCTGATTAAAGTCAATGATCGGGATTCGGGGGTAAATGGAGAAGTGGACTGTAAGCTCATAGGTGACGTTCCTTTTAATTTAATATCATCATCTGCCGGTTATTACAGAGTTGTCACTGCCGGTCCTTTGGATAGAGAAAAAGCATCTTCCTACAATATCACTATTGTAGTCACTGACAGAGGATCTCCTCCACTTTCCAGTAGAAGAACAATCACCTTGGATATTTCTGATGTTAATGACAACCCGCCATTGTTTAAGAAATCAAATTACTTTTCTTATGTACAAGAGAACAATTTACCAGGAGCCTCAATATACAGAATCCAGGCCATGGATCTGGACACTGGAGACAACGCTAAAATAATTTATTCCATTTCCAATGTGGATACAGATCTTCCAGTGACGGCTTACCTATCCATAAATATAGAGACTGGAGTTCTCTACGCTCAGAGATCATTTGATTATGAGCAACAGAATGAGTTTGTAATACAAGTGTCAGCAAGAGACAATGGGTCTCCGTCATTGAGCAGCAATACAACACTAACAATCCGTATAGTGGATCAGAATGACAATGCCCCCCAAATCTTGTATCCATCTGCAGAAAGTGATGGATCAACTATGTTTGAGATGGTCCCTTTCTCCTCAGAGCCAGGATCTTTGATAACCAAGGTGGTGGCAGTGGATGCTGATGCTGGCCATAATGCTTTGCTATCTTATCATTTTTGGCCAGTATTGGAGTCACCATACTTTACAATCAGCCAGCACACTGGTGAAGTAAGGACATCCCGAATGTTTCAAGAGAAGGATACATTAAACCATAAGGTCACAGTGATAGTGAAGGATAGTGGAGACCCCTGTCTTTCCTCTTCCGTCACCATTAATCTTGTTATTGGAAATAATTTTCAACAAGTTGCCCCTAAATTTCAGAATAAAGTCACTGAGGAAGAACAGCAATCTAATCTACATCTATACTTAGTGATCGGACTCGCTGTCATTTCCTTTCTATTTGTTATAACTGTTTTGTTGGTCATTATATCAAAGTATAAAAAGTCCAAACCTCTTTCAATGTTCGGAGCTCTAAGTTCTAATCTGTATCCACCAGTTGATCCCAGAATGTTCAGTCAGAATATAAATGGAACATTAACCCTTCCCTACTCATACAATGTATGTGTGGCATTGGACTCCACTGAGAATGACTTTGCTTACATGACACCAAATCAGAATGTTCCTGTGGAAAATCTTATTGATACCGATGATTCTGGACTTGGAAATGAAACTCTAAAAGCCTCTAACAGTTCTATACCGGTGAGTTACTATAAAACTCTACTTACATACTTTAATGGCTGAATTTTTATAAATGTAGATACTAATTTGGTGCATTTTCTTAAAAAATCAGAAACTGTATGTACAGTTAATATGATTAAAATACATTAAAATCCTCATCTTTTAGCATACCTTGCAGTTAAAAAATGTTTACAGATTTATTGTGATTATTGTGGAGTGGAGACCAAGTGATTTTAGGGGTCTCACTTCTGTAATTAAGGCCCTAAGAGTCTCTGTCATGGTGCATAACTGTTTAGACTGAATACAGTAGCATTGTGCTTAAGAATTTTTAGAATGATTTACAATATGGTACTATTTATGTAAAGAAAAATGGTTATGTATGCATTGGCTTTGCAAGTTACTATGTGAGCAGAAAAGAATAAGAAATCAGCAATAAGGAAGGTGTTCAACTGAACACTGAACTGCTAATGCTGATAGAGAAGACTTGATTTACCTTTAAGTGACAGAGTGGATCCTCTGGTGGTGGGAGGCCTTAGCTTGTATGCAGACAGTCTAGGGCTTGTTTCCATTTTTCTTGCATTCAACAATAGCTGATCGCCTCCATCTTGTTTCGCTTGTTACTAGAGACTTCCCCTGTCAGGCATTCAGTATACTGCGGTTTGTACAGAGGCACTTAGTGGCCAAGACTTCAGATATATTTATTTGAGGTGAGAAGTAATTGTAAATGAGGTGAAATATTGGCTGTGAAATAGAGAAAAGTTTAAATTACAGTGACTTTTAAAGATTTATTATATGGATTTCAAATATTATCTGAATAAATTTAATTATGATTTTATTATGGTTTTATTTTTTGCTGTTTTTCTTATTTTTACACTGAGCACTATAACAGGCCCATTTCCTGTCCTGTATGCTTACTTTTTACTGTTTAGCCACAGAATAACAGCACTATATACAGATTGACTATGTTCACACTATGTATATTTGAGGCTGTATTTGTGAGGCTGTATAGCAACCAAAACCAGGAGTGGATTGAAAACACAGAAAGGCTATGTTCACATAATGTTGTAATTGAGTGGATGGCCGTCATTTAATGGCAAATTTTTGCTGTTATTTTAAAACAACGGCTGTTATATTGAAATGATGGCAGTTATTTACCGTTATATGACGGCCATCCACTCAATTTCAACATTGTGTGAACAGAGCCTTTCTGTGTTTTCAATCCACTCCTGGTTTTGGTTGCTATGAGGACCTGACTTGAGGACCAAATACTGCCTGAAGTATACAGTGTGTGAACCCAGCCTGATAAGGCAGAGTATTTACTGAAACTTCCTTTTTACTACCTAACGCTATAATAGCCTAGAAAAGATGTTCTTTAAACTATCTTCCATAGATATGTTTGAGCTACCATACAGCATACATATTTTACTGTGCTGTCTATTCAGATGATACATGAGAAAATGTGTGTCCCTAATATGCCAGTCTCAAGAAAAGTGTTTTTTTTTTTTAATACTCTAAACCTGACACCCTTGTACCACTGCACCATATTTAATATATTCTTATCTTAAGTGTTTCTGTTTCTGTAACTTCAATAGAGCTTGTGCGGTACAGTAGAATACATGCTTAACCAAGGCTCCATACAAGCCTCTCATTGTGGTCCTACGATTAAGGACAAATGGAAGAACATGGAATAATATTCTAGTGTTTAAAAGAGATCCAGAAGAAAAGAATTACCGCCTACTCTGCATTCTATCCTTTGGACTAAAAGAGTATTGGGGTGTTAAAAACAAAACATATATTTTTCTATATTTATACTTTTTAGTCCCCGATCTCCTTTTAGTCCCCCATCTTTGCTAGTGATTGGCTGAATGTACAGGTCCTGCTATGAGCACCTGTCACAGAAACAGACAGAAGAAAGAAGCATTTGGGGTTCAAACTGTGGGGGCTAAGGCCCCAAAAATATATGAATATTTGTAAAATGCCTTTAGACTCCCTTTAACTAAAGAGAGAATATCTCTTTGTCTAGCTGTGAGGAAAGGATATGCAAAATAGCTCTCAGTGGTGTCCCTTTAAGTCTATCTGTGAGGGCACTTACTGGCTATTTATAAGTCTGCGATGACTTCCCACCAGGCAAGGGGAACATGTTTCAAAGATGCATTACTATGGACCGCATGAGGCTTGTTTTCAGTAAGGAGACAGCTGAATCAGAAAAACATATATTTTACGGAGTTTGTCACCTTTGTAAAAACAGAACTTGAAACTACAGTTAAATTATAGATGAGATGAAGATGTACAGTATGCAGATTGGAGACAGCAGCTCAATAAATCAATAGGCTTATTCCCACCAGTGTGCAATGTTTGGGCTATGTGCAGCCAAAAGTGGTATAACATATCTGCAACATTTTGCACTGGTGTGAATAATCCCTATTGATTAAGGCTGGGTTTACATATATAAGTTGGCATCAGTTGCGTTTTTTTGCCTAAAAACTGACCACAACTGATGTCACAACTGATGCCAAAAATGCATCAGTTGTGATCAGTTTTTCTATCCGTCTTTTCATTAAAAACCATCAGTTGCCATCAGTTTCCATCAGTTGTCATCAGTTCCCATCAGTTGTCACAAGTTGCGCTCATCAGTTGACATTTTTTTCCCCAGTATGTTTTCCTGTCATTTTCAATGGGATTTGCGGGGGAGCGCACGGGGGCTATATACTAATTGGGGCAGCTCACAGGGGGGCTATATACTACAAGGGGAGAGCGCACAGGGGGGCTATATGGGAGGGGGAGAGCGCACAGGGGGGCTATATGGGAGGGGGAGAGCGCACATGGGGGGCTATATACTATTGGGGGAGAGCGCACAGCAATGCTGTATACTAATTGGGGGAGAGCACACAGGGAAGCTAAATATTACTGGGGGGGCAACAGGGGGGCTATATACTACTGGAGGAGAAACAGGGGGGGTGATATACTACTGGGGGACCAAGGGGGGACTATAGGGGAGGGGGAGAGCACACAGGGGGAGATATATGTTTATTTTGTGCTACTATTTGCCTGAACGCCGGATGCCAGAGCCAAACGACATGCGTCCTTCCCGGCGAGGCATCCGGCGCTCTATTCGATTGAATTGGTGCGGCGCAGCATCACCGGAGCGGCGGTCCTCCAGGACGCTGCAAGATGCGTCCTAACGCACCGACGGTCCGGCGATGCGGCGGCCACTAGTTCACCGCCGCACATTTTGAACTGATCCCATTGAAAACAATGGGATCAGTTCAAAGATGCGTTTCCCTCCGGCGCTTTTCTCCTGCGCCGGAGGGAAACGCCGCCGCACTGTCGGACATATGTAAACCCGGCCTTAGTGAGGTGCTGTCTCCACTCTGCATATTTTGGACTTTGTTCCAAACCTGGGTTCAGGTTGGTGGGGTGCGCACTATATCTTTATCATTATCTTGTACGGCTGCTTTTGCATTTGTGGAAGACAAAGGGGATATTTATCAAACTAGTGTAAAATAAAATTGTCTTAGTTGCCCCTAGCAACCAGTCAGATTCCACCTTTCATTTTTCAAAGAGTCTGTGAGGAATGAAAAGTAGAATCTGATTGGTTGCTAGGGGAAACTAAGACAATTCTACTTTACACCAGTCTGATAAATCTCCCCCATAGATTATATACAGAGGTGCCCTTCCTAATATTTCTTTAACATGGCTCAACCTAACGCAAATGAGATGAGTAACTTAACAAGTAAAGGTGATTTATATATGCTATAAGGAGATATATACTGTATGCTATATGTGCCTATATGTGGCCACCCAGTGTTTGCAATGTACATTGCTGCCTGTTAAAGATTTTGCTATTATGTCTACATTTTGTGTAATTGAAACTGGAATCTTTAATTCAAACAAAAGTAGGGATTGACATAGCTATATATATATTAATATGAGGCTAGGATATGTGACAGAATTTTTTTGTGCATGACTTATCAGGAATTGTAACCAGTTTTCAGTTTATACAATTAATTTTAATAAATATGTTGCCGCTAATAATGTCATGTTTACAGATTGATAATATGGTAACCATAATAATCATCATCGACTAACTATAGTTGCAAATTGTCTGATTCTATACGCCTTACTGGTGCGTTCACACCTACAGGATCTGCAGCTGATTTTCCGCAGCAGATTTCATTTAAATAACTGAACACAGCATCAAATCTGCTGCAGATCTGCTGCAGATCCTGTAGGTGTGAACGCACCCTAAAGTAATATAACATAAATAATAAATCAAATATTTGTATTTTACTAGAAAGAATAAGAATATAGAAATTTTAAATATTAAGATTTTCTTATTAACTAATGACTTTATTTAACTTTTATAAACATAAAAGATATATATATATATATATATATATATATATATATGTATGGGGGAGGTAATTGATTTAGCCTTTTCTATAATTTTAACTTTACTATCAAGTATATTTTTATATTTATATGAATATATTTTTACAGTTCAGCGCCATAATACATTGTAATCTTTTAGAAGTTTTATATAGAATTATAAGTTTATGATTATGATATGAATCAGTTTTATGATTTGCAAGCAATTATTTAGGGAATTAAATGTCTAAAGGATATTAAAACATCATTGCATCAAAGTATGCAGAAAATAAATAACAGTGTTGTAGTTTCTCAATTACACCTCTGAGCGCCGCTGTTTAACCAATAAGCAGAAGAAAGAAAAACTGGAGATCCACTGGTATTTCCAGTGCTAGCACACATTACAGATCTGCAAAGGAAGCACAGACATCTTTTGGATTCTCTCTTCAGCATTTGTGGATATATGACTTTTTCAAGGTTAATCACATATAGAGCTGGATTATAACTAATCTGTAGACTGTAGGATATCTGTAGGATATCTTCTGTGGATTACCTAGAATAGACAATTTATATTTTTCCTACTGGATTATAAATGCTGACTATCAAAAGAATTAGAGAAGGAAAAATGGCAGAGATGCAACATCACATACAGCAATACAAAGGACTCAGATGGCAAGTAACCATTTCTATCTTATTTTCTTGGCTGTGTCATTCAGTCTCTGGTCAGATTCATTATTCTATTGTAGAAGAAATGAGGAAAGACTCTGTTATAGCAAATATTGCAGATGACCTTGGATTAGATATTAAGCAGCTCTCATCTAGAAAACTGAGGATTGTATCAGATGTATCAGAGAAATATTTCTATGTGAATCTGAATAATGGGAATCTGTATATAAAGGAGAGGATAGACAGAGAGGCATTGTGTGGGGCAGCAGTCTCCTGCTTCTTATCCTTTGATGTTGTGGTTGAAAATCCTTTAAATATTTTTGGAGCGAAGATAGAAATTCAGGACATTAATGACAATCCTCCAAGGTTTTTTCATGAGACATTCACTCTAGAAATGATAGAATTTACTTCACCAGGAACAAGATTTATTTTGCAAACTGCAAAGGATCCAGACATTGGATCTAATTCCTTACAGACATATAAGCTGAGTGACAACCAACATTTCACACTTAAAGAGAAAGTCAGCAGTGATGGGAGTAAATCTCCAGAGCTTGTTCTAGAAAAGACTTTAGATCGAGAATCACAAAACATCCATGAATTGATAATAACAGCAATGGATGGAGGAAATCCTATAAGATCTGGAAGTGCAATGATAAAGATCATAATAACTGATGCAAATGACAATTTCCCAGTTTTCACACATGAAGTATACAGAATGAATGTTAGTGAAAATACTCCAGTAAATACTACAATATTAATTGTAAGGGCAAATGACAGAGATGAAGGAGTCAATGGACAGGTCACATATTCCTTTAGTGAAACATCTGGAAATATACATCAAACAGGAACATTCAGCATCAACTCTGTAACTGGGGAACTCAAAACAAATAGTATATTAGATTTTGAACAGACAAAGAACTATGAGCTGTCAGTCCAAGCCAAAGATGGAGGAGGCCTTGTTTCTCATTGTAAAGTATTAATGGAAGTTACAGATGAAAATGACAATGTTCCTGAGATATCCATCACCTCATTATTTAGTCCTTTACCTGAGGACTCTCCACCTGGCACTGCTATTGCTCTTATAAGAGTACGAGATCAGGATTCTGGAGCCAATGGAGAAGTTGACTGTACAATCATGGAGGACCTACCTTTCAAGTTAATTTTATCATCTGGGAGTTATTATAAAATAGTTTCTACACGGTTCATGGACAGAGAGGAAGTGCAAGCCTATAACATCACCATTTTAGCTACTGACAGAGGATTACCTTCATTGTCCAGTAGACAGGTGATCACACTTGGAGTATTAGATGTCAATGATAATCCGCCAACATTTACAAAATCTAACTATGTTGCTTACATATCAGAGAATAATTCACCAGGGGCCTCAATATACAGTATACAAGCCTCAGATCCCGATGCTGGTGATAATGCCAAAATCATTTATACAATCTTTAGCACTAATCCAGAAGAACTTCCAGCATCCTCACATTTTTCTATTAATATAGAGACCGGAGTCCTCTATGCCCAGCGATCATTTGATTATGAACAACACAAGGAGTTCCAAATCCAAGTATCAGCAAAGGACAGTGGGTCACCACCATTGAGTAGTAATGCTACATTACTTATTCGTATAGTGGATCAGAATGATAATGCGCCAAAGATCTTGTACCCGTCTCCCGATATTGGTGGTCCAGCTGTGTTTGAGATGGTGCCTTTTGATTCCGAACCAGGTTCTTTAATAACTAAAGTGGTGGCAGTGGATGCAGACTCTGGACATAATGCCTGGTTGTCATATCACTTCATACCTTTCTCAGATCCAACTCATTTCATCATTGACCAAAATACAGGAGAGATCAGGACATTACGTGCCTTTCAAGAGAAGGATGCATTGAGCCATAAAGTTGTGGACATGGTGAAGGACAATGGAGATCCAATACTGTCATCCACGGCTACTATCAATCTTGTTGTTGGAAATAATTTTCAGCAGGTTCTTCCTAAATTTAGGAATAAAATCATGGATGAAGATCCTCAATCTAATTTACAGTTATATTTGGTGATCACCCTCGGTCTGATCTCATTGCTATTCATTATAACTGTTGTGTTGGTCATTATATCAAAGTGTAAGAAGACCAAGCCCCTTCCAGTCTTTGATACATTTAGCTCTAGTTTGTATCCTCCTGGTGATCCCAGAATGTTGTCTCAGTATCCGAATGGGACTTTAACTCTTCCTTATTCCTACAATGTGTGTGTGGCTTTGGATTCAAGTCAAAATGACTTTACTTACATGAAACCGAACCAGGATGTCCCTGTGGATAACCTCATTGATGCTGATGATTCTGGACTTGGAAATGAAAATGCTAATGTGGCACCAAGCAATAATATGGAGGTGAGTTTATGTTAGACATTAGAGGAACAACATGATGCTTGTTTTGTTAAGACCAGCTTATCAAAATAGCCTATGTGAAACTTCCCATTGAGCTACTAAGTCATATACAGTACACTGCTTTATACAACACAATTATAATACAGTGACCCTACTTGCTTTTTATATTGCCATATTTCAAGACCATATATGCTACAGCTTGGATTATAAATTGTGATTGCTGAGTCAGAAATGTTACTGAAGCTTTAAAGCAGAGCTTACCATAGGTGGTACCTTAACCTGACTGTAGGGGATAAAAGTAGAAGGAAATCACAGCTCCAAAAAAACGTGAAGTAGTTAAAATGTCCAAAAATCTTTATTCCAAAGCATATTAAACAACAACCATGTTAAAAACAGCACGTCTACGTGTTTTGATGCAGAGGGGTGGAACTTGGGTTTTCAGACGCCATTACCCAAAGCATATTTAAGTTTGCCTATTATGTTGTTGTACTGTCATGATTATGGGGCTTGTCCCCGAAACGCGTAGACGTGCTGTTTTTAACATGGTTGTTGTTTAATATGCTTTGGAATAAAGATTTTTGGACATTTTAACTCCTTCACGTTTTTTTGGAGCTGTGATTTCCTTCTACTTTTATGGACTGCATACCTGGGTGAACGGCCCATTTCTTATCACCTGCTCCTTACCAAGAGGGTTGCCGTCAATATTGGGACATATTCACACGGTGAGCTGACCTTGTTCTATATTTTTTTTGCTGACTGTAGGGGATAAAGTACTATCCCTATGTTTTGTCTGCAGATGGAGAGATGGAGTAAACCATTTAACATTTTGCATCACCATTGACCGTAGACAGATGCTGACCACCGCAACAGTTTGGGGGCCATTGGGCCATGTGGGTGTAGCGTCCAGAATCCAATAGGGATGTTTCTCACTGATTTCTCTGCTATATTTCCCTGATGAGTACATATACGAAACACAGTGTCAGGAGGCTAGGAAGGGTCAGAGTAGGGTGTTGATGTTAGGGGGGGTATGGGGCAGGGGCCATTTTTTTTTAGGGCAATCACCCCGCTTCTCCCTGAGCGAGTAGGGGTAGAATGTGCACCAATTTTGGGACTGAGTCCAGTGCTCCCGGTGTTAGGTACAAGACTAATTCAGTCCTTTATACCGCATTCATTTGCAATGTTTATGTGCACTCAGTTGAGTTTCTGACAGATGTGCAATGTTTATGGCTGAGTAGCTCAAAATACAGATGGTTACACAGTATCTGGTTTGCTACGTGTGCTCTTGGCTTTTGACCATCTGATTAGGACAGATATATGCGTCTGGACAGTGTCCATTTTTATAGGTGAAGGTTGTCGCGTCATTTCAATGAACCAGTAAACGTTAAGTTTTATGATTGCTATTTTAGGACCAATCTGTGATTATAAAATTTTGCATCAGCCAACACAAGGGCTAAAATCACCCCTGTACAAAAAACAAATGTGATTCCCAAGGATATGTGTACTTTCATTTCTAATCCTCAAGCCTTGCAATGTTTATCATAGTTTCAATACAAAAGTTTAATTTCTAAAATATAGTCAGAAGAGCCTAAAGTACAGTATAAGCATTATTAGCATTATTTCCTTCCTTCACAAATAGTGTTATCTAGAATCTTCGTAATGTATATTTTTATAGAAAGAGAATTTTCTCCATTTATTAGACCTTCTGCACCAGGAAATTGTCCCGAATTTACTGTTAAAACCCAACTTAAATGGAGTATTGATGAATACAGATAAGGCTTGGTTGACAATATGTTTTTGTTTGCATTTAATATAATGAATGGTTAAAAGGATATTGCTGGCTGAACATGTATCTATCGATGTTAAAATGAAATAAGGAAACATTGCATGTACTGAAAAATGTAGTGTAAACCTTGGCATTTTGATTCAATAAGGGATTGGGTTAAAGAAGCTAGAGAATCTATTTAATTCTGTACAAAGAGGAAGGGAAAGGACTCAAAAAATATTTGTGCAGATCGGCATGCAGTAGCAGCTGATACTGGAAGAAAGAATTGACATGAACCCGTCCCATATAGGCCAAGATCCTAGTTTGTGCATCCTATCCTAGTTAATAGAGCTTGTTCACAGAACTCAGACAGGATGGGACATGCACATGGCAATGTGATTTTCATGGCAGGTAACCTTTAAGTTTTATGTCTGAAGCCATTGCTGGTTTTAAACTTACACAGTTCATTACAGCTCCATACTGCCCTCCATGCTGCTGCTACTTAGTGGGTCTAAGAGTGTTATAACAAAGCAGTGTCCATTATTGTGTCTGTGAACTGTGTATAGAAGGCAGCAAAGCAATTTATTTTTTACCCATTTTGGAGCTCAGTTTAGGAAGTAATATCAACTAACATGTAATCTAAAGAAGTTGACTTAATGTGATTCATTTACATAAAACATTATTTTTAGAGAATGTCTAGCTGGGGACTCCTTTAAGGTCACTCTTAAAAGTCATTTGAGCATTTCTTATAAGTCTTTGAAGGGCTCCCACTAGGCTATTAGATGCAGACGCATTACAGATGCATTACAATGCGATTGTATGATATTAAGTTTTACTATGCAGAGAGCTGTCACAGTAAAACAAATGAACTACAACCTTTATAAAAAGCAGGTTAATAAGTTCAAATGGTATTACAATGGAGCTTTTGTTAATGCCATTTGAGGACTGTTCAGCATATTCGTATATGTACATGGATAAGAGGTTAGGGTGTATAAAACTTTTTTTTCTGTTTCGGAGTCTAAAGTTTTGAGCTTGTTTTTTTGGGGATTTTGGGGTTTTATTAAATTGTATACTTCTATAAAATACATGTTTTTTATGGATATCTTTCACTTACTAGAGATAATTGATGAAGTTCCTTACATTTTGGTAAAGTGATCTTTAAAAACAATCTTTCTGCCAATCTTTTCCTGCGTATAAGACTACTTTTTAACCCAGGAAAATCTCCTCAAAAGTCAGGGGTCGTTTTATATGCCAGGTGTCGTCTTATAGGGCAGGTGCTGAAAAACTTTGGAACTGGACCTGGAGAATCTGCGATCACGGCATACAATGGGGGGAAGTAAAAAATGTATGCGGTGACCGTATGAAGGGCAGAGCAAGCTAACAGGCCTCTGGGGTATGGAAAGAAGAGACATGGTAGAGTGGAGCTGTGCCCAGAAAAACACACCTCTTTCACCTGTCTGGACACCTATCAGTATTACTGTACCTCCTTCTCTGCCGCTCAGATCTCACTGCTGCCTGATTTTTTTTATTAATTTGGTGTACATTGAAAGAGGGGTAGTCTTATATGGCGAGTATATCCCAAACTCTGTATTTTAAATAGAAAAGTAAAAAAAACGCCGGAAAATACGGTACTTGCTTTATTATTATGGTACTTGAATTATTTGATAAAAAATGTTTAGATTTTAATAAAATAACTTATTAACAATACTGTTTGTAAACATCGTAGTAGATCATGTAATTTTACAGGCAATCCAATAATTTGACATTTAGTGTGTAAAGTAAACAATAACAATATACAATAAATATATATATATATATATATATATATAGTTTATTGATTTCGCCTTGTGAATTTTTGAACTACTATGAAATACATTTATTAGTTTTAATTAGTTGTGCTACTAGCATGCATTAAATCTGTCATAAATTGACGCTTACCAAAGAAATCATCCAGGCAGTTTGTTTTCTTTTAATAGAAACTAAAGACTTTTCTTTTAAAAACTATTTATAATTGCTTATTACCTCTAATAATGAAATTTAATATTATAACAGATAGTACAACATATTTATAAGAAGGTATACAAAAAATATATATCAGTGTTGTAGTTCCTCAATTACACCTCTGAGCGCCGCTGTTTAACCAGTAAGCAGAATGAAAAATAACTTGAGATCCACTGGTATTTCCAGTGCTAGCACACAATGCAGATCTACAAAGGAAGCACAAACATCTTTTGGATTCTCTCTACAGCATTTGTGGATATATGACTTTTATTTTTTTACGTAATCACATATAAAACTGGATTACAACTATTTTGTTGACCTATTTCTGTTACAGAAGATATAGGGTAAAATGAAGCTTCCTATATGGATATCCAAAGGACTCAGATGGCAAGTAACCATTTCTATCTTATTTTCCTGGCTGTGTCATTCAGTCTCTGGTCAGATTCATTATTCCATTGTAGAAGAAATGAGAAAAGACTCTGTTATAGCAAATATTGCAGATGACCTTGGATTAGATATTAAGCAGCTCACATCTAGAAAACTGAGGATTGTATCAGATGTTTCAGAGAGATATTTCTATGTGAATCTGAATAATGGGAATCTGTATATAAAGGAGAGGATAGACAGGGAGACATTGTGTGGGGCAGCAGTCTCCTGCTTCTTATCCTTTGATGTTGTGGTTGAAAATCCTTTAAATATTTTTGGAGCGAAGATAGAAATTCAGGACATTAATGACAATCCTCCAAGATTTTTTCATGAGACATTCACTCTAGAAGTGATAGAATCAACCTCTCCAGGAACAAAATTCATTTTGCAAAATGCAGAAGATCCAGATATTGGATCTAATTCCTTACAGACATATAAGCTGAGTGACAACCAACATTTTACACTTAAAGAGAAGGTCAGCAGTGATGGGAGTAAATCTCCAGAGCTTATTCTAGAACAGACTTTAGATCGAGAATCACAAAGCATTCATGAGCTAATAATAACAGCTATGGATGGTGGAAATCCTGAAAGATCTGGAAGTGCAATGATAAAGATCATAATAACTGATGCAAATGACAATTTCCCAGTGTTTACACAAGAAGTATACAAAGTGAATGTTAGTGAAAATACTCCAGTAAATACTACAGTAATGGTTGTAAGGGCAAATGATAAAGATGAAGGAGTCAATAGACAGGTCACATATTCTTTTAGCAAAACATCTGGAAGTGTCCATCAAACAGGAACATTCAGCATCAATCCTGTAACTGGGGAACTTAAAACAAGTAATATAATAGATTTTGAACAGACAAAGAACTATGAGCTGTCAGTCCAAGCCAAAGATGGAGGAGGCCTAGTTTCTCGTTGTAAAGTATTAATAGAAGTTACAGATGAAAATGACAATGATCCTGAGATATCCATCACCTCATTATTTAGTCCTTTACCTGAGGACTCTCCACCTGGCACTGCTATTGCTCTTATAAGAGTACGAGATCAGGATTCTGGAGCCAATGGAGAAGTTGACTGTACAATTATGGAGGACCTACCTTTCAAGTTAATTTTATCATCTGGGAGTTATTATAAAATAGTTTCTACAAGGTTCATGGACAGAGAGGAAGTACCAGCCTATAACATCACCATTTTAGCTACTGATAGAGGATCTCCTCCGTTGTCCAGTAGACAGGTGATCACACTTGGAGTATTAGATGTCAATGATAATCCGCCAACATTTACAAAATCTAACTATGTTGCTTACATACCAGAGAATAATTTACCAGGGGCCTCAGTATACAGTGTACAAGCCTCAGATCCCGATGTTGGTGATAATGCCAAAATCATTTATACAATCTTTAGCACTAATCCAGAAGAACTTCCAGCATCCTCACATTTTTCTATCAATATAGAGACCGGAGTCCTCTATGCCCAGCGATCATTTGATTATGAACAACACAAGGAGTTCCAAATCCAAGTATCAGCCAAGGACAGTGGGTCACCACCATTGAGTAGTAATGCTACATTACTTATCCGTATAGTGGATCAGAATGATAATGCGCCAAAGATCTTGTACCCATCTCCTGATATTGGTGGTCCAGCTGTGTTTGAGATGGTGCCTTTTGATTCCGAACCAGGTTCTTTAATAACTAAAGTGGTGGCAGTGGATGCAGACTCTGGACATAATGCCTGGCTGTCATATCACTTCATACCTTTCTCAGATGCAACTCATTTCATCATTGATCAAAATACAGGAGAGATCAGGACATTACGTGCCTTTCAAGAGAAGGATGCATTGAGCCATAAAGTTGTGGTCATGGTGAAGGACAACGGAGATCCAATACTGTCATCTACGGCTACTATCAATCTTGTTGTTGGAAATAATTTTCAGCAGGTTCTTCCTAAATTTGGGAATAAAATAATGGATGAAGATCCTCAATCTAATTTACAGTTATATTTGGTGATCACCCTCGGTCTGATCTCATTGTTATTCATTATAACTGTTGTGTTGGTCATTATATCAAAATGTAAGAAGACCAAGCCCCTTCCAGTCTTTGATATGTTTAGCTCTAGTTTGTATCCTCCTGGTGATCCCAGAATGTTGTCTCAGTATCCGAATGGGACTTTAACTCTTCCTTATTCCTACAATGTGTGTGTGGCTTTGGATTCAAGTCAAAATGACTTTACTTTCATGAAACCGAACCAGGATGTCCCTGTGGATAACCTCATTGATGCCGATGATTCTGGACTTGGAAATGAAAATGTCAAAGATAATGTGCCACCAAGCAACGATATGGAGGTGAGTTTATGTTTAGTTATGCAATAAGAATCTAGATTTTTTTTTTACCACAAATGCCACAAAGCTTTATGAAAAATAATCTTTTAAAATAATCTGAAAACAAATTCGCGTTGAGCTAAGGAAGCATATACAATACTTCATACAATACAATTACTTTTCTGTAAATAATACAGAAACCTGACTTTTATTTGGCTATGAGTAGCGCTATAAGAATTTAACATCCAGCAACTTCAAAGTGTCCAGTCCTCTTGTCTTTATTAGAATATAAAATCACATTCCATGTGCACAAAGAGCGCCATACTGATGGGTTTGCTAACCCTTGGTCCTAGCTATGTGCATACGGAATGTGATTTTATGTTCTAATAAAGGCAAGACGAACTGGATATATTAAAGTTGCTAGATGTTAAATTCTTTTTTTTGTATCCTGGCTGCTTTCACTACGTGGAAAATCCCGGCACAGGTGTGTACAGGATTGGAGCAGAAAGATATTTTGCGTAACGCTATGTTACTTTCAGATTTCTGATATGTACCTTACCTATCTACACAATATAGCTATGATTGTCATTGTCTTAATGTCAACTGCAGCATAAATATTGTCATTGATTTAAAAGAGAAGATCTAGTTTATTTTTTTTATTTTTTTAATATGTCTTTATTGGTTTTTCCACAAATTTTATAACAACACACAAATCCAAGGAGAAAAAGAAAGGATATATCACCACTTCTTTAAATCAGTATGAAATACTCCCACTCTTGGCTAAACTCCCACCCCTCTCGCGGACCAATCCCCCAAGCCCTTCAGTCATATACCATTGCCTATGGCTTATTTTTTTAATTGTTTACCCATAATTCAGTTGTATACATGATAATAAGAATCATGGAATTCACTTAATTCAACTTCAGTCAAGCATAGTAAACACAGATTATCAGTTTACTGATGGATCAGGTTACAGTAAGTGTCGTAAAATGCTCCCTTCCATAAGGTGAATAGGGAACCGTTTTAGACAGAGACACAGACACAGAGAGGTGGTGCTCCTGCTTCTACTAAGTGTTTTATTGCAACCCAGTGCTGGTATCTAAGCTGTAGTGATCATTACTGCTATATTATGTCCTCCATTGTGCTGTTTTTCAGTGTGTCTGAGAGAGTTGAAGAGTGAGACAGAAAAAAGACAGCAGGATCTATTGTTCTATGTGCTGTGTACTGTATATGAGAAATCATAACAGAGATGGGGCCTGTACAGTGGTTTACTACTGATAAATGCAATACTCGCCTTATATATACAAAGATACATACGTCTTCTCAATTCTTCTCTATTTATCTTACTACTTATCTTACTATTTATCTACCTGTGGCTACTTGGTAAAATAACATCAAAAATGGTGATGGACTGAATTGTAATTGCCCCTACATGGCTTTTATTAGGGTGTGTGGGGAAATTGCTAGTGATCAAAACTTATGTTGCATTGAACAACCAGAGTACCGTGTTTCCCCAAAAATAAGTCACCCTCCTAAAATAGGACACTCCAACTAGCCTACCAACTAGACTAAAGTAAGGCATCCCCACCCTAAAGAAAAGCACCCCCCGAAAGTAAGTCTGCCCGTTGCCGCTGCTACCAGGGACTCACCTAATCCCCTTGTGGACCTTCACAGTTGGCACCGCGGGCATACTGTTCCATGGCCCCCATGTCCTGGTGCACATCCTGATGCACGCTCCTGGTCCCTCTGCTGCTGGATGATGTCAGCATTGGTGAGTATTCTGGGGGCTGGGGGGGGGGGGGGGGAGAAATAAGACATCCCCCGAGAATAAGATATAGTGCCTCTTCGGGCTAAAAAATTTATATAACACACTGTCTTATTTTTGGGGAAACACAGTATGTACTAGACAGCATTCTATTTCTGTATTTTTATATGTAAACCAGAAAATTGAACTGTAGATTACCGGCTAATACATATGATATTGACAATATGTACTTAAGTCATGTAATAGCAGACCTAATGTAATACATTGATTTGTAATTACCTATCTCACAGAAGGTGATGAGGATTGCAGAATAGAGATTGTTTGATGGGGATACGCTTGGCATATTTTGTTTTCTGATGGATTTCTTTCATTAGTCTTGCTGTGGAGCACATATAGCGGCATGGAAGTGATAAGTGTATGCTTGGCATTTGCGTTGATAGTCCTGTTGATACAGGAAAATCAGCATTGCTCTTCTTGGCCTTTGGGACGGTTACCTAGCTAGCCCTTTTGTAACTATAGCGAGTCCTGTACAAGTGTAAAATTGATCTCTTCACATACATTGTAATCATTCTTGAGACAGGAATACATTTTGTTAGCTGTTATGAGCTATTAATGTAATACACAGGTCATGCATTGGCTATGGGATTAACTTTTTGTTTCTTTTACCTAAAATCGAATTGGGATAGAGCCGTGTCTACTTGGCCAGTCCATGCTTGAATTCCACAATAATATGTCTTTTAAAAGCAGTGACATGGAAAACTGGCAGCCAGTAATAATAGCAATGACAAATCTGCCAGTTATACCTAGCTTCACTGTAAATCATTAAGAGCCACACAGGTCCCGGTAGCTTGTATTTTTAAACTATTTGATCTATTGTGTTAATATTCAACAAACTCTATTTGTTAGACTATAAACTATTTTATATCACTATTACTATTACTATTTTATACATTTGTTTCCTTGAAATAATAAAATCTGTGTTCGTCTTATATTACATACTGTAGGTTCATCATCTTGGTAACTTTATTAGTTCGGGTCTCGCATCACCACTAAATTATTCTTACAATATCTCCATCCATAGTAGTTAATAGGAAACTATTACAACAATTAGTTCTGGAGAGAGGCGGCATCTCAAGACTTGTATATTTAAGGCCTTTGGCATCAGATTTGTTAATATTTCTGTACATATTTTTAATATTAGACAAATATTTTTATACCACTGAAGATATTTATTCAATTGTAGAATGCTTGAAGTTTAAATGTCTGTATTAAGAAATTAAACATACATCTTTATAACTATAAAATATAAACATGTTAGAATATATCACACATAGTAAAATTATTTCAGGACTGCAGTTCCTCACTTTCCCCTCAGAGCGCCGCTGTTTAACCAATAAGCACAAGAAAATCAAATTGGAGATCCACTGGTATTTTTTCTTACTAGCACACAATGCAGATTTGCAAGAAGAGGCACAGACATATTCTGGATTCCTTCTGCACAAAATACAGGATATCTTCTATGGATTCTGCTTTTAACTAGAATAGACAATTTATATTCTTTCCTACTGGATTATAAATGCTGACTATCAAAAGAATTAGAGAAGGAAGAATGGCTGAGATGCAACATCACATACAGGAATACAAAGGACTCAGATGGCAAGTAACCATTTCTATCTTATTTTCTTGGCTATGTCATTCAGTCTCTGGTCAGATTCATTATTCCATTGTAGAAGAAATGAGGAAAGACTCTGTTATAGCAAATATTGCAGATGACCTTGGATTGGATATTAAGCAGCTCTCATCTAGAAAACTGCAGATTTTATCCCAAATTTCAGAGAGATATTTCTATGTCAGTCTAGAAAATGGAAATCTGTATGTTAAGGACAGGATAGACAGGGAGACATTGTGTGGGATAGAAGCATCCTGCTTTCTAAGCTTTGATGCTGTGGTCGAGAAGCCATTTAATGTCTTCAGAGTGACAGTAGAAATTCAGGATATCAATGACAATTCTCCAAGATTTTTTCATGAAACACTGACAGTGGAAATGATAGAATTCACCACACCTGGAACAGGATTTGCTTTACAGAATGCAGAAGATCCCGATATTGGTATTAATTCCATACAATCCTACAAGCTCAGTGACAACCAGTATTTTACACTAAATGAGAAGATCAGCAATGATGGGAGTAAATCTCCAGAGCTTGTGTTAGAGAAAGCCATAGATAGAGAGACACAAAGTATCCATACTCTACTATTAACAGCCATGGATGGAGGAAATCCTGTAAGATCTGGAACTGCTGTAATCAAAATTATGGTTACAGATGCAAATGATAATTTTCCTGTATTTACTCATGAAGTTTATAAAGTCAGGGTAAATGAAAATATACCAATCAATTCTACAATAATTAGAGTAAATGCAACTGACAGAGATGAGGGTGTGAATGCTCAAATTTCATATTCTTTCAGTAAAACATCTGGAAACGTCCGTTATATGGGCATGTTTAGCATACACCCAATAAGTGGTGAAGTTAAAACCAACAAACTATTAGATTTTGAATCTGTAAGGAACTTTGAGCTCTCTATACAAGCCAAAGATGGAGGCGGCCTTGTTGCCCATTGCAAATTATTGATAGAAGTAACGGATGTGAATGACAATGTTCCTGAGATATTCATTACTTCATTGTCGTCTCCTATTCCCGAGGACTCTCCACCTGGTACTGTAGTAGCTCTCATAAGAGTCCATGATCAAGATTCTGGAGCAAATGGAGAAGTTGACTGTAAACTTCTAGAAGAAATAACCTTTAATTTGATATTAACTTCTGATAGTTATTATAGAATTGTTACTGCAAGTTTCATTGACCGAGAAAAAGTGTCCACTTACAACATAACCATATTAGCTAGTGACAGAGGATTTCCTTCACTTTCCAGCAGAAAATCTGTCACTTTGGAGGTATCGGATATTAATGATAATCCTCCAATGTTTATGAAATCTACTTATATTGCCTATTTACCAGAGAACAATTTACCTGGAACTTCAATTTACAGTGTCCAAGCCTCAGATCCTGATACTGGAGACAATGCTAAAATCATATACACAATTATCAACACCTTGGCGGAGGATCTGCCAATATCTTCTTATCTTTCCATCAATATAGAGACTGGAGATCTCTATGCTCAAAGGTCATTCGACTACGAGAAGCATAAAGAGTTTGTAATACAAGTAACAGGCTCTGACAATGGATCCCCATCTCTGAGCAGTAACGCTACATTGATTATCCATATAGTGGATCAGAATGATAATGCACCAAGGATCTTGTATCCCTCTCTAGATATTGGTGGGCTGGTTGCATTTGAGATGGTGCCTTTTGCAGCTGAACTAGGTTCTTTGATAACTAAGGTGGTTGCAGTAGACATGGACTCTGGGCATAATGCTTGGCTCTCCTATGAGTTTTTGTCAGTCTCAGAATCATTTTATTTTACCATTAATCATCAAACTGGGGAAATAAGGACTTTACGTATGTTTCAGGAAAAGGATATATTAAACCATAAGGTGGTGGTAATGGTGAAGGACAATGGTATTCCTTCACTTTCAGCTACTGTCACCGTTAGTCTTGTTATTGCAGATAGTTTCCAACAGGTTATTCCGAAATTTAGCAATGAAGTCAACAAGGAGACTCAATCTAATCTACAACTATATTTGTTCATTTCTTTGGGGCTTATCTCCTTGCTATTTATCATAACTGTCATACTAGTCATTATTTCTAAATGCAAAGAATCAAAACCTGCACCCGAATTTGGAACTCTAAGGACAAACCTTTATCCTCCACTCGACCCCAGAATTCTTTCCTGGTATAGTGATGGATCTCTACCTCTGCCTAATTCTTACAATGTTTGCGTAGCTTTGGATGCCTGTGAAAATGACTTCACTTTTATGAAATCCCAATCAGAAGTACCAGTGGAGAATCTTATTGACGCTGATGATTCAGGACTTGGAAATGAGAATTTAAAAGATTCTTCCAATAGTTCTGTGGAGGTGAGTGTAAACTATATGACTGACACACTTGGTATCCCATGTTGTTAGTTTTTTTCTTTTATAGATAAGCCAACAATATTGATGTGTTAGCTATAATTGGTGGAAAAGCAAAAGTACATCACTATCTCTTATAGTAATATGTTATGTTGAAAAGTAGCAGAGTGCTCTGAGTTCTGTATACTGAGATACTATACATAAAACATCAATGAATGGTCAATGTTGTATTTGTGCAGAAAAGGTTATATTAATTGTAATCTCAGCATAGAAGCATAAATGATGGGGCACTCACCAACTGTAGTCTTAGCAGAATACTCTAAACAATGGGTAACAGACGTTTTGCATGCCAACTCTGCTCGATCCCTCAGCCCAGAGGAAGCATGCAGTGTTGGCATGCAAAACAGCCCATTCACTCATCTGTTACCTGTGACCTGTCTATGTTTGGAGTATACTTCTGCTAAGCTGAGACTACAGTTGGTGAGTGCCCCATCATTCATGCCTCTATGGTAAGATTGCATATATGCAGACTGCCTAGTAGATGTTAAGTGTGGCCTTTGGTACAGGGGATTGGCAGCAATTCACACTGTTCGAGAGTGATAACACTTGATCAGTAGTGCGGTACGTTTATGTTTGGGCATCATCATATTAATTGTGTTGCTAGAGTCATAGCTACAAGCAGTTAAAAGGCTATTTACAGAGCTTGACTTTTTTTTGCCAGGTGTTTTACTACAAATCAATGGCAAGCCTTCAGCCTATCTATGGCAAAATCTTTATGTGTTACATGCAGATTTTATTTAAAAATTTGTGATAGCTTTCCAATGTCTGAATGTATGAATCTTCTTGTATGTGATACTGAATAAGTACAGTAATTGGTCACTTATCTTAAGTAATACTGGGCAAGGACTTTTCTTCTGTATTTTCAATTATATAGTCCACTAATTTAGGCTGATAATCTTTGTATTATCAGAAAGGATATTCTCAGAGATTGTTTTTAAGTAAAGAAAGATGCAAAGTATCTCAAACTTTCAAAGCACTTACATGCTCTATTTGTTGTGAAGTTCCATGTTATCTAGAGACTTATCAGGGCCCAGAGGAGCCTGGTAAATATTTGTGCCGAAAATACTTGGTATAACATGTAATCTAACTAATGTGAATCTAAAGGCCATATTACACAAAGCAATTATTATCCATATTTAGCAGATATCGGCCGTTACGAACGATAATCGCTTTGTGTGATAGAAGACAACAATCAGCCAACAAGCACGATAATGGTTGATCATTGTCTTTCAACAGGCTGAAACACAAACGATCAGCCTAGCAATGATCTGGTGCCATCACTCCATGTCAGACCACCGCCATTGCTCTTACACGCTCGTATTAGCAGTCTACGGAATTCACTTCCTGCAGCAGAGATTAAGGGGCAGAGCGCGTGGTACCGTTGGGGGCAGCCCCTTCTTTCTAGCGATTGCCGGGATTCTCAGCACCGATCAGCACTTCTGACATGTTGCTATGAAATGTCAGGTTTTTAAAAATGATAGCTACACTTTAAGTTTTAGTATTCCCACTGTTTGTTGATCTGATCCATCTGTGCCTTTGGCTATAGGAACAACTAAAGGGGTTGCCCCATCAAAGGCTCTGTGTGCCTGCAACTTCCTACTCTGCGCTCAGTGTTGCACTATAAAAACCTCATCAAGTAAAATCTCAGCTTTAGGTTTGCTTCCTTTGTTACCATATCAGGACCTGAGCATACCAGAAGATAAGTAGTCAAATCCTGCAAATCAGATAAATAAGTCAACTTAAAAAAAAAAAAAGTCAATAAAAAATACCGCAGTTAGAAAGGGAAAAAGAATACATTTACTGGTTAACAAATTTTTTAGTAAAGTTAAAAAAATATATAGTAGACCAAGTATTTAAAAACAATGGCCTAGGTTTATCAACATTTGTGAGACAAGAACTATTGTAATTCACCCATATCAACCAATCACAGCCAATGTCATTTTAACAGAGCTTATAAATGGCATGTTAAAGAAAATTGCTGTGTTATACTTTATTGGTATATCTAACATAATAATGAACTTTTTGCCTGTAGTATTTATATAATTTACTACAATTTTTTTTGTTAGCTACTTTAAATGTGCAATATTTATATACATATCATCACTACTACTTCTCTATTAGGCAAGGGTCGTATATCATTCTTTAACATACCTGGAGAATAGTTTTAGTAATATTTAAAATACAGTTTGTGTCTTCTTTTTAAGTCATTAAAGCTTAATAATATTTTGTTAAAGATTTGTTAAAGATTAATAGTTTGAGATACATTACAAGCTATAATAATAGTAATGTACCAAAAAAAATCATTGGGACTGCAGTACCCCAAATTTGCCTCAGAGCGCCGCTGTTTACCAAGAAGGAAAAGAGACTGGCTCTCTAGAAAAACCTTGCTAGAGAAATAAAAACACCATTTCTACATAGGATGTGCCTGAAGCTGGTTCTATACAGAAGAAAGCTTGCTATATTTTTCAGTTGGATTACATATAAAAAAGAGGATTACAATTTAACAAACAAGGACAAGAATGCAACCAAAGCAGAAGGAAGGACTCAGATGGCAAGTAATATTTCCCTTCTTATTTTCCTGGCTGTGTCATTCAGTCTCTGGTCAGATTCATTATTTCATTAATGAGGAAATAAGGAAAGGCTCTATTGTTGGGAATTTAGCAAAGGATCTTGCCCTAGGTATTAAGGATCTATCAAATCGGAAATTACGTATTTCTTCTCATGTTTCTGAAAAATATTTCACCATAAATTTGGATAATGGAGACCTATACATTGCTGATAGAATAGACAGGGAGACATTATGTAGAGCTGCAGCTGATTGTGTCCTTACATTTGATGCTGTGGTGGAAAATCCTCTAAATGTCTTTAATGTTAAGATAAATATTCAGGATATAAATGACAATCATCCTATGTTTATTCATGATACAGTTAGAATAGAAATGGGTGAAGCATCCTCCCCAGGAAGAAGATTTGTTTTACAAAAAGCAGAAGATCTGGATGTGGGTATTAATTCTCTGATCAGCTACAGACTCAGTGCAAATGAGAAGTTTAGATTGGGAGAAGAGACAGGAATGGATGGCAGTGTATTTCCAGAGCTAGTTCTAGAGAAGTCCTTAGATCGGGAGACAGAAAGCATTTATGAACTCATATTAACTGCTCTTGATGGTGGAAATCCTATACAAACAGGGACAACAATGATAAAGGTGGTAGTTACAGATTTTAATGATAATTCTCCTATATTTACACAAAATGTATATAAAGTATCTGTGAATGAGAATATTCCAGTGAATTCTACAATTCTGCAAGTTAGTGCAAGTGATGAAGATGAAGGTGTCAATGCACAGATCACTTACTCATTTAGTACAATGGCTAATGATATTCTTCAGACTTTTATTATAAATCCAACGAATGGAGAAATAAAAACAAGAAGCCACTTGGACTATGAAGCGACAAAGAATTATGAAATTTCTGTACAAGCAAAAGATGGAGGAGGCCTAGCTGCTCATGCCAAGGTTTTAATAGAGGTAATAGATGAGAATGACAATCCTCCTAAGATATCCATTTCATCAGTATTGAACCCTATTGCTGAGGACTCTGATGTGGACACAGTCGTAGCTCTGCTTGAAATTCGTGATCATGATTCGGGAGAAAATGGAGAAGTTCAATGTCTTATTATAGGTGACGTTCCATTTCAAGTTGTGTCATCTGCAAGTAATTTCTACAAAATTGTTGCAAAAAATATTCTGGATAGAGAAAAGACAACATCCTATAGCATTACAGTACAAGCATCTGATAGAGGATATCCAGAACTGACATCTAGAACAATCATCCAACTGGATGTATCAGATGTCAATGACAATGCTCCAGTATTTGAGAAATTGACATACACTGCATTTGTACCAGAGAATAATGCACAGGGGGCTTCAATATTCAGTATTCAAGCAAGAGATATGGACAGTGGAGACAATGCTAAAGTGTTTTATTCACTTACCAGTATAAAGAATGAAGAGACTCCATTGTCTAACTATCTATCTATCAATCCAGTAACAGGAGTGATTTATGCGCAACAGTCATTTGACTATGAGCAGCATAAGGAATTCAACATCAGGATTAATGCCAGAGATAATGGATCCCCATCACTAAATGGTAGCACCTCACTGAGAATCTCTGTTGTTGACCAGAATGATAACTCACCAGTCATTCTGTACCCATCACCAGAGCTCGATAGCTCAACATTTGAGATGGTTCCTTGGACCTCTGAACCAGGTTCTTTAGTCTCTAAAGTGGTGGCAGTGGACGCTGACTCTGGACACAATGCCTGGTTGTCTTACTTCTTACAATCTTCAGAACCATCACTGTTCACCATTGACCAGCACACAGGGGAGATCAGGACATCTCGTGTTTTTCAAGAGAAAGACATCATGAAACATGGAATTATGGTTCTAGTAAAAGACAATGGGATTCCCTCCCGCTCTGCTTCCGTTACTCTTAATCTTGTGATTGCTCTTAATTTTCAACAAGTTCTTCCCGAATTGAACAGTCAACCTAGTAAAATAGAACCTCAATCCAACCTACAATTCTACTTGGTCATAGCCTTGGCATTGATCTCCTTTCTCTTCATGGTGACTGTGATTATTGCAGTTGTCTCCAAGTACAAAGAGTCCAAATCTGCTTCTTCATTTGGAGCCATGAGTACAAGTCTATATCCACCGGTTGATCCCAGATTTACCTCACTATTCAACAATGGAACATTACCTCTGCCATATTCCTATGATGTTTGTGTAACTCTGGATCCAAGTGAGAGGGAATTTGCTTTTCTTCAACCTCAGCACAATGTTCCTGTGGATAGTCTAATAGACGCTGATGACTCCGGAATTGGAAGTGAAAATTTAAAGAATCAACCACCTATAGAAAATCTTATAGCACAGGTACTGTATGTTTTACAGTTTTATACTTGTACTATATTGGTAGATTAAATGTTTTCTTTTTTTAAATTTATCCTTTGAAATACTTATATATGTTAGACTTAACACAGATTTTTAGTGTACAAAAGCAACAAAAAAAAATTATTATTTAGTCAAGTTGTTTTTGTGTTTTCTGCCTCATTGTTGTTAAGGTCAGCACAGGCTTCAGTTCAGGCCTAGAAGAGTATGGTTGATAATCTCTAAAACAGAAGCATTAAATTTAGTTCACAATTAGGTATATGTGGCACTCAATGGAACTGGCTAAAAGCTGAATGTGTATATTTTGTTCAAAGTTTGTTATTGGAAGAGAAAGGCTCATCCACTTCCACTATGCAAATACCATTCAAGTGCATTGTCACATAGTTAAGCTGCCCATAGTATCAGGTAACAGCTGGCCATTGAAGTATACTGTAGGGGAGGAGGCAAATAAGAGAGGAGGGGAAGTGGCTAAAGAGAGACAGAGGGACACAGAGATAATCTAGTAAGTGTTATATCTTTCTTTGGTGCTTGACTCACAGCTTAACTTGTTAAGTATTGCTCTATTAGTCCTTTAATAGTCCTCCATGCTGCTGCTCTTTCTGAAACATTGCTGTTAGTAAATGACAGGTACACTTTAGTATGTAAACGATCTTAGGAGCAACATGTTCGCATATATTGTTTAAGTTGGCATAGCAACTTGTCATATACAGGCAGCTTGTATTAGTCCTTCAACTTCTAAAGACAGTTCACCAAGTAAGCGTGAAATAAATGTCAATAATATCTATGATACAATTTAGATATTCACCTGCCTGATTGCTTGTCTATTCTTTTCATGTTTCATGAAAATAATGACTTTGAAATAGAGATGAGCGTTCCGAGTTCGGGTTCGAGTCGATCCAAACCCGAACGTTCGGCATTTGATTAGCAGTGGCTGCTGAAATTGGATAAAGCTCTAAGGTTGTCTGGAAAACTTGGATACAGCCAATGACTATATCCATGATTTCCACATAGCCTTAGGGCTTTATCCAACTTTAGCAGCCACCGCTAATCAAATGCCGAAAGTTCATGTTCGGATCGACTCGAGCATGCTCAAGGTTCGCTCATCTCTACTTTGAAAAAATAAAAAAAACTAACTAACAATACAATGGTATCTCAAGTATTACGACCTATTTTAATCCATTCCTTTTACATGTACTTATCAAAAAATGATGTGAAAACTGTGATGATGTGATGTGACACAATGATGTGGAGATGTGGCCAGGAATAATGAGGGACACTTTCTCAGATTAAATCTAAGATGTTAGTTTGACATTATTCTGGATATTTAGAGGTGAAAAACTAGACTTTCATTACAGCAGACCTTATTTGACTTGGATCCTGTCATAAATTAGCTTTGGAACTGAAATAGCTTTTTCCACTAAAGAAACCTTTTACCACATGTTGTAAAACAGGAACTTGGAGGAGCTATAGATGTGAGGAAAAATAAGGAGCAGAATGGATGTCAGCCCTCTCAGGAGAGAGGAAAGAGAATCCGCTTTGAGAGTATGAGAACATGTCCTCCATTTTGTTTGGTAAACAGAGAGACAGAGAGACAAGGCCTTCCATTTTGTTTGAGACTATATACACACGCTGTCAAAGTGATGGCTGTTTTTATTTGATGGCTATTATTTAATGGTAAATAGCAGCCACCATTTTATAGCAACAGCCATTATCATATGACTAAGAGCCGTCATTATAAAATAACAGCCTTAGGCTATGTTCACACAACGTATATTTTGGTAAATGGGATCCCGGCCGGAGCGTATACACATAGTATACACTCCGGCCGGGATCCCTAGCGGCAACGCAATCAACTGACATATCTGTTTTCTGCCGCTATTCCTTGAACGTATATTTTGGTAAATGTGATCCCGGCCGAAGCTTATACACATAATATACTGACATGTCCGTTTTCTGTGGATGTTATTCATTGAATAGCGGCCACAGAAAACCCTGTTAGTGCACACTGCGGCCGCAAACTCCATAGTGTGCTGTGGGGAGTTCTGATGTAGGTGTGCATGGATGCGCCTGCATCAGAACTCTGCAGGGCTAAAGATCGGGATGATGTTTCCAGGGAACGGCCGTTCCGTGACCCGGCCGGTCTCTTACAGCGTCTGCACACGGCCTCAAAGTGTCCCTGTGTTTTAAAATCTAAATCAACAGTAGATGTGAAAAAAACAGGTTTGCAATTTACATTCATTATTTTTTGTTGTTGTCATGCTGTAAAACAAAGCTGAACTTACCAGAAATCCAGGTCCAGTCTCCTGAAGGTAGATATTCTGACTTGTGCCGGTTGAAAAAAACTGAATAAACACAGGAATTTTGAAAAAAACTGAATAAACACAGGAATTTTGGTCAGTACAAAGAGTCACGGCGCAATGTGTCCATCAATCACATGACTGCCTTCTCTCTGTGAGCGCACAGATGGCCTGTGATACACAGCACTTCCTGTTTTCTGACTGTTTCCTGTTTATTGAAAAAAAATGAAGTCACAAAAAAAGAAGTGCCATGTTTTCCATGATAACTAAAAAAAAAAAAAAAATTTGCAAACTTGCTTTATATCACATCCACTGTTAATTTAGATTTTGAAAGTTATAACAACAGGTACACTTTACCATTATTAAAGAGGCACTGTCAAAAAAATAAAAATTAGGTGGGGCTGTGATTGGAAATAACTTTGTAATATACGTTTCATTTTTTCTTTATGTTTTCTATGTTAAAATCAACCTTCAACATGTGACCACCAGATGTCTTCTTTTTTCTCTAATGCTGATTATGTTCCCTTCATGCCTTTTCTCTTAAAGAAAAAGGCACA
This sequence comes from Dendropsophus ebraccatus, assembly GCF_027789765.1. Taxonomy (NCBI): domain Eukaryota; kingdom Metazoa; phylum Chordata; class Amphibia; order Anura; family Hylidae; genus Dendropsophus; species Dendropsophus ebraccatus. The sequence continues at coordinate 33,396,609 of NC_091454.1, read as the reverse complement.
TAAAACAAGAAGTGACTATATCCCAGTTCTGTGCACAGAACTGGCATGAGTATCTTAGTGGCATTTGCATTACTGTTAGTAGCATAGTGGCTAAGTGGTTTGCACCAGAACTTTGCTTTACTAGCTTTTGGGTCCACATCCCAGGTACTCCGGTTTTGACAGAAACAAGTGGGCAAAGTTTCTATTAGACATTTTATTTTTATGCAGCAGATATATAATTCCTATGATGCCAGAGCAGTTGTAGTAGTTAGAAAATTCACAACTGAGTAATATCTATATGTAAATTAATGTATTGCAGTTTAGGGCTACTTAACAACTCCAACTCCAATCATGCTCTAATATGTTTTTCATTATGGGAGTAGTGAAGGATGTTTTTTTAATGTGCCAGGCAGCTATAATATACAGTTATACACATAAAATTATATTGGTGTGATATATGATCTGTACCATGTGTTCTGCAATCACTATGGAGCTTCCACTCCTGCCCTTACTAGGCAGGCAAAACTGCATGTGATCACAACCCCTGCTGACACATATATTTTATATTTTCATACAGACCATACATGGTAGTCAACAAGTAAGCTTAAAGCCACGTTCACACAGCGAATATTTTGAATTAATCACGGCCATTGTTGCGAATTGCAACAAAGGCCGTGATTAATTCAAAATATGCATTGAGCTGAAATCAATGGAATCCCATCTGGAGTGTATACACATAGTAAACACTCCATCAGGGATCCCTAGCTGTCGCAAGAAAAACTGACAAAGCTCCGGCCGCACTCTCCATTATGTGCAATGGTGAATTGGGATGCGTGCACACACGGATGCGCCTGCATCCCAATTCACCAGAAAAGAAGTGTGATTGAACCTGGCCTAAAAGTTTAAAGGTAAACTGAATCTAACCTGCTGATAGCTCCCTATTGCAAACGGGGCACTGAGGATGAAGGTATGTCTTGACCCTAGTGCGAACAACAGCCTTGCCGAATGCAGGTTTGCGCAATAGGAAGCTATCAGCAGGTTAGATTTATCGAACATGCGGATAGTTTCTCTTTAAGTATACTGTAGTTTGGTCATGTAGATCTTGTATTGGATAAGGTGAAAAGATAGGAAGTTTCCCAAATAAAATCTTAAATTGACTTACATATGTCCAGGAAATATATCTCTGATGCAGAGGTTGGGTTTCTAGATATGTAGTATATTCCCGCTTTAAAACTTAGTGTGAATAAGTAAAGTGAATAATAGTATGAAGGAGACATTTACATAAATTTAATGCCACCTTCAACTTGCTTATGAAAGTCTGTGAGAATTTTGTCTGAGGGACAAGAGTATCTAAGCTGTACACCTTTAGTGTCCTTTCTTGTCACCTTTATAAACACGTTTCCCACTATCCCTCTATTTTCTTTGTTCTTCTGTAACAAATGTTTAAAAATTGTTTATTGACATTGAGGAACAAACAGGACAGGGCAGGAAGATCCATGAGGACAATATATAAGTTATAAGGGTATTTCTATTATCATTACTTTCAGAACTTATAGGGAGTGGTAAAAAATAGAATTGAAGGTTATGTAAACATGATACCATAAAAATTAGAGGTTCTGTAAATGTCCAAACATAGTCTTTTCCAGTATATTCATGTTTTCAAAGATTAAATAGTTCGATAATTACTTTGTTCTTAGTTAAATTAGACTGCAAAAAAACATGAAGTAAATATTAGGAATGAATACAAGACACTGATGCTGCAGTTCCCTATTTACGCCTCAGAGCGCCGCTGTTCACCCATGAGGAGAATATTCTGTAAATCCAGAATCACCTCCATGATGCAGACAGTGTTCATCTACATGAAGAAATACACAGCATTTCAGACAAAGATGTACTGGGAAGAGGACTGAAAAAGAAGAGGGATTATTTTCTGCTGCTTCTTCTACTGGACTATATTTGTAACAAGGAATTAACCATTATATTTCTTGTGGAAATGGCTGGATTATTACTGCAGGAAGGACAAGCAATGCAAGGACTCAGATGGCAAGTAATATTTCTCTTCTTATTTTCCTGGCTGTATCATTCAGTCTCTGGGCAGATTCATTATTCCATTAATGAAGAATTAAGAAAAGGCTCTATTGTTGGGAATATAGCAAAGGATCTACAATTAGATGTTAAGGATCTGTCCAGAAGGAAACTACGTATTGTGTCAAAGATCTCTGAGAAATATTTCACCATAAATCTGGATAATGGAGACCTATACATTGCTGATAGGATAGACAGGGAGACATTGTGTGGGACTGAAGCTGATTGTGTCCTTACATTTGATGCTGTGGTGGAAAATCCTCTAAATATTTTCAGTGTCAAGATTAATATTCAGGATATAAATGATAATTCTCCTAAATTTATTCTTGACACAATTAAAATAGAAATGAGTGAATATACCTCTCCAGGAAGAAGATTTGTTCTCCAAAAAGCAGAAGATCCGGATGTGGGTATTAATTCTCTGATCAGCTACAGACTAAGTGGAAATGAAAAATTTAGATTGGGAGAAGAGACAGAAATGGATGGCAGTGTATTTCCAGAGCTAGTTCTAGAGAAGTCCTTAGATCGGGAGACAGAAAGCATGTATGAACTCATATTAACTGCTCTTGATGGTGGAAATCCTATACAAACAGGGACAACAATGATAAAGGTGGTAGTTACAGATTTTAATGATAATGCTCCTATATTTACACAAAATGTATATAAAGTATCTGTGAATGAGAATATTCCAGAGAATTCTTCAGTTCTGCAAGTCAGTGCAAGTGATGAAGATGAAGGTATCAATGCACAGATCACTTACTCATTTAGTACAATGGCAAATGATATTCTTCAGACTTTTATTATAAATCCAAGGAATGGAGAGATAAAAACTAGAAGCCATTTGGACTATGAAGTAAAAAAGAATTATGAAGTTTCGGTACAAGCAAAAGATGGAGGAGGCCTAGCTGCTCATGCCAAGGTTTTAATAGAAGTAATAGATGAGAATGACAATGTTCCAGAGATATCCATTACTTCAATATCAAACCCTATTGCTGAGGACTCTGATGTGGGCACAGTGGTGGCTCTGCTTGAAATTCGTGATCGTGATTCAGGAGAAAATGGAGAAGTTCAATGTCTTATTATAGGTGACGTTCCATTTAAAGTAGTATCATCGGCGAGTAATTTCTACAAAATTGTTACAAAAAATATTCTGGATAGAGAAAAGACATCATCCTATAGCATCACAGTACAAGCCTCTGATAGAGGGTCTCCAGAACTGACCTCTAGAAAAATTATCCAACTGGATGTATCAGATGTCAATGACAATTCTCCAGTATTTGAGAAATTGGCATACACTGCATTTGTACCAGAAAATAATGCACAAGGGGCTTCAATATTCAGTATTCAAGCAAGAGATATGGACAGTGGAGACAATGCTAAAGTGTTTTATTCACTTACCAGTATAAAGGATGAAGAGACTCCATTGTCTAACTATATATCTATCAATCCAGTAACAGGAGTGATTTATGCGCAACAGTCATTTGACTATGAGCAGCATAAGGAATTTAACATCAGGATTAATGCCAGAGATAATGGATCCCCATCACTAAATGGTAGCACCTCACTGAGAATCTCTGTCGTTGACCAGAATGATAACTCACCAGTCATTCTGTACCCATCACCAGAGCTCGATAGCTCAACATTTGAGATGGTTTCTTGGACCTCTGATCATGGCTCCTTAGTATCTAAAATGGTGGCAGTGGACGCTGACTCTGGACACAATGCCTGGTTGTCTTATTTCTTACAATCTTCAGAACCATCACTCTTCACCATTGACCAGCAGACAGGGGAGATCAGGACATCTCGTGTATTTCAAGAGAAAGACATCATGAAACATAGAATTGTGGTTCTAGTAAAAGATAATGGGATTCCCTCCCGCTCAGCTTCAGTTACTCTTAATCTTGTGGTTGCTGTTAATTTTCAAGTTCTTCCAGAATTGAACAGTCAACCAAGTAAAATTGAAGCACAATCAAACCTCCAATTCTACTTGGTCATAGCCGTTGCATTGATCTCCTTTCTCTTCTTGTTGACTGTGATTATTGCAGTTGTCTCAAAATACAAAGAGTCCAAATTTTCTTCTTCATTTGGAGCCATGAGTACAAGTCTATATCCACCGGTTGATCCCAGATTTACATCACTATTCAACAATGGAACATTACCTCTGCCGTATTCCTATGATGTCTGTGTAACTCTGGATCCAAGTGAGAGGGAATTTGCTTTTCTTCAACCTCAAAACAATGTTCCTGTGGATAGTCTAATAGATGCTGATGACTCAGGGATTGGAAGTGAAAATTTAAAGAATCAACCACCTATAGAAACTCTTATAGCACAGGTACTGTATGTTTTACAATATGTTTATACTTGTACTATATTGGTAGCTCAAATATTTTCTTTTTTATATTTATCATTTAAAATGCTTATATATTTTAGACTTAATAGAACACAGATTTTAGTGTACAAAAGCAACACAAAAAATTATTTAGTCAAGTAGTTTTTTTGTGCTTTCTGCCTCATGATTGTTAAGGCCAGCACTGGCTTCAGTTCAGGCCTAGATGAGGATGATGGATAATCTCTGAAACAGAACCATTAAATTTAATTTACATTTAGGGAGATGATGGAGCACTCAATGAAACTGGCTAAAAACTGAATGCTTATGTTTTGCACAAAGTTTGTTAGTGGAAGAGTAAGCTTAAAACATTTCCACTATGCAAATACCATTCAAGTGCATCTTCACACAGATGAGCTCACCATAGTATCAGGTAACAGCTGCCCATATAAGTATAGGGGAGGGGCAAGAAAGGGGGGAAGGGAAGTGGCTAAAGAGAGACAGAGGGTCACAGAGATGATCTAATAAGTATTATATCTAACTTTGGTGTTTGATTCACAGCTTAACTTGTTAAATACTGCTCTATAATGTCCTCCATGCTGCTGCTGCTTCTGAAACAGTGCTGTCAGTAAATGACAGGAACGCGTTAATATATAAATTATCTTAGCAACATGTTCACGTATATTGTTTCGATTGGCATAGAAACTTGTCATATACAGGCAGCTTGTATTGGTCCTTCAACTTCTAAAGACAGTTCACCAATAAGCATGAAATAAATGTCAATAATATCTATGATACAATTTAGATATTCATCTGTGTGATTATTTGGCTATTCGTTTCATGAAAATAATGATAAAAGTAAAAAACAAAACTATCTAACGATACTATGGTAGCTTAATTGTTACAGCCTATTTTCATCCATTCCTTTTACATGTACTTATCAAACAATGATGTGAAAACTGTGATGATAGGATGTGGCACAATAATGTGGAGATGTGGACAGTAATAATGAGGGGCATTTTCTCAGATTAAATCTATGACGTTAGTATGACATTATTCTGGATCTTTTAGAGATGACAAATTTTGTGAAGGTATTTGTGGAGCTTACAGCAGGCTTAACAGAGAATTGGAAAACTAGACTTTCAGTACAGCAGACCTTATTTGACTGGGATCCTGTCATGAACTAGCTTTGGAACAGAAATAGCTTTTTCAACTAATGAAACCTTTTACCACATGTATTAAAACAGGAAGTTGGAGGAGCTATAGATGTGAGGAAAAATAAGGAGCGGAATGGATGTCAGACCTTTCAGTAGAGAGTAAAGAGAATCCACTATGAGAGTATGAGAACATGTCCTCCATTTTATTTTAGGTAAACAGAGGGAGGACGAAGTGTATTAATATATTTGTGGAAGACAGAGAGAAAAGGCCTTCCAATATGTTTGAGACTATATGCACACGCCATTAAAGTGACTGTTCTTATTGGATGGTCATTATTTAATGGTAAATAACGGCCACCATTTTATAGCAACAACCGTTATTATATGACTAACAGCCGTTGTTATATAAAATAACAGCTTTAAGTCACTGTAAAAAAAAAAAACAGCAGTAAAAAAAACAGCCTTAACCGTTTTCTATGTTAAAATCAACCTTAAACATGTGACCATTAGGTGTCTTCCTTTTTGTCACACTGCAGCCCATGTTCCCTTCACACAGAACTGGCATGAGTATGTGTGTGGCAGGTGTATTACTATCAGTAGCATAGTGGCTCAGTGAGTAGCACCATAGATTTGCAATGTTGGGTTCTGGGTTCACATGCCAGGTACTCCAGTTTTGGCAGAAACAAGTAGGCAAAGTTTCTATTATCTTACTGTGATGAGTGGACATTTCATTTTTATGCAGCAGATATATAATTCCTATGATGCCAGAGCAGCTGTAGTATAGTAGTTAGAAAATTTACAACTGTGTAATTTTGTTTAGTAGCTAGGGCTACTAAACAACTCCAACTTCAATCATGCTCTGATATGTTTGTCATTATAGGAATTATGTGCTAAGCAGCTATTATATACAAATATATGCTTGTAAAATTATATAGGAGTGATATATAATCTGTACCATGTGTTCTGCAGTCACAATGGAGCTTGCACTCCTGCCCTTACTAGGCAGGCAAAACTGTGTGTGATCACAACCCATGCCAACTTGTTAAAAAAAAAAGAAAATCACAAGTACGCTTTTTTCCCAAACATATATTTTATATTTCCATATTGACCATACATGGTAGTCAACAAGTACACTTTACGGCCACGTTCAGACAACATATATTTAGATTTAATCATGGCCATTGTGATTTGCAACAAAGGCCGTGATTAATTCAAAATATGCATTGTGCTGAAATCAATGGAATCCCGGCTGGAGTGTATACACATAGTACACACTCCGGCTGGGATCCCTAGCTGCCGCAAGAAAAACTGACATGTCAGTTTTGTGCAGCCGCTATTCATTGAAAAGCTGCAGCACAAAACTGTTAGTTCACCCAATGAAAAGCGCATCTTGTCTAAAATACTCATAGCTTCTCTTTAAGCATAATTTGGTCATGTAGATCTTGTATTGGATAAGTTAAAAAGATAGAAAGTTTCCCTAATAAAATCTCAAATTGACTTACATATGTCTCTGATGCAGAGATGGGCTTTCTAGATATGTAGTATATTCCTTAGTGTGAATAAGTAGTGTCAATAATAGTATGAGACATTACATAAATTTGATGCCACGTTCAACTTGCTTATCAAAGTCTTTGAGAATTTTATCTTTATCTAAGCTACACCTCTAGTGTCCTTTCTTGTCACCTTTATCCACCTTTATAACACTTTTTCCACTATCCTTCTAGTTTCTTTGTACTACCGTAATACATATTTAAAATCTTTTATTGACATTGTAGAACAAACAGGACAGGGCCGGAAGAACCATGAGAACAATATATAAGTTATAAAAGTATTTCTATTACTTATTATCATTACTTTCAGAACATATAGGGAGTGGTAAAAAATAGAATTGAAGGCAATGTATACATGAAACCATTAAAAGCAGAGGTTCTGTAAATTTCCAAATATAGACTATCCCAATGTATTCATGTTTTCAAAGATAGTTACTTTGTTCTCAGTTAAATTAAACTGCAAAAAAACATGAAATAAATAATGGGAATGAAAACAAGACACTGATGCTGCAGTTCCCCATTTACGCCTCAGAGCGCCGCTGTTCACCCATAAGGAAAATATTCTGCAAATCCAGAATCACCTCCAGGATGCAGACATCTACATGAAGAAATACACAGCATTTCAGAGCAGGGTGTACTGGGAAGAATACTGAAAAAGAAGAGGGATTATTTTCTGCTGCTTCTTCTACTGGATTATATTTGTAACAAGGAATTTACCATTATATTTCTTGTGGAAATGGCTGGATTGTTACTGCAGGAAGGACAAGCAATACAAGGACTCAGATGGCAAGTAATATTTCCCTTCTTATTCTCCTGGCTGTGTCATTCAGTCTCTGGGCAGATTCATTATTCCATTAATGAAGAATTAAGAAAAGGCTCTATTGTTGGGAATATAGCAAAGGATCTACAATTAGATGTTAAGGATCTGTCCAGAAGGAAATTACGTATTGTGTCAAAGATCTCTGAGAAATATTTCAGTATAAACCTGGATAATGGAGACCTATACATTGCTGATAGGATAGACAGGGAGACATTGTGTAGAGCTGCAGCTGATTGTGTCCTTACATTTGATGCTGTGGTGGAAAATCCTCTAAATGTTTTCAGTATAAAGATTAATATTCAGGATATAAATGACAATTCTCCTACATTTATTCAGGACCATATAAAAATAGAAATGAGTGAATATACCTCTCCAGGAAGAAGATTTGTTCTTCAAAAAGCAGAAGATCCGGATGTGGGTATTAATTCTCTGATCAGCTACAGACTCAGTGCAAATGAAAAATTTAGATTGGGAGAAGAAACAGGAATGGATGGCAGTGTATTTCCAGAGCTAGTTCTAGAGAAGTCCTTAGATCGGGAGACAGAAAGCATGTATGAACTCATATTAACTGCTCTTGATGGTGGAAATCCTATACAAACAGGGACAACAATGATAAAGGTGGTAGTTACAGATTTTAATGATAATGCTCCTATATTTACACAAAATGTATATAAAGTATCTGTGAATGAGAATATTCCAGAGAATTCTTCAGTTCTGCAAGTCAGTGCAAGTGATGAAGATGAAGGTATCAATGCACAGATCACTTACTCATTTAGTACAATGGCAAATGATATTCTTCAGACTTTTATTATAAATCCAAGGAATGGAGAGATAAAAACTAGAAGCCATTTGGACTATGAAGTAAAAAAGAATTATGAAGTTTCGGTACAAGCAAAAGATGGAGGAGGCCTAGCTGCTCATGCCAAGGTTTTAATAGAAGTAATAGATGAGAATGACAATGCTCCAGAGATATCCATTACTTCAATATCAAACCCTATTGCTGAGGACTCTGATGTGGGCACAGTGGTGGCTCTGCTTGAAATTCGTGATCGTGATTCAGGAGAAAATGGAGAAGTTCAATGTCTTATTATAGGTGACGTTCCATTTAAAGTAGTATCATCGGCGAGTAATTTCTACAAAATTGTTACAAAAAATATTCTGGATAGAGAAAAGACATCATCCTATAGCATCACAGTACAAGCCTCTGATAGAGGGTCTCCAGAACTGACCTCTAGAAAAATTATCCAACTGGATGTATCAGATGTCAATGACAATTCTCCAGTATTTGAGAAATTGGCATACACTGCATTTGTACTAGAAAATAATGCACAAGGGGCTTCAATATTCAGTATTCAAGCAAGAGATATGGACAGTGGAGACAATGCTAAAGTGTTTTATTCACTTACCAGTATAAAGGATGAAGAGACTCCATTGTCTAACTATATATCTATCAATCCAGTAACAGGAGTGATTTATGCGCAACAGTCATTTGACTATGAGCAGCATAAGGAATTTAACATCAGGATTAATGCCAGAGATAATGGATCCCCATCACTAAATGGTAGCACCTCACTGAGAATCTCTGTCGTTGACCAGAATGATAACTCACCAGTCATTCTGTATCCATCACCAGAGCTCGATAGCTCAACATTTGAGATGGTTTCTTGGACCTCTGATCATGGCTCCTTAGTATCTAAAGTGGTGGCAGTGGACGCTGACTCTGGACACAATGCCTGGTTGTCTTATTTCTTACAATCTTCAGAACCATCACTCTTCACCATTGACCAGCAGACAGGGGAGATCAGGACATCTCGTGTATTTCAAGAGAAAGACATCATGAAACATAGAATTGTGGTTCTAGTAAAAGATAATGGGATTCCCTCCCGCTCAGCTTCAGTTACTCTTAATCTTGTGGTTGCTGTTAATTTTCAAGTTCTTCCAGAATTGAACAGTCAACCAAGTAAAATTGAAGCACAATCCAACCTCCAATTCTACTTGGTCATAGCCGTAGCATTGATCTCCTTTCTCTTCTTGTTGACTGTGATTATTGCAGTTGTCTCAAAATACAAAGAGTCCAAATTTTCTTCTTCATTTGGAGCCATGAGTACAAGTCTATATCCACCGGTTGATCCCAGATTTACCTCACTATTCAACAATGGAACATTACCTCTGCCGTATTCCTATGATGTCTGTGTAACTCTGGATCCAAGTGAGAGGGAATTTGCTTTTCTTCAACCTCAAAACAATGTTCCTGTGGATAGTCTAATAGACGCTGATGACTCAGGGATTGGAAGTGAAAATTTAAAGAATCAACCACCTATAGAAACTCTTATAGCACAGGTACTGTATGTTTTACAATATGTTTATACTTGTACTATATAGGTAGCTCAAATATTTTCTTTTTTATATTTATCATTTAAAATGCTTATATATTTTAGACTTAATAGAACACAGATTTTAGTGTACAAAAGCAACACAAAAAATTATTTAGTCAAGTAGTTTTTTTGTGCTTTCTGCCTCATGATTGTTAAGGCCAGCACTGGCTTCAGTTCAGGCCTAGATGAGGATGATGGATAATCTCTGAAACAGAACCATTAAATTTAATTTACATTTAGGGAGATGATGGAGCACTCAATGAAACTGGCTAAAAACTGAATGCTTATGTTTTGCACAAAGTTTGTTAGTGGAAGAGTAAGCTTAAAACATTTCCACTATGCAAATACCATTCAAGTGCATCTTCACACAGGTGAGCTCACCATAGTATCAGGTAACAGCTGCCCATATAAGTATAGGGGAGGGGCAAGAAAGGGGGGAAGGGAAGTGGCTAAAGAGAGACAGAGGGTCACAGAGATGATCTAATAAGTATTATATCTAACTTTGGTGTTTGATTCACAGCTTAACTTGTTAAATACTGCTCTATAATGTCCTCCATGCTGCTGCTGCTTCTGAAACAGTGCTGGCAGTAAATGACAGGAACGCGTTAATATATAAATTATCTTAGCAACATGTTCACGTATATTGTTTCGATTGGCATAGCAACTTGTCATATACAGGCAGCTTGTATTGGTCCTTCAACTTCTAAAGACAGTTCACCAATAAGCATGAAATAAATGTCAATAATATCTATGATACAATTTAGATATTCATCTGTATGATTATTTGGCTATTCGTTTCATGAAAATAATGATAAAAGTAAAAAACAAAACTATCTAACGATACTATGGTAGCTTAATTGTTACAGCCTATTTTCATCCATTCCTTTTACATGTACTTATCAAACAATGATGTGAAAACTGTGATGATAGGATGTGGCACAATAATGTGGAGATGTGGACAGTAATAATGAGGGGCATTTTCTCAGATTAAATCTATGACGTTAGTATGACATTATTCTGGATCTTTTAGAGATGACAAATTTTGTGAAGGTATTTGTGGAGCTTACAGCAGGCTTAACAGAGAATTGGAAAACTAGACTTTCAGTACAGCAGACCTTATTTGACTGGGATCCTGTCATGAACTAGCTTTGGAACAGAAATAGCTTTTTCAACTAATGAAACCTTTTACCACATGTATTAAAACAGGAAGTTGGAGGAGCTATAGATGTGAGGAAAAATAAGGAGCGGAATGGATGTCAGACCTTTCAGTAGAGAGTAAAGAGAATCCACTATGAGAGTATGAGAACATGTCCTCCATTTTATTTTAGGTAAACAGAGGGAGGACGAAGTGTATTAATATATTTGTGGAAGACAGAGAGAAAAGGCCTTCCAATATGTTTGAGACTATATGCACACGCCATTAAAGTGACTGTTCTTATTGGATGGTCATTATTTAATGGTAAATAACGGCCACCATTTTATAGCAACAACCGTTATTATATGACTAACAGCCGTTGTTATATAAAATAACAGCTTTAAGTCACTGTAAAAAAAAAAAAAAAAACAGCAGTAAAAAAAACAGCCTTAACCGTTTTCTATGTTAAAATCAACCTTAAACATGTGACCATTAGGTGTCTTCCTTTTTGTCACACTGCAGCCCATGTTCCCTTCACACAGAACTGGCATGAGTATGTGTGTGGCAGGTGTATTACTATCAGTAGCATAGTGGCTCAGTGAGTAGCAACATAGATTTGCAATGTTGGGTTCTGGATTCACATGCCAGGTACTCCAGTTTTGGCAGAAACAAGTAGGCAAAGTTTCTATTATCTTACTGTGATGAGTGGACATTTCATTTTTATGCAGCAGATATATAATTCCTATGATGCCAGAGCAGCTGTAGTATAGTAGTTAGAAAATTTACAACTGTGTAATTTTGTTTAGTAGCTAGGGCTACTAAACAACTCCAACTTCAATCATGCTCTGATATGTTTGTCATTATGGGAATTATGTGCTAAGCAGCTATTATATACAAATATATGCTTGTAAAATTATATAGGAGTGATATATAATCTGTACCATGTGTTCTGCAGTCACAATGGAGCTTGCACTCCTGCCCTTACTAGGCAGGCAAAACTGTGTGTGATCACAACCCATGCCAACTTGTTAAAAAAAAAAAAAAAGAAAATCACAAGTACGCTTTTTTCCCAAACATATATTTTATATTTCCATATTGACCATACATGGTAGTCAACAAGTACACTTTACGGCCACGTTCAGACAACATATATTTAGATTTAATCATGGCCGTTGTGATTTGCAACAAAGGCCGTGATTAATTCAAAATATGCATTGTGCTGAAATCAATGGAATCCCGGCTGGAGTGTATACACATAGTACACACTCCGGCTGGGATCCCTAGCTGCCGCAAGAAAAACTGACATGTCAGTTTTGTGCAGCCGCTATTCATTGAAAAGCTGCAGCACAAAACTGTTAGTTCACCCAATGAAAAGCGCATCTTGTCTAAAATACTCATAGCTTCTCTTTAAGCATAATTTGGTCATGTAGATCTTGTATTGGATAAGTTAAAAAGATAGAAAGTTTCCCTAATAAAATCTCAAATTGACTTACATATGTCTCTGATGCAGAGATGGGCTTTCTAGATATGTAGTATATTCCTTAGTGTGAATAAGTAGTGTCAATAATAGTATGAGACATTACATAAATTTGATGCCACGTTCAACTTGCTTATCAAAGTCTTTGAGAATTTTATCTTTATCTAAGCTACACCTCTAGTGTCCTTTCTTGTCACCTTTATCCACCTTTATAACACTTTTTCCACTATCCTTCTAGTTTCTTTGTACTACCGTAATACATATTTAAAATCTTTTATTGACATTGTAGAACAAACAGGACAGGGCCGGAAGAACCATGAGAACAATATATAAGTTATAAAAGTATTTCTATTACTTATTATCATTACTTTCAGAACATATAGGGAGTGGTAAAAAATAGAATTGAAGGCAATGTATACATGAAACCATTAAAAGCAGAGGTTCTGTAAATTTCCAAATATAGACTATCCCAATGTATTCATGTTTTCAAAGATAGTTACTTTGTTCTCAGTTAAATTAAACTGCAAAAAAACATGAAATAAATAATGGGAATGAAAACAAGACACTGATGCTGCAGTTCCCCATTTACGCCTCAGAGCGCCGCTGTTCACCCATAAGGAAAATATTCTGCAAATCCAGAATCACCTCCAGGATGCAGACATCTACATGAAGAAATACACAGCATTTCAGAGCAGGGTGTACTGGGAAGAATACTGAAAAAGAAGAGGGATTATTTTCTGCTGCTTCTTCTACTGGATTATATTTGTAACAAGGAATTTACCATTATATTTCTTGTGGAAATGGCTGGATTGTTACTGCAGGAAGGACAAGCAATACAAGGACTCAGATGGCAAGTAATATTTCCCTTCTTATTCTCCTGGCTGTGTCATTCAGTCTCTGGGCAGATTCATTATTCCATTAATGAAGAATTAAGAAAAGGCTCTATTGTTGGGAATATAGCAAAGGATCTACAATTAGATGTTAAGGATCTGTCCAGAAGGAAATTACGTATTGTGTCAAAGATCTCTGAGAAATATTTCAGTATAAATCTGGATAATGGAGACCTATACATTGCTGATAGGATAGACAGGGAGACATTGTGTAGAGCTGCAGCTGATTGTGTCCTTACATTTGATGCTGTGGTGGAAAATCCTCTAAATGTTTTCAGTATAAAGATTAATATTCAGGATATAAATGACAATTCTCCTACATTTATTCAGGACCATATAAAAATAGAAATGAGTGAATATACCTCTCCAGGAAGAAGATTTGTTCTTCAAAAAGCAGAAGATCCGGATGTGGGTATTAATTCTCTGATCAGCTACAGACTCAGTGCAAATGAAAAATTTAGATTGGGAGAAGAAACAGGAATGGATGGCAGTGTATTTCCAGAGCTAGTTCTAGAGAAGTCCTTAGATCGGGAGACAGAAAGCATGTATGAACTCATATTAACTGCTCTTGATGGTGGAAATCCTATACAAACAGGGACAACAATGATAAACGTGGTAGTTACAGATTTTAATGATAATGCTCCTATATTTACACAAAATGTATATAAAGTATCTGTGAATGAGAATATTCAAGTGAATTCTACAATTCTGCAAGTCAGTGCAAGTGATGAAGATGAAGGTGTCAATGCGCAGATCACTTACTCATTTAGTACAATGGCAAATGATATTCTTCAGACTTTTATTATAAATCCAACGAATGGAGAAATAAAAACAAGAAGCCACTTGGACTATGAAGCGACAAAGAATTATGAAGTTTCTGTGCAAGCAAAAGATGGGGGAGGCCTAGCTGCTCATGCCAAGGTTTTAATAGAGGTAATAGATGAGAATGACAATGCTCCTGAGATATCTATTACTTCAATATTGACCCCTATTGCTGAGGACTCTGATGTGGACACAGTAGTGGCTCTGCTTGAAATTCGTGATCATGATTCGGGAGAAAATGGAGAAGTTCAATGTCTTATTGTAGGTGACGTTCCATTTAAAGTAGTATCATCGGCGAGTAATTTCTACAAAATTCTTACAAAAAACATTCTGGATAGAGAAAAGACAACATCCTATAGCATTACAGTACAAGCATCTGATAGAGGGTCTCCAGAACTGACCTCTAAAACAATCATGCTACTGGATGTATCAGATGTCAATGACAATTCTCCAGTATTTGAGAAATTAGCATACACTGCATTTGTACCAGAAAATAATGCACAAGGGGCTTCAATATTCAGTATTCAAGCAAGAGATATGGACAGTGGAGACAATGCTAAAGTGTTTTATTCACTTACCAGCATAAAGAATCAAGAGACTCCATTGTCTAACTATATATCTATCAATCCAGTAACAGGAGTGATTTATGCGCAACAGTCATTTGACTATGAGCAGCATAAGGAATTCAACATCAGGATTAATGCCAGAGATAATGGATCCCCATCGCTAAATGGTAGCACCTCACTGAGAATCTCTGTTGTTGACCAGAATGATAACTCACCTGTTATTCTGTACCCATCACCAGAGCTCGATAGCTCAACATTCGAGATGGTTCCTTGGACCTCTGAACCAGGTTCTTTACTCTCTAAAGTGGTGGCAGTGGACGCTGACTCTGGACACAATGCCTGGTTGTCTTACTTCTTACAATCTTCAGAACCATCACTCTTCACCATTGACCAGCACACAGGGGAGATCAGGACATCTCGTGTATTTCAGGAAAAAGACACCATGAAACATGGAATTGTGGTTCTAGTAAAAGATAATGGGATTCCCTCCCGCTCAGCTTCAGTTACTCTTAATCTTGTGGTTGCGCTTAATTTTCAACAAGTTCTTCCCAAATTAAATAGTCAACCTAGTAAAATAGAACCACCATCCAACCTACAATTCTACTTGGTCATAGCCTTGGCATTGATCTCCTTTTTTTTCATGCTGACCGTGATTATTGCAGTTGTCGCTAAATGCAAAGACTCCAACTCTTCTTCATTTGGAGCCATGAGTACAAGTCTGTATCCACCGGTTGATCCCAGATTTACCTCACTATTCAACAATGGAACATTACCTCTGCCATATTCCTATGATGTTTGTGTAACTCTGGACCCAAGTGAGAGGGAATTTGCTTTTCTGAAACCTCAGCACAATGTTCCTGTGGATAGTCTAATAGATGCGGATGATTCAGGGATTAGAAGTGAAATTTTAGAGAACCCTGCAGAAACTCTTATAGCACAGGTATGTTTTATGGTCTTATATTTGTCCTTTATTGGTAGTTCAAAAGTTGTTTTTTTTGCATTTATCTCTTTAAAATATTTAAATGTTTTAAACTTAAATAGCCCTGAACATAAATTGTGTAGTCTACAAAAGCCACAAAAAATATAAAACGGTTATTTAATAAGTTAAGTTGTTGAGCTCTCTGCCTCATGGTCATGTTTTTATGGCCAGCACAGGGGCCACTCAAACTGGGAGCACTCAAAGGAACTGGACAAAAGCTATACTATAAGGTAGCTCTATAAATAAGATATATATTATATTGCTACTTGTATTCAGATGAATTGTCTTTATTGTTATTGATGAGTGAAGTTTGCTGTAGCTGACCTGTGTAGTGATGTGTTGCGGTAACGAAATAAGGATTGTTTTCCTATAACAGCCAATTGGGACTCAGTTTTAATTTCTTCAACAACCAGGATAAACTAAAACTGTATTGTTACTGATCGGTCAGTTTCGATTTAATGAGGCCTACTAAGGCTGAAAGACTTTATTAAGAAAAGCATATTTGGCAATAAATCGTTACATATATGTTAATATTATATACGGTAACTATCTTATTCTAAATGCTGTGCAGTGTAGATGTTTTTTCTATGTGAATTGATTGGAAAAAAAGGTCTTAGAATGGTAATTAAATGAATGATTTCCTGTATATCCTGCCTCAGATACCAAGAGATCTTGCCCTGTCCCTGGTCTATATGTTACAACGGCAATGATGAAAATATTAAAAATCTACAAGTGTCTATGAAGTATACAAAGATTTGCTAGTACTCTTTTCTTGAAAAATGTATTACAGCTTTGTGGTTCTTGGGTATTATATGTTTTTAAACACAATGGTTGCAATGCTTGAAGAAAAAGTGAAAATAAGACATATAGATTACCTGAAAAACCCAGTGCTTACATTATTTTACTTTGTACATAAGGTCCATTGTAGAAACAATGAAAGAAAACTTATCAGAGAAATAAAAACTTTCTCCAATTATCAAGCTACTCAACTAATTTTTTATTCTGTAAATCTATTCAAGGCCGTCATCATATTGTGCTCTTTATGTAATTAGGGTACAGCTGCCCATAGAAGTCTAGGCAAGGGGAAAGAGTGGGAGGAGTTAGGTGGCTGAAGAGAGACAAAGGGACCAGAGATGATCTAGTAAATGTTATATCGGACTGTGGTACTTAAATAGTACCTGTCTTTAAAAATAACTTTTGACATGTCACTAGACATGTCAAAAGTGATTGATCACAGTGGGTCTTATTGCTGAGACCCACTGTGATCAGGAGATATAGCCAGGGAGAGAGCGTCGCAGCAACACCATCCACTCCCCAGCTGTATCTCCGTAAAGGCTAATTTTGACAACGTAAGTTTATGAGGCTACATTGTTGCATTTAGAGGTGATCAATAACTTCAGACATTCCTAATGACATGTTAAAAGTTATTTTCAAAGACATGATTTTTTTAGCAGCTAACATAGTTAAACTTGTGGACCTTGTCAAGTTAAGTAAGTTTTGCAAATACTGTACATTAATTTAGTAAACTTGCCTTTCTCTCCTAATGTGTCCTCTCTTTCCCTCCCATTGTCAGCCTATTGTCTAGGTTACTGACCAGTAGTGATGAGCAATTAGTGAAATATTCAAATATTCGATATTCGATCACATTAAAGTCAATGGGAAAAAGTATTCGATTATTGAAAAACATCTATTCGACCACTTGGAGGTAAAAACCGGAAGCTGGGGGATTTGAATGCTTATCGAATATTTCTCGAATATTCAATTAATTATTCGATAATATTATATAGATCGAATACCTTACTATTCGATCGAATATTTATTAGATCGAACAGTATTCACTCATCACTACTGACCAGCACTCTGCTCTAAAAGCAGCAATGGCAAACGGCTTGTCCACATTTATTTGGCACAGCAGCTTGTCAGTACAGGCAGCTCGTATTGGTACTGCAGTTCCTGATGATAATATGTATGATACAATTTACATGTGTATCTCAGTGAATCTATGAAAATAATTTTAATATTTCATATACATTTACATAATTACTTTTAAAAAAGTCAAAACTAATTTTAAGTAAGTCTATACTTGTCAAATGGTGATTTGAAAACTGTGGCACAATGATGTGGTCAGTAATAGTGAGGCACAGTTTCTCAGATGAATGTAAGATGTTGGGGTGATATTACATTGCATCTTTAAGATATAACAAGTTGTCATTGAAACCCAGTCACAGATATTTGTGGAGTTTCTAGACTATAGTATGCTGAACAGAGAGGTGAAAAACTACACTTTCAGTACAGCAGACTTCATATGAGAGGGATCCTGTCATGAACAGAAATGGCTACCTCAGGTAGCATGACAGGAACTGGGAGGAGCTAGAGATGTGAGGGAAAGGAAGGAGCAAAATGGATGTCACTGTCAGTCCTCTCAGGAGGATTATGAGAGGAAATATAATCCATTATGAGAGTATCACTGAGTAACCTTTATCTCTTCTGAAGTAATGGGACAGAGTATCCTTCATTTTTGTTTGAGGTAAATTTCTCTTCAGGTATTTGTAAAATACTTAGTGGAAGTGACCTCCATTTTATTTCAAATTTACTGAATAAAATAGATAATTGTTGAAGTTAAACTGAACATATATATATATATATATATATATATATATATATATACACACACACTCTGCCATGATGTTGTCATATGTAGATAGTTGTCCCAAAACCACACAGTCATAAAGGGAGATATATTAATCTTATAATAATATTCTCTTTTGTTGCACTTGGCATCGAATAACATCTCAGCTTTCATTTAACCAAAGCAAAATGAGAAATGAAAGCCAAGCTGTGATTGGTTGGTTTTAATTAGATATGTAGTAAATTTCTAGAAATATATCCCAAATCGGCTATTCTTGTATAATCTTTCTCAGCACTCTCCCCCTTACCACCCCCCTTTTAAAAATCTAATATATGTTCAAAATATTCTATTGACAAGCATGCAGATCAGGGCATGTAGAGTTAAATATTTTTACTATAAAAGTATAGTCATAGTATTATTACCTATCATTACTTTTAGAACCTATATTAATTTAATAACAGTATCATTAAGAATTTCTGTAAACGTCATTTAAAGTTTAATCCATTATAATCTATAAACAAGCGAATTTATGTTTTCTGAGATTGGATCGATAAAAACTACTTTTATCTCAGTTAACTTCAGGTGGCAACAAATAGATTTTAAAAATATATACATTTTCATATAGTTTTTTGCAAGATTGAATGTAAGCCATTGAAGCTGCAGTTCCCTATTTACGCCTCAGAGCGCCGCTGTTCACCAATAAGGAAAATATTCTGCAAATCCAGAATCACCTCCATGATGCAGACAGTGTTCAACTGCAAGAAGGAATACACAGCATTTCAGACCAGGATGTGCTGGGAATAGGACTCATAAAGAAGAGGGATTATTTTCTGCTGCTTATTCTACTGGATTATATTTGTAACAAGGAATTTACCATTATATTTCTGGTGAGAAAAAATATGGCTGGATTACAACTGCAGGAAAGACAAGCAATGCAAGGACTCAGATGGCAAGTAATATTTCCCTTCTTATTCTCCTGGCTGTGTCATTCAGTCTCTGGTCAGATTCATTATTCCATTAATGAAGAATTAAGAAAAGGCTCTATTGTTGGGAATATAGCAAAGGATCTTCAATTAGATGTTAAGGATCTGTCCAGAAGGAAATTACGTATTGTGTCTAAGATCTCTGAGAAATATTTCAGTATAAACCTGGATAATGGAGACCTATACATTGCTGATAGGATAGACAGGGAGACATTGTGTAGAGCTGAAGCTGATTGTGTCCTTACATTTGATGCTGTGGTGGAAAATCCTCTAAATGTCTTTAATGTTAAGATAAATATTCAGGATATAAATGACAATTCTCCTACATTTATTCGGAAACAGATACAAATAGAAATGATAGAATTATCCTCCCCAGGAAGAAGATTTGTTCTCCAAAAAGCAGAAGATCCGGATGTGGGTATTAATTCTCTGATCAGCTACAGACTCAGTGCAAATGAGAAGTTTAGATTGGGAGAAGAGACAGGAATGGATGGCAGTGTATTTCCAGAGCTAGTTCTAGAGAAGTCCTTAGATCGGGAGACAGAAAGCATGTATGAACTCATATTAACTGCTCTTGATGGTGGAAATCCTATACATACAGGGACAACAATGATAAAGGTGGTAGTTACCGATTTTAATGATAATGCTCCTATATTTACACAAAATGTATATAAAGTATCTGTGAATGAGAATATTCCAGTGAATTCTACAATTCTGCAAGTCAGTGCAAGTGATGAAGATGAAGGTGTCAATGCGCAGATCACTTACTCATTTAGTACAACAGCAAATAATATTCTTCAGACTTTTATTATAAATCCAAGGAATGGAGAAATAAAAACAAGAAGCCACTTGGACTATGAAGCGACAAAGAATTATGAAGTTTCTGTGCAAGCTCAAGATGGGGGAGGCCTAGCTGCTCATGCCAAAGTTTTAATAGAAGTAATAGATGAGAATGACAATGCTCCAGACATATCTATCACTTCAATATTGACCCCTATTGCTGAGGACTCTGATGTGGGCACAGTGGTAGCTCTGCTTGAAATTCGTGATCATGATTCAGGAGAAAATGGAGAAGTTCAATGTCTTATTATAGGTGACGTTCCATTTAAAGTAGTATCATCGGCGAGTAATTTCTACAAAATTGTTACAAAAAGCATTCTGGATAGAGAAAAGACATCATCATATAGCATCACAGTACAAGCCTCTGATAGAGGGTCTCCAGAACTGACCTCTAGAACAATCATCCAACTGGATGTATCAGATGTCAATGACAATGCTCCAGTATTTGAGAAATTGACATACACTGCATTTGTACCAGAAAATAATGCACAGGGGGCTTCAATATTCAGTATTCAAGCAAGAGATATGGACAGTGGAGACAATGCTAAAGTGTTTTATTCACTTACCAGTATAAAGATTGAAGAGACTCCATTGTCTAACTATATATCGATCAACCCAGTAACAGGAGTGATTTATGCACAGCAGTCATTTGACTATGAGCAGCATAAGGAATTCAACATCCAAATTAATGCCAGAGATAATGGATCCCCATCACTAAATGGTAGCACCACACTGAGAATCTCTGTTGTTGACCAGAATGACAACTTACCAGTCATTCTGTATCCATCACCAGAGCTCGATAGTGCAACATTTGAGATGGTTCCTTGGACATCTGAACCGGGTTCTTTAGTCTCTAAAGTGGTGGCAGTGGACGCTGACTCTGGACACAATGCCTGGTTGTCTTATTTCTTACAATCTTCAGAACCATCACTTTTCACCATTGACCAGCACACAGGGGAGATCAGGACATCTCGTGTTTTTCAAGAAAAAGACATCATGAAACATGGAATTGTGGTTCTTGTAAAAGACAATGGGATTCCCTCCCGCTCAGCTTCAGTCACTGTTAATCTTGTGGTTGCTCTTAATTTTCAACAAGTTCTTCCCAATTTAAACAGTCAACCTAGTAAAATAGAGCCACAATCCAACCTTCAATTCTACTTGGTCATAGCCTTGGCATTGATCTCTTTTTTCTTCATGGTGACTGTGATTATTGCAGTTGTCTCCAAGTACAAAGAGTCCAAATCTTCTTCTTCATTTGGAGCAATGAGTACAAGTCTATATCCACCGGTTGATCCCAGATTTACCTCACTATTCAACAATGGAACATTACCTCTGCCATATTCCTATGATGTTTGTGTAACTCTGGACCCAAGTGAGAGGGAATTTGCTTTTCTTAAACCTCAGCACAATGTTCCTGTGGATAGTTTAATAGATGCCGATGACTCAGGGATCGGAAATGAAACTGTGAAGAACCCTACAGAAATTCTTATAGCACAGGTATGATTTATAGTTTTATTTTTGTACTATATTGGTAGCGCAAATGTTTTTGTTGTTTTTTTTTAATATTTATCCTTTAAAATATTTATATTTTTATTTTACTTTATAAGTCTTAACATAGATGTTGTAGTGTTTAAAAGTAATTGAAAATATAATTTATTTAATAAGCCCAAACATACTATACTTATTTTATTGTTTATCATGCAAAAATTTTGGTAAACCTTGTATAGAGCTGTAAAGTTTGGTATGGTAATAGAGAGAAAAGAATAAGGAAAATATAGAACATGCAGGGTCTGAATATAAATTTTGTAGTGTACTTAAGCTGTGAAAGAGAGATGCAGTTCTTCTCTGGTTGATTGGTGTGGTATTTACTTTGCTGACTGCCAGGCAACTCATGGCTAGGCTGCACTAAGACCATGTCATGGCCAGTACAGGCCTAGTAGAGGAATGACATAATTTAGGTTAGTATCAGTTTTGGGTGATATATCTGTTGGACTGGTCAAAAGCTAATTATCTTAGTAATATGTTCATAGGTGACAGGTAATGCCAATATCACTCTTTATGTATGTTATCTAATAAAAAAAAAACCTAAGCGCTGTCTTTCATGCATACTTCTCAATAAAATATACTGAATAATTTGGGTTGATAAGGAGTAAAATATCAACCAATTAGGCTCCAACTGCATTGTGATTGGTTGGTATGGGCAACAATTTTTACTTTTCTGCAACATAGTTTGGTTATGTGAGGCTTTCTGGAACTGTGTGAGTTCTTTAATGAAAGTGTATTTGGGAATTCACATTGTAAATTATAGTGAGGAAAGGCAAGGTCCACTACAGGAATTAGCAAGAATGAGTTAAAGTGTAATTTAAATCAATGAATATCAATCTAATATTTTAGTTTTTTCATAGCTTCACACAGGGTCTAATTTCTGAATCCCTTCCCTTGGCACCTTTGGCACCAAAAGAGCTTGGGCCTTTCCTGGTTCATATGTAGATGAAACCTATCATGTCTCTACATAGTAACATTGTTAATAAGGTTGAAAGAAGACAATCAGGTTCAACCTAGGGAAACCCTACTGTGTTGATCCAGGGAAAGGCAAAAATCCCCTATGAGGCAGATGGCAATTGTCTATAATGTGTCTATAAAGTATATTACTACAGCTCAGTTACACTATTTTCCTGTTGAACTTATTCTAGCTATAAGGTTTCTATGTATTACTAAACTTAGACAAAAAAAACTACAGTAAAGAAAATAAGACATCATGAGTAGGTCACCTGGCAACCCCAAGGCAAACTCTTCAAGAACCCTAAGGCCCCTTTCACACGTCTATTTGTGGACACATTAATTTCTATGGCCCCATACACACATCAGTGTTATGGATCTGTGTTAGGGCCATAATCCATGCCACAACAAAAAAAGGCAAGGCATTGTGCAACCTCTACTTTCACCACAAATTACCCATGCTAAAAAAAGGGGTCCACTCAAATGCAGATGGTTGCCCTTCCATAGTCCTGTCCATAGCTGCAGGTGCATGGCTAAATAAAGATGTGTGAATCAGGCCTAACACCTGTGTTCTCAGGAATGCTAATGTTTGTATTTTGTTCATTCAGTAAGGGCCCTATTACACGGAGCAATAATGGGCCGAATCATTCCAATTGGGCCAATTATCACTTGGTGCAATAGACACAACGATAAGCCGATAAAACAATCATTGACTGATTGTTTCGTTAGGACCAGACCTAAGGGTCCATTTACACAGAAAGATTATCTGACAGATTATCTGCCAAAGATTTGAAGCCAAAGCCAGGAATGGATTTGAAAAAAGGAGAAATCTAAGGCTTTCCTTTATGACCTGATCTCTGATTATAGTCTGTTTCTAGCTTTGGCTTCAAATCTTTGGCAGCTCACTCTGAAGCTACAGCGCACTGTTTCGGGATGCATACAGAGTGCAATAGAAGAGGAGCGTGGACAGTGTAATAGGCCCAGTAATAGGCTGTGTAGTAGGTCCAGTAAACAAGCACTGATCTAGCAGATCGCCTCTTGTACATTATTTATCAGGCCTTCATCGTGTAATAGGACCCTAGGGTTTTACAATTGTGGTATAGCCTTCTTTCTACACATTATCTAAAAAAGCCTATACATCATACAAAATATATTTACTTTTCACACTGCCTTACTGTAATGCATATATATGTTGAAGGGGTTGAAACTTTACATGGATGTTCTAATTTTAGGAATGGTGTACAATTTCTAAATTGGTGAGAGTCTTCCATAGAGGCTTGTCCATATGGGTGGCTGTCTCTAATACTGCAGATCTAGACACACAGCAGTCCATATGTCCTTTTTATTGTCCTAAAGATATGACACCAATGTTCAATTAATTCCAATTAGAAAGTTTCTGGTATCCCTATAGTAGTTTCTATGTTACTGTTTACATAAGTATGAATGAGTGAGAAAGTGTTTGAATGCTTGACAATTATTTTGGCATTTTCCAAAAATAAAAGTCAGGAACTTAATGTGAATGAAGTAATCTAACAATAATTGCAAGGTCTACTTGGAGATCTTCCTTTTACATCTTTAATCATATGATGAAAGTGATGTGAAAGCTCTGAAATAACAATGTTGAGATGAGTCCAGTAACATCTTTACTTTGGGGGCTTCTTTGGGGAATTTTCTTTTATTCATGACTCCTGGTAATGTGACCAGAGTAAATGCACTGAATGCATCCTATGCAGTTATGTGTACACACTTTCATACCTCCACTCTCTTTCTGAGGCATAAACAGTAATTTCTAGTTGACCCAAATACCTTAGAATTCATATTAGGAAGACTTTCCTTAGGTAAATGTTAAGAAAACTAGTGATGTTAGCAAGACATCACTCTTAGTCTTTTAAATATAACTCAAAATATCACTCATTCACACTTAAATACTTATCAAAGGTTTTTGTATTTTCATTTCTTCTCTTTTCAGTATTATATTATACACTTATACTTTTTATTTTGTATTGAGTGCACCTTACAAGCAGGTCAGTTGTTTGTTTGTTTGTGTTTTTTGGGGGGTGGAGCGGATTGTCACTTTTACACTTTTAAAGCTTGATATGGAATATTGTTCTTCTATTACAATGAGAGAGATTTTACACAATCACCAACAAATTCCTTATAATAATGCTCTTTGAAGATTTTTTTTTAAATGTATGCTTCAAAAATGTATTTATTCTCGATTTAAAACTTTGTAAGACTTAAGGCCCTATTCCACGGGTCATTTAGAGGAGCAATATTGTTCGTATTCGGCCGATCTCGGCCGCTACGAACGATATTCGTCCCGTGGAATAGAGTGCAACGATCAGCCGACATCGTTCATGTCGGCTGATCGTTGCAGTCGCTTGTTTTTCAACATGTTGAAAAACAAGCGACTGATATAGCAGCGATCTGCTGCCGTCGCTCCGTTGAATAGGAGCATCGGCAGCAGGCGCTGCTATATCCTATGGGCTGCCCGGACGATCAGCGATCCCCCGGGCAGCCCCCCCAGCAGCTCCCCGCCGCCCCTCCCGCACTCACCCGCTCGCTGACGCCGCGTTGAATAGCGGCGGCAGCGAGCGGGGAACGAGGAGCAAACGAGCGCTAATAGCCTCGTGGACTCGTGGAATAGGGGCATTAGTATCTTTCTTCTAGCTTTATATCTTTTGTTAGTAACTGAGTAATAGAGTAATAGAGTCCTGGCTCGACCATGTTGAAAGCTGTTTGTGGGTAAGGATTCTACATCTTAAGGGTCAAGACAACTTAAGATGAACAATGCAAGTGTGCTTTTCTCTATTACCTCCTTCACAAGCCCTCCACATTCATTTTTTAATCTTTTATTTAGTTAAAAATTAACTTAAATGTTGCCATAGACATATTTTTTAAACATTTTCACTTAATATACATGGTATATCTTTAAGAAAATAATAATAATAATAATAATAATAATAATAATAATAATAATAATAATAATGATGAAATGTCTGGGCGCCTTTGTTATGTGACAAATAGGATTAGGGCACATTCTAGTTTTTCTGGTACCTGAGATGAAACCTGAAATGGCACCCCCCACCCCCACCCCAGTGCCCACAGTCCTGACTCCTTACATTCTATGTCTGTGTCCAGCTATCATTTACAGGTCATAGGGTCAATAAAGTCAGTAGTGTGTAGCAGACAGTATCATTAATGGCCACACCATAAAACATGGCACCCCTACAAACCTGCCACCTGAGCAATAAACTTATTTTGCCCTCATGGCAGAAATGGCCCTGGCTAGGATAAGTCCTGATACACTATACAGTGTAAGGCCATGTTCATGTAATGTATATTTTGAATTAAATTGCAAATTGCAACACCGGCCGTATATTACTTCAAAATATACTTTGCAATAAAAGTCAATGGAATCACGTGTGGAGTGTATACACATAATATAAACTCCAGCCGGGATTCCAAGTGGCCGCAGGATGAAACTGACATGTCCGTTTTTTGCAGACGCTATTCATTGATATCTACAAACTTTTTTATTGACAAAGAGAAACATGACGGACAGGGCAGGAAGGACCATGATTAGTTACTGCATTGACCATAATAGTGTTTCTAATATTAACTAAAATTTGTTTTACAACAAAGATTTAATGAGCAAATAAAGCAAGTTAAACACAGAGTCATGAACATTGAAAGATCTGTAAATGTCATCTGTACTTATTAGTAACTACATGTTTTTTATGAATTTAAACATTAGATAAAAACAGCCTAAAATTATTTTGTGTATAAAACATCAAAAAATACAAGTAAGTCATATTTCTGCAAAGAAGAATATCAAGCTTTAAGTAAAATATTGTAAAAGTGAATTTTAGACACTGATGCTGCAGTTCCTTACTTACGCCTCAGAGCGCCGCTGTTCACCAATAAGGAAAGAATTCTGCAAATCCAGAATCACCTCCATGATGCAGTGAGCAACAATAAGGAATACAAAGCATTTCAGACCAGGATGTGCTAGGAAGAGGACTGAAAAGGAAGAGGGATTATTTTCTTTTGCTTAACTTGCTGGATTATATTTGTAACAAGAAATTCATCATTATATTTATGCTGAGAAGAAGGATGGCTGGATTACAGCTGCAGGAAGGACAAGCAATGCAAGGACTCAGATGGCAAGTAATATTTCCCTTCTTATTCTCCTGGCTGTGTCATTCAGTCTCTGGTCAGATTCATTATTCCATTAATGAAGAATTAAGAAAAGGCTCTATTGTTGGGAATATAGCAAAGGATCTACAAATAGATGTTAAGGATCTGTCCAGAAGGAAATTACATATTGTTTCTGATGTTTCTGAAAAATATATCAGTGTGAATCTGGATAATGGAGACCTATACATTGCTGATAGGATAGACAGGGAGACATTATGTAGAGCTGCAGCTGATTGTGTCCTTACATTTGATGCTGTGGTGGAAAATCCTCTAAATGTATTTAGTATCAAGATTAATATTCAAGATATAAATGACAATTCACCTAAATTTGTCCATAACACACTGACATTAGAAATGAGTGAATTCACATCCCCAGGAGCCAAATTTGTACTACAAAAAGCAGAAGATCTGGATATCGGTGATAATTCTCTGATCAGCTACAGACTCAGTGCAAACCAGTATTTTACTCTTGGAGAGAAGGTCAGCACTGATGGCAGTGTATTTCCAGAGCTTATACTAGAGAAACCTCTAGACCGAGAGACACAAGACAAGCATGAACTCATTCTAACAGCTTCTGATGCTGGAAATCCTGTACAGACAGGCACTGCCCTAATAAGTATCATTGTCACTGACTTCAATGATAATTCTCCAGTATTTACACAGGATGTATATAAAGTAAGTGTTAGGGAAAATATACCAGTGAATTCAACAATTCTGCAGGTCAGTGCAAGTGATGAAGATGAAGGTGTCAATGGACAAATCACTTACTCATTTAGTACAAGTGAAAATCATATTCTTCAGACTTTTACTGTTAACCCCAGAAATGGAGAGATTAAAATAACAGAAAATTTGGATTTTGAAATCACAAAATATTATGAAATTTCTTTACAAGCACAAGATGGAGGCGGGCTAGCTGCTCATGCTAAGGTTTTGATTGAAATAACAGATGAAAATGACAATGCTCCTGAGATATCCATAACCTCATCATCAGGTATTATTCCTGAGGATTCTGCCCCGGGAACTGTTGTGGCTCTGATTAAAGTTCGTGATCGCGACTCAGAAGAAAATGGTGAGGTCCAATGTATAATAAAAGGGGATTTACCATTTGAACTAATATCAGCAAGTAATTTTTACAAAATTGTTACAAAAAGTAGTCTAGATAGAGAAATAATATCATCCTATAACATCACAATACAAGCCTCAGATAAAGGTTCTCCTGAAATGACTTCTAGAAAAGTTATCAGGCTTGATGTATCAGATGTCAATGACAATGCTCCAGTGTTTGAGAAATCAGGTTACACTGCATTTATACCAGAAAATAATTCACCGGGAGCTTCAATATTTAGTGTTCAAGCAAGAGATATGGACAGTGAAGACAATGCTAAGATAACATATTCTATAGTGTTTAGAAGTGATGAAGAAGATCCCCTTTCGTTCTACATCTCCATGAATCCAGTAACTGGGGTCATCTATGCTCAGCGATCATTTGATTATGAGAAGCATAGAGAATTTAATATCCAAATCATCGCCAGAGACAATGGATCTCCATTTCTAAACAGCAGCACAACACTAAGAATATGTATAGTAGACCAGAATGATAACTCACCAGTCGTTCTGTATCCATCACCAGAGCTCGATAGCTCAACATTTGAGATGGTTCCTTGGACCTCTGATCAAGGCTCCTTAGTATCTAAAGTGGTGGCAGTGGACGCTGACTCTGGACACAATGCCTGGTTGTCTTTCTTCTTACAATCTTCAGAACCATCACTCTTCACCATTGACCAGACAACAGGGGAGATCAGGACATCTCGTGTATTTCAAGAAAAAGACATCATGAAACATGGAATTGTGGTTCTAGTAAAAGACAATGGGATTCCCTCCCGCTCAGCTTCAGTCACTATAAACATGGTGATCGCTGATCATTTCCATCAGGTCCTTCCTGAGTTGAGCAGTCAGGCCAACAAAGAAGAATCTCCATCCAACCTACAGTTGTACTTGGTCATAGCCTTGGCATTGATCTCTTTTCTCTTCATGGTGACTGTGATTATGGCAGTTGTCTCCAAATACAAAGAGTCCAAATCTTCTTCTTCATTTGGAGCCATGAGTACAAGTCTATATCCACCGGTTGATCCCAGATTTACATCATTATTCAACAATGGAACATTACCTCTGCCATATTCCTATGATGTCTGTGTAACTTTGGACCCAAGTGAGAGGGAATTTTCTTACCTTAAGCCTCAACACAATGTTCCTGTTGATAGTCTAATAGATGCCAATGACTCAGGGATTGGAAATGAAACGTCAAAAAATTGTTCACCTGCTGAAAACCTCATACCACAGGTATGTTTTCCTATGTCAAAAAATGCACTACTTCTGTAAATCTCTTGTGGAAATTTATGTCTTTAGGGAAAGGATAAATTAATATGTTTGGTTAAAGAATACCTCAAGAAGTCATCTAATATGTTTTGCTTCCCTTAATTTTTTATTAATGGATAGCAGATGTCTGTTTTTAATTCCATAGCATTGTTTCTTTGGTTTGGTTTATCTTGACTTGAGTTTTGCTTTGTCCTGCTTTTTTACATCATAATGGAGAAAGCATTATGTTTTTTAAAGGGGTTATCCAGCGCTACAAAAACATGGCCACTTTGCCCTACTGTTGTCTCCAGATTGGGTGGGGTTTTGAAACTCAGTTCCATTGAAGTAAAGGAGCTTAATTGCAAACCACACCTGAACTGGAGACAACAGTAGAGGGAAAAGTGGCCATGTTTTTGTAGTGCCTGAGAACCCCTTTAAATCAAACGCTCCTAAAAAGAAATAATGTATATTTTTGTCTGTTTTACTTTACAATGTTCATATTTTCAAACATATACATATTTACAAATAATTTTTCGGGAACCTTATGATATTATCTAAATGTACTTAAAAGAGAATTTACATATGTTCTGTATAGATGGAGAGTAAGTCTTAAGAATTAGTTGCTGTTTTGAGCCGAATAAAATAGTATACTATAGGTGACTTAATCTACTTAAAAAATATTTTTACAATAGTTAAATGTATGTATGTGTATGTCTGAAATGTATGTATGTGTACTGCATGGCTGGATGTGTGTTGTGTATTTCTGCTATGGTCTAACAGCGACCTACGTTTTAAGTAAGATAAAAATGCCAAAGATTATACCCAAAATTCTTTGTGTGTTTTGTGTCAAATAATGGGGTTGTGGCTTATCTCTCTGAGAACCAAGGGGTTGGGGGGGCGATTTCCCATCATGTCTAATCCCTATCCTCACTGACATCATCTGCTGGTGATTGGTTAGTAGAGCCCCATACACTATTCACCAATGGACGGGTATGCTTGGTACGGTTGGTATGTTTGACTAAAGTATAAGGTGTGGGGACCTTAAAAGTGTGTCTGAATTTTGACCGTGACCCAGGTTTTAAAATCTGATTGATCTTTAAATTTGTCCAGGCTTGTAGGCCAATAATGTGAGGGAAAACGTGGCCACTCCCAATTTCTTGTTGATGATGGTGTAAAAAATGTTTTTATCTAATTCTCTTCTATAAATCTGTCTCATAACACATGGGCCAGATTTGGGCACAGATTACACCAACTTCTGTCACACACATCTTACCTTCCCAGTATTCTTAAAGCATGAGAAGTCGGGAAAGCTTCTGACACATATGTCCAACATATCCATAAAGCTCCACTAACCTTCTAAAAGAGTGTACTTTTGTAATGTCACATTTATTTTTTATCGCCATACCTTTTTTTACTATACTAACTTACATATTCTACTATGCTATTTTCCATTCTACTGACTTAGAGAAAGTGAAAGAGATGAGGCTCATCCTAGTATAATATTGTACGGAACACCCAATATGTCAGAAATGGTATGATGAAGCTCAGCACTTATTTTTGATAGGTCTGATAAGAAAACAATAAAGGAGGCTTTTTTACAAACCCCAAGGTAACATGGCAATATTGTTGTTTTATAAGAGCTTGTGTTGTCTGAAATCTAACTTCTCTTTTTACCAGAATAGCCTTATAAAAATATAAAAGAAGATATTAGAACACCTGTTTCAAAAATATTTTTTAACTATGTATAATTATGTAAGAAAAGTAAAAACATATAGTTGCATTTAGTTTCATAGCAATGGAAGTAAGCAGTATTGATTTTTTTTCTTTAACATATTAAATATAGAGTACCATAGGCTAGTACTCTTAAAGAAACGATGGACATATAAATGACATGTCTATACTTTGCATCTGTTTTCTCTTCTATACCTGTTGCATGTGTGGCACTTCCTTTATGATAATTAAGCCTTGTGTAAGGTAAAGCTCTGTGCGTATATGGATTAGTTCTTATACATCAAGTTGTTTCATTATAATAATAATAACAAAATAATTTTTGACATGTTATCAGACATGTCAAAAAGTTATTGATCAAAGTGGGTCTCACTGCTGTCACCTGCTCAGATCAGAATATATAGCCGGAGAAAGATCACGGCAGCATGATCCACTTCCTAGCCAGCAGCTCAAAGTCAAAATTTCCCGGACTGCGATGCTGGGCAGAAATTGCATCGCAATCTGATCAATAACTTTTGACATATCTGATGACGTCAAGTTGTTTAAAGTGACAGGAACACCCAAAGTAATCAGTATAGTGTAACCTATAACAGAATGGGTATAGTAGTTACTAATGCTCAAATGTTAAGTTATTATCATTAAAAAGGAAAAACACATTTTATATCACATCAGGAAAATCAATGTGATAGAAGATATACTTAGTAGAACTTAGAAAAACTGTACAGAGAATAATCAATATTTATATAAATCTTTCTATTGGGATAAAATGGTGTCTATATTCTAAATCCTGGAAGAACCATGAGGACAATATATAAATTATAACAGTATTTCAATTACTATCATTACTTTCAGAACATATAGGGAATGGTAACAAATACAATTGAAGGCAATGTAAATATGATATCATAAAAAGCAGAGATTAAATAAATGTCCAAATATAGCCTATCCCAGTGAATTTGTGTTTTCTAAGATTAGAAAGTCCAATACTTACTTTTTCCTAGTTAAAATAAACTTAAAAAGAAAGAAAATTACATAATGGGAATGAATATAAGACACTGATGCTGCAGTTCCCCATATACGCCTCAGAGCGCCGCTGTTCACCAATAAGGAAAATATTCTGTAAATCCAGAATCACCTCCATGATGCAGACAGTGTTCAACTGAAAGGAGGAATACACAGCATTTCACACCAGGATGTGTCGGGTATAGGACTCACAAAGAAGAGGGATTATTTTCTGCTGTTATTTCTTGGGGATTATAAATATTACAAAGGATTTCACCATAATATATCTGGTAAAAAGAAGGATGACTGGATTACAGCTGCAGGAAGGACAAGCAATGCAAGGACTCAGATGGCAAGTAATATTTCCCTTCTTATTCTCCTGGCTGTGTCATTCAGTCTCTGGTCAGATTCATTATTCCATTAATGAAGAATTAAGAAAAGGCTCTATTGTTGGGAATATAGCAAAGGATCTACAAATAGATGTTAGGGATCTGTCCAGAAGGAAATTACGTATTGTGTCTAAAATCTCTGAGAAATATTTCAGTATAAACCTGGATAATGGAGACCTATACATTGCTGATAGGATAGACAGGGAGACATTGTGTAGAGCTGCAGCTGATTGTGTCCTTACATTTGATGCTGTGGTGGAAAATCCACTAAATGTCTTCAGTATAAAGATTAATATTCAGGATATAAATGATAATCCACCTACATTTATTCATAACACATTACTATTAGAAATGAGTGAATCCACCTCTCAAGGTGCAAAATTTGTATTGCAAAAAGCAGAAGATCTGGATATAGGAGATAATTCTCTGATCAGCTACAGACTCAGTGCAAACCAGTATTTTACTCTTGGAGAGAAGGTCAGCACTGATGGCAGTGTATTTCCAGAGCTTATACTAGAGAAACCTCTAGACCGAGAGACACAAGACAAGCATGAACTCATTCTAACAGCTTCTGATGCTGGAAATCCTGTACAGACAGGCACTGCCTTAATAACTATCATCATAAATGATATCAATGATAATTCTCCAGTATTTACACAGGATGTATATAAAGTAAGTGTTAGGGAAAATATACCAGTGAATTCAACCATTCTGCAGGTCAGTGCAAGTGATGAAGATGAAGGTGTCAATGCACAGATCACATATTCATTCAATACAATTGAAAATCATATTCTTCAGACTTTTACTATTGATCCCAGAAATGGAGAGATTAAAACAAAAGAGCATTTGGATTATGAAATCACAAAAAACTATGAAATTTCTTTACAAGCACAAGATGGAGGACGCCTAGTTGCTCATGCTAAAGTTTTTATAGAAATCCTAGATATCAATGACAATGCTCCTGAGATATCCATAACCTCATCATCAGGTCTTATTCCTGAGGATTCTGCTCCTGGAACTGTAGTTGCACTAATTCAAGTCCATGATCCTGACTCAGGAGAAAATAGTGAGGTCCAATGTATGATAAAAGGGGATTTACCATTTGTGTTAATATTATCATCAAGTAATTTCTATAAAATAGTTACAAAAAGTAGTCTAGATCGAGAAATAATATCATCCTACAACATCACAATACAAGCCTCAGATAAAGGTTCTCCTGAAATGACTTCTAGAAAAGTTATCAGGCTTGATGTATCAGATGTCAATGACAATGCTCCAGTGTTTGAGAAATCAGGTTACACTGCATTTATACCAGAGAATAATTCACCAGGAGCTTCAATATTTAGTGTTCAAGCAAGAGATATGGACAGTGAAGACAATGCTAAGATAACATATTCTATAATGTCTAGAGATGATGAAGAAGATCCCCTGTCTTCCTACATCTCCATGAATCCAGTAACTGGGGTCATCTATGCTCAGAGATCATTTGATTATGAGAAGCATAGAGAATATAATATCAAAATCATGGCCAGAGACAATGGATCTCCATCTCTGAACAGAAGCACAATACTAAGAATATGTATAGTAGACCAGAATGATAACTCACCAGTCATTCTGTACCCATCACCAGAGCTCGATAGCTCAACATTTGAGATGGTTCCTTGGACCTCTGATCAAGGCTCCTTAGTATCTAAAGTGGTGGCAGTGGACGCTGACTCTGGACACAATGCCTGGTTGTCTTATTTCTTACAATCTTCAGAACCATCACTATTCACCATTGACCAGCACACAGGGGAGATCAGGACATCTCGTGTATTTCAAGAAAAAGATATCATGAAACATGGAATTATGGTTCTAGTAAAAGACAATGGGTTTCCCTCCCGCTCAGCTTCAGTCACTATAAACATGGTGATCGCTGATCATTTCCATCAGGTCCTTCCTGAGCTGAACAGTCAGGCTAAGAAAGAAGAATCTCAGTCCAACCTACAGTTCTACTTGGTCATAGCCTTGGCATTAATCTCCTTTCTCTTCATGTTGACTGTGATTATAGCAGTTGCCTCCAAATACAAAGAGTCCAAATCTTCTTCTTCATTTGGAGCCATGAGCACAAGTCTGTATCCAACGGTTGATCCCAGATTTACCTCATTATTCAACAATGGAACATTACCTCTGCCATATTCCTATGATGTTTGTGTCACTCTTGATCCAAGTGAGAGGGAATTTTCCTACCTTAAACCTCAACACAATGTTCCTGTGGATAGTCTCATAGATGCTGATGACTCTGGGATTGGGAATGAGTCTTCAATGAACTCTTCACCTGCTGAAAACCTCATACCACAGGTATGTTTTAAATGTTCTGAAATACAGTATACTACTCCTATAAGGAAATTATCTTCAGGAAAAAAAAATCTTTAGGTGAAGAATAGAGAAAGAAGTGCCCCAATATATTTTGTTTCTCTTACCAATGTCAGATATTTGTTTACCATTATAGTTGTATATGTTTCACTGGTTTGGTTTAATCTTGGTTTATTGAAATTGTAATGGAGTCAGAGTCATGTTTTTGTGGTCCGGCCAACACTCATTTGATCCTCGTGAGTGGTTGATGACAGTTATGTTGTGGTCATTCAATACTTCTACCATAATAGCAGAAGGAGTTTATTTTTTTGTATTAAACTTTACAATATTCAGAATTTCAAATAGAAACATAGTCGCGTTAGCCCAACAAGGGTACGGGTTCGGGTTCAGCCACAGCAATAGATTCCTAAGGTCAAGCAGATGATAGCAGGTACTGGAGCCTATCACTTGTCCCCATGGTCTAGTTATTTTGGGTTGAATTACAAATAATATGTTAGGCCTTGTGGTATTTTCTGGGAGCCATTAAATGTAGATTGAGCTGCTGTGCTGATTTGGGGTAGGCCCTCATATCTCTCACAACACCTATATAGAAACAACTGAACCTCCACAACTTAGTAACATCCAAAAAATACTTTATTTCATAAAAAGCACATACACTTAAAAATCGTACTACACAGTGAACTGCGTCTGAGAAAATACATTAAAAACCAACAGAAAAAACATACAAATGAGGGGTGCTGCTGTCGGGCAATGTGTGGAGGGATGATCAGGGACCAAGTACAATTCATTGGTGTATTACCATAAACCCACTTGATAAAGGTTGTTCACCGAAACGTGCGTTGGGGTAGGGGCAACTGTCCGGCTGGTACATCACATCTATTTGGGTAAGACAACTCATTTTGTATGATTTTTGTATAGATGGAGTTGGTTCAGGGTGGGTTTATGGTAATACACCAATGAATTGTACTTGGTCCCTGATCATCCCTCCACACATTGCCCGACAGCAGCACCCCTCATTTGTATGTTTTTTCTGTTGGTTTTTAATGTATTTTCTCAGACGCAGTTCACTGTGTAGTACGATTTTTAAGTGTATGTGCTTTTTATGAAATAAAGTATTTTTTGGATGTTACTAAGTTGTGGAGGTTCAGTTGTTTCTATATAGGTGTTGTGTCTGTAACTAGAACCCAGTATTACTACACTAACACTATATCCCCTTCTCAGGATTTATAACATTTATAGGCTGTTGTGTAGGGGAGATCTGCTATATCTCTGTGTATGTGTATACCTCATATCTCTCATCACAGAACTTGTATATTATAAGTATTTAACTACTTTATGAAGCTTTTTATAGTTTCATACTTTATAGTAAGTAAAAGCAAATATGAGATATTGATGCTTAATATTTACATATGGATTATGGTGGAGATTTAGAAAGCCATTTTATGGTAAGATTCTCCCTGGTACTCATAGCAACCAGTCACAGCTTAGCTTGCATTTCTCTTATTGCTCTGGCAAAATGAAAGCTGAGCTGTGATTGGTTGCTATGGGGGACAAAGAGAATCTTACTATCAAACAGCTCAATAAATCTGCCCCAATATATATATATATATATATATATATATATATATATATATATATCTCAACCTTTTATCATGTATGTATGTATGCATGGGTATGTGCATGGCGTGCATGGATGTATGCTGCTAATTCCTGCTATGGACAAAGTTTTAAGGATATGATAACCAAAATGGAAAAGAAAAGTATTATAGACTATACTTTATAGTGCTTTGTATGTTCTAGTTGTATAGCGCACACAGATTCTGCAGCGCTTCACCTATCTGTATGTTTTTGGGGGTTTGTTAAGTGTGCAAGGAAACCCACGCAAACAAGGAGAGAACATACAAACTCTTTGCAGACATTATAGATATGCTAATTGCGTAGTATTATAATGGCATGTGATTCGCAGTCTTCTATAATGGAACGCGTATTGGGTTCCACCAGTCGGAAAGGACGCATCATGTAGTATAGATAGCGCTTCATAGCCCAGAAGTTGTACTCGGCTTGGGATCGGAAGTAGTTAGGTGGAACGCAGTCTGCGTTCCACAAACCAGGATGTAGATACATTACTGAGCATATGACCGGAAGTGACGACAGACTTGATCCTAGCCCGGCATGTGATGTTATGCACGTTAATCCCAGTATGTATTTAAAGATTAAGTGGATGGAAGATGGGTTCTTATCAACATCCGAGCGGGCCTCCAGTCACTACACCATGTTGTGCACCATCTGCGCCATGTAAACTATCTCCTAGGGCTGCATTACGAAGCTAAGTATTACCTATATTGCATCCATATTGAGTACTACGTTTTTATTGGTTGTGCCCTGTTACCCTCTTAATTGTGTTTATTATCACCGATAATTATACCATGTGCTGTGGTGGATCTGATGGCCGATGCCGAGATCCCACAAAGATATCAATGTGCCCCCGAGTGTCAGGAGGTATACTTGTAGATAATACATACATTGTGGTTAGCAAGTAATCTTTTGGTTATATTACCAGACTGTTCTCTGTGTAGTACTTTATCAATTATATCTTGTGCTATTTGTTGACTCTAATACACCTAATACAACTAATACACCTGTTTCCCTGATGAACCTGTAAGATTGGACAGGAGAAACGCGTTGGAACTGTATATAAATTTTTGTATATAGGGTGTTGGTGAAGTTTTTTATCCTTAACACGTTTTGTTTTGTCACTTTACTTTGTTATTTTTCTCCCTGCACTTAGAAGGTTAGGGAGGGACTGTCACCGTGGTTGGGGCCACCCTATCAAGGAGGTGGGTAACCCCAAAAGGCAGAAAGAGAATTGACCATCTGGATTAGCTGTGAGAGAGCACTTTCCCTCCCCTGGCCATTTTAGTATACGATTGTGGACAACCCCCTTGTACATCTCCCTATATCGTAAGTTACCTCAAGAGCAGGAATAGGTTTAGCACGTGTGGTTTCACTCCAATTTTTTTTGTTTTTTGTTGTTGATATGACAGATTTTTAGCATATTTTATATCAATAAAAGTTAAGTTTTATCGCCCTAGGGTGTAAAGTGGTCCGTCTGTAAAATACTTTATATTATACCATTGGGCATTTATGAAATTAGGGCTAGCGGCAGCCTGTTTTGAAGAATTCCCGTAGTGATAATTGATTTGTATGTTCTAGGCCAAATAATGGGATTAATAAACTCAATAGCCTACAGAACTTTTACTTTTAAAAACTATGGGAGGTACTTGTGTGCATATGAGGTCTTTACATGTAGGGACGTGCAGGCCGTGTGCAAAATTTATCAAAAAGGTGCACTGACCTTGATAAATTTGAGTCCACTAAGAAGCTACTGAATGTTAGTAGCTAACGGAGAGCCATTTTAGAGTGGTCTGAACTGGATTGTATTTGTGCCAGCATTAGCGACTCTATAAATTGTAATAACTTAATAACTGTAACAAGGTGTCATGCTTAAATGGCAACAGATGTAAGATAAGGTAACCCACAAATAAAAAAAATCAAAATGAAGCAATTTTGAAAAATGTGTGACTTTTTAATACCACTCCAGAGATGTACAATTTAGATAAATTTCTACGTAAGTCACCATTCCCATAAATGTTCATACGCAGATATTGTACAGTATGTTCATTTGCAAGCTGGCTATTAAAAATGAAAATAAATGTTTAATATATTTTTTCTTATATATTTTTTATTAAAGGAAAAGAACTTTTACTTATATACGTTTAAAGTCTATGAGGTTTTATAAGACTTCATGTACTACAGTGTTAGCACTCAACTTAGAACAATCAAAAATAAAAGGACACATCACTCCTGATCACTTCTGCCTCATCTTTTTTGTGATCTTAGCACACTAACCTTCTGACCAACACCTTTTAAAATATGTAACATATCACTATGACATTTCAAAAGTTCTTGAAAGTGGTTAAAGTTAAACTTTAAGAGTTAAAGGGTCAAGGCCACTTAAGTGTATCTAAAAAAAAATATATATATATATATATATATATTAGAACAAAATATTGTATCAAGGCTGTAGATCTGAAGGAGGAGACAGCCAAGCTGGCGTAATGGGGAAGTAGCTCTCCTCCAGAAACATAGGAGCCAGCTATTTAGTGACATCTATTAGGTGACTGTTCAAATAGAATATAAGGTCTGTAACCTTCAGGACTGATAACTTCCTGCACTAATAAGGAATATAGAAGTTATAGTGGTTATCACATTTTTATATGCATTATTGGTGTTCCAATATGTTAACTCATAAGTGGTAGAGTCAAACCTTCGGTCTTATTCAGTGAACTATAACAGTACAGCTGGATGTGTTGCGATGCTGTTACCTGTGTTTGCAAAAAAAGTGTATTGCTTACTTTGACTGTCTTAACTCTTACCCTTAAATCTAAAGTATTAATAGACCCATGATCATATTTTATACATACATATAAATGTCATATACTTAGCAGATGTTTTTTCCTCTATACCTTTTACATAAGTATCACTTATTTTTAAGTTTTGTGCTTGGTAAAGCTCTATCCACATATGGAATAATTCCTATCCACCAGGTTGATCTTTCTTTTCATTCAACAAATTATGTAATATAAAGTGCTATTATAGATAGCAAATAATAAACACCTATATGACCTTATAAAAGATGACATTAGATCTTATACATCCATTGTGAACCTTGTAAAATTAGACATGAGAACACAGAAATAAAAAGGTATTGTAGCAATCATAGTTGTTTGGATGTCGATTGGATTGGAAAAGAAAATCTAAGTATATGGTACAACATATTACATCAGAAAAACTGATATGTTAGAGATTATGTTTATTGAGAAAGAATCTAAACATAAAAATAATATTTATATTGATCTTAACCTTTGGGTGAATGATGTCTGTACACTAAATAGATTTCTTTTACAACCTTCTTAACATAAACTTTGTTCAACTATGCTGTGCTATAAAAATTCTAGTTGGTAAAATTGCAGTTCCCCATATACGCCTCAGAGCGCCGCTGTTCACCAATAAGGAAAATATTCTGCAAATCCAGAATCACCTCCATGATGCAGACAGTGTTCAACTGCAAGAAGGAATACACAGCATTTCACACCAGGATGTGCTGGGAATAGGACTCACAAAGAAGAGGGATTATTTACTGCTATTTATTCTGCTGGATTACAAACATAATAAGGAAATTCACCATTATATTTCTGGTGAGAAGAAGGATGGCTGGATTACAACTGCAGGAAGGACGAGCAATGCAAGGACTCAGATGGCAAGTAATATTTCCCTTCTTATTCTCCTGGCTGTGTCATTCAGTCTCTGGTCAGATTCAGTATTCCATTAATGAAGAATTAAGAAAAGGCTCTATTGTTGGGAATATAGCAAAGGATCTACAATTAGATATTAGGGATCTGTCCAGAAGGAAATTACGCATTGTGTCTGATGTGTCTGAGAAATATTTTAGTATAAACCTGGACAATGGAGACCTATACATTGCTGATAGGATAGACAGGGAGACATTGTGTGGGACTGAAGCTGATTGTGTCCTTACATTTGATGCTGTGGTGGAAAATCCACTAAATGTTTTTAGTATAAAGATTAATATTCAGGATATAAATGACAATTCCCCTACATTTCTTCACAACACACTGACATTAGAAATGAGTGAATTTACCTCCCCTGGAGCAAAGTTTGCATTACAAAATGCAGAAGATCTGGATATAGGAGATAATTCTCTGATCAGCTACAGACTCAGTGCAAACCAGTATTTTACTCTTGGAGAGAAGGTCAGCACTGATGGCAGTGTATTTCCAGAGCTTATACTAGAGAAACCTCTAGACCGAGAGACACAAGACAAGCATGAACTCATTCTAACAGCTTCTGATGCTGGGAATCCTGTACAGACAGGCACTGCCTTAATAACTATCATCATCAATGATATCAATGATAATTCCCCAGTATTTACACAGGATGTATATAAAGTAAGTGTTAGGGAACATATACCAGTGAATTCAACAATTCTGCAGGTCAGTGCAAGTGATGAAGATGAAGGTGTCAATGCACAGATCACTTACTCTATTAGAACCACAGCAAATAATATTCTGCAGACTTTTAAAATTAACTCTGATACTGGAGAAATTACAATAAGAGGCCAGTTAGATTATGAAGTCAATAAATATTATGACATATCTGTGCAAGCCAAAGATGGAGGCGGGCTAGCTGCTCATGCTAAAGTATTATTAGAAATTCAAGATATCAATGACAATGCCCCTGAGATATCCATAACCTCATCATCTGGCCAAATTCCTGAGGATTCTGCCCCTGGAACTGTGGTGGCACTTATCAAAGTTCATGACCGAGACTCAGGAGAAAATGGTGAGGTTCAATGTATAATAAAAGGGGATTTACCATTCGAACTGATACCAGCAAGTAATTTTTATAAAATTCTTACTAAAAGTAGTCTGGATAGAGAAATAATATCATCCTATAATATCACAATACAAGCTTCAGATAAAGGTTCTCCTGAAATGACTTCCAGAAAAGTTATCAGGCTTGATGTATCAGATGTCAATGACAATGCTCCAGTGTTTGAGAAATCAGGTTACACTGCATTTATACCAGAAAATAATTCACCAGGAGCTTCAATATTTAGTGTCCAAGCAAGAGATATGGACGGTGAAGACAATGCGAAGATAACATATTCTATTATGTCTAGAAGTGATGATAATCCCCTGTCTTCCTACATCTCCATGAATCCAGTAACTGGGGTCATCTATGCTCAGCGATCATTTGATTATGAGAAGCATAGAGAATTTAATATCCAAATCATGGCCAAAGACAATGGATCTCCATCTCTGAACAGCAGCACAACACTAAGAATATGTATTGTTGACCAGAATGATAACTCACCAGTCATTCTATACCCATCACCAGAGCTCGATAGCTCAACATTTGAGATGGTTCCTTGGACCTCTGATCAAGGCTCCTTAGTATCTAAAGTGGTGGCCGTGGACGCTGACTCTGGACACAATGCCTGGTTGTCTTACTTCTTACAATCTACAGAACCATCACTATTCACCATTGACCAGCAGACAGGGGAGATCAGGACATCTCGTGTATTTCAAGAAAAAGACATCATGAAACATGGAATTGTGGTTCTAGTAAAAGACAATGGGATTCCCTCCCGCTCAGCTTCAGTCACTATAAACATGGTGATCGCTGATCATTTCCATCAGGTCCTTCCTGAGCTGAGCAGTAAAGCCAACAAAGAAGAATCTCAGTCCAACCTACAATTCTACTTGGTCATAGCCTTGGCATTGATCTCCTTTCTCTTCATGGTGACTGTGATTATTGCAGTTGTCTCCAAATACAAAGAGTCCAAAACTTCTTCTTCATTTGGAGCCATGAGTACAAGTCTATATCCACCGGTTGATCCCAGATTCACCTCACTATTCAACAATGGAACATTACCTCTGCCATATTCCTATGATGTTTGTGTAACTCTGGACCCAAGTGAGAGGGAGTTTGCTTTTCTGAAACCTCAACACAATGTTCCTGTGGATAGTCTAATAGATGCTGATGATTCTGGTATTGAAAATGAAACTTCAAAGACCCTCTCACCTATAGAAAATCTCACACCACAGGTAGGTTTTACTTAATTTTTACAACAGAAAATTTGAAGGGATGCATATGAAAATGCAGATAAAAGTTTATATTTTTCTTCTTTTCTCCTTTACAACTTTGCATATGATTATTTTAGGTATATTTCTATACAGTTATGTACATACATTTTTAAGCAATATCTTTTATTTTTATTATAATACTTTACTATTATTGACTTATCATCTGACGATTTGCTCCTTTTGACAGTCAGAACAAGTAGCATTAGCACTTTCTGTGTCTGGATCCTTCAACCACTGGTCTCTTTTAAGCTGTTATGGTTAGTTAGGTGGCAGCTATGCCACTGGTTCATGTTGCGTTGCTTCAAATAGAAGTGACTCAGATCTGTGCATTGACCTGCATAGGAACTTGAGTGTAGCAGTATCTGGGAGTGTAAGGACAGGAACACCTGCGAGCTCTAAATGGGCACCCTCATATTATAAAACTGTTGACATGGCCAAGACACAAGGCAAAACTTAGAGTCTAATTTTTCAGACCCCAACAATCGTTGGATAAAGCTTTGAGAAGTGCTTCACTTTTCATCTTACTCGCTGCAGGAGACCGTTTCAGAAGATTTGCAATAGATCTCTTGTAGGAATACATAAAAGGGTTCAAGGTTTGCAGAGAGGCACTTAGCCAAGCAATTCTCTTGGCTCTATCTAATGTTCAATGACTGCTGGCTGGGACTTGCAGTGCAGTGG
Source organism: Dendropsophus ebraccatus (assembly GCF_027789765.1). NCBI lineage: Eukaryota > Metazoa > Chordata > Amphibia > Anura > Hylidae > Dendropsophus > Dendropsophus ebraccatus. Next base: position 33,353,060 of record NC_091454.1, on the reverse strand, counting down.
TGTTGCGTACAGACCCCAAAGAAGTCCTCAGTACTATTATATTATTTTGTGGCTGGTGCTGCTGCTGTTGTACATTGTATTGCTGTGATTTGTAGTACAGCTGCATAGAACCTCACTGCTCATTGTCCTGTGTAACAGGTGGCATAGACCGTATACCAGCACTTACACACAGACCATACGACAACCTCCAAAAAGTAGTGTGACCAGTATATTTTCTTATTTCTTCATTTCTGACACCTCCTTGCTGAGTCTGGCATAATTTTTGGGAGGCTCACTTGCTATCTCACTTTTAATGGTTCTCTGTGTCATCACTGCCATGCTGTGTCTGGCATAATTTTTGGGAGGCTCACCTGCTACCGCTTCCACCTGGATCGCTCTGTCATCACCACCATGCTGTGTCTGGCATAATTTTTGGGAGGCTTACTTGCTACCTAACCTTTAATGGTTCTCTGTGTCCTCACTGCCATGCTGTGTCAGGCAAAATTTTGGGGTGGTTCATATGTTACCTCTGTTTTAATGGTTCCCTGTGTCCTCACTGCAATGCTGTGTCAGGCTAAATTTTGGGGTGGTTCATATGCTTCCTCTATTTTAATCCTTCACTGTGTGATCACTGCCATACTGTTGCCCAGAATTTGGCGTAATGGTGCTATTAGGCAGTCTCAGAGGCATCAATGCATGCTGCCTCTGCTGTTTCCTGTCCATTTCCGTGGTGTTTCCATCATTTTCTAAGGTTGACAGGTTTTCACACAACCTTCCCTGTGCCAAGCTTGGGCCCATTGCAAAAATGCTCGTGTTTCCCATTGACTTCAATGGGGTTCATTACTCGAAACGAGCCCCCGAGTATCGGGAAATATTCGTCTTGAGTAACGAGCACCCTAGCATTTTAGTACTTGCTCATCACTATTTATTGTGTAAAAATACTAAAAATAGTTTTTGGGATTATGAGTGTGAACCTGACTCATTGGTGTATTTCGCATTCAGCAGGCAATATCTCTCTGTAATAGCAAAGTTCATTTTTATAGTTTCATTTTAAATTGACCATGTCTCAACTAATTGTATGACTTTGTTAACATTCCATTTTCTTCTGGACCTTTTTTGATAATCAAAACAACGACTCAAATAATGGCCGTGGTTTAGCATGTTCCAGCGGCCGTCATTGCAATGATGGCCCTTGGAACAGTATTGTGGATCAAATACAAAGTTGGCTCTTTTGGGTTTGTCTTTAAAAATTCCATTGATTTTAGTATAAAGGACGGTGAAAAGAACGGTGAATTTATTGTATTGTGTGTGAACTACTTAAAATAACATCCACTGTTTGCCCAATAACAGCTGCGAATAAATGGCATGAATATTAATTTGAAGGCCGCCATGAACAACAGCCGTTATTCAATATACTATATGTATTGGGCGTCTGTCATTCCACTGCATTCCATTAACTGCAATTTTTTTTTTACATAGTGTGAACATAGCCTTATTGTATAGATGTACAGATATCAGTTTGGGGTTAGTAGATTATTCTATATTTCAGGACAAGTGTTCATAGTTATGACAGGTGGATGTCGCTTTGCTTTATATCATTGGTTCTCAAAATGTAATGTAGGATTCAGTTGTTGGTGACATAATTAAATTTATGCTGCATAGGCCTTTCTGCTGTTGAGCCAAACTGTAGCTTAGAAACACATTCAAATAGTTCTGTGCTTGTCATGTTAATGGTTCAGTAGGTTAAAATTTAAGCTATTTCTACAACTTGGTATTGGATGTGAACTATGGTAAAACCTAGATACCATTAGATCTAACAGGTGAGGTCACGATAGAAAAAATATTTAGAAACCCTGCTTTAAATTATAATATCTCTAGGTTGTTCAGTTCTTCATTCCGAATGCAGCTCCTAGATGTATAAACATTAAGGAAATACGTTCAGACATAATTGCCCTTATTGGTATAAATATTTTGTGTCAACTAAATATTAAAAATTGTTTTGCACTGTGTAAATTGTGTGAGGTTTTTTATAAATGAAACTGGTTATTTGATTATATTTGACTATAAAACTTTACATTTTAAAGAATCAAATTAACCACTTATAAAAGTATTTCCTATGGCAAAATATTTCATAGATTTTTCTTTTACAATGTTAAAATTTTCATAACAGTCATATAGAGTCATTTAGATAAAAAAAAAAAAAGCCTTAGAAAACTACTTTGTGTATAAAGCATCAAAAAATACAGGTCAAGTTTCTATATATATATATATATATATATATATATATATATATAAAAAATATTTTAGTAAAATATTGTAAAAGTGAATTTTAAACACTGTTGCTGCAGTTCCCCATATACGCCTCAGAGCGCCGCTGTTCACCAATAAGGAAAATATTCAGCAAATCCAGAATCACCTCCATGATGCAGACAGTGTTCAATTGCAAGAAGGAATACACAGCATTTCAGACAAGGATGTGCTGGGAATAGGACTCACAAAGAAGAGGGATTATTTTCTTCTGCTTATTCTACTGGATTATAACAAATTTTTTTATATTTGTGGTGAGAAGGATGACTGGATTACATCTGCAGGAAGGACAAGCAATGCAAGGACTCAGATGGCAAGTAATATTTCCCTTCTTATTCTCCTGGCTGTGTCATTCAGTCTCTGGTCAGATTCATTATTCCATTAATGAAGAATTAAGAAAAGGCTCTATTGTTGGGAATATAGCAAAGGATCTACAATTAAATGTTAAGGATCTGTCCAGAAGGAATTTAAGGATTGTGTCTAATATGTATGAGAAATATTTTAGTATAAACCTGGATAATGGAGACCTATACATTGCTGATAGGATAGACAGGGAGACATTGTGTAGAGCTGCAGCTGATTGTGTCCTTACATTTAATATTGTGCTGGAAAATCCACTAAATGTCTTCAGTATAAAGCTTAATATTCAGGATATAAATGACAATTCTCCTACATTTCTTCAAAACACATTGACAGTGGAAATTAGTGAATCCACTTCCCCAGGAAGAAGATTTATTTTACCGAATGCAGAAGATCTGGATATAGGAGATAATTCTCTGATCAGCTACAGACTCAGTGCAAACCAGTATTTTACTCTTGGAGAGAAGGTCAGCACTGATGGCAGTGTATTTCCAGAGCTTATTCTAGAGAAACCTCTAGACCGAGAGACAGAAGACAAGCATGAACTCATTCTAACAGCGTCTGATGCTGGGAATCCTGTACAGACAGGCACTGCCTTAATAACTATCATTGTCACTGACTTCAATGATAATTCTCCAGTATTTACACAGGATGTATATAAAGTTAGTGTTAGGGAAAATATACCAGGGAATTCAACAATTCTGCAGGTCAGTGCAAGTGATAAGGATGAAGGTGTCAATGCACAGATCATATATTCAATTAGAACCACAGCAAATGATATTCTACAGACTTTTAACATAAACTCTAATAATGGAGAAATTACAATTAAAGGCCAGTTAGATTATGAAGTCAATAAATATTATGACATATCTGTGCAAGCCAAGGATGGAGGAGGCCTAGCTGCTCATACTAAAGTATTAATAGAAATTATAGACGAAAATGACAATGCTCCTGAGATATCCATAACCTCATCATCAGGTATGATTCCTGAGGATTCTGCTCCTGGAACTGTAGTTGCTCTAATTCAAGCTAATGACCGAGACTCAGGGGAGAATGGTGAGGTCCAATGTATGATAAAAGGGGATTTACCATTTGAGTTAATATCATCAACAGAAAATTTTTATAAAATAGTCACAAAAAGAAGTCTGGATAGAGAAATAATATCATCCTATAACATCACAATACAAGCCTCAGATAAAGGTTCTCCTGAAATGACTTCTAGAAAAGTTATCAGGCTTGATGTATCAGATGTCAATGACAATGCTCCAGTGTTTGAGAAATCAGGTTACACTGCATTTATACTAGAAAATAATTCACCAGGAGCTTCAATATTTAGTGTTCAAGCAAGAGATATGGACAGTGAAGACAATGCTAAGATTACATATTCTATCATGTCTAGACGTCTCGAAGAAGATCCCCTATCTTCCTACATCTCCATGAATCCAGTAACTGGGGTCATCTATGCTCAGAGATCATTTGATTATGAGAAGCATAAGGAATTTAATGTTCAAATCTCCGCCAGAGACAATGGATCTCCATCTCTGAACAGCAGCACAACACTAAGAATATGTATAGTAGACCAGAATGATAACTCACCAGTCATTCTGTACCCATCTCCAGAGCTCGATAGCTCAACATTTGAGATGGTTCCTTGGACCTCTGATCAAGGCTCCTTAGTATCTAAAGTGGTGGCAGTGGACGCTGACTCTGGACACAATGCCTGGTTGTCTTTCTTCTTACAATCTTCAGAACCATCACTTTTCACCATTGACCAGCACACAGGGGAGATCAGGACATCTCGTGTATTTCAGGAAAGAGACATCATGAAACATGGAATTGTGGTTCTTGTAAAAGACAATGGGATTCCCTCCCGCTCAGCTTCAGTCACTATAAACATGGTGATCGCCGATCATTTCCATCAGGTCCTTCCTGAGCTGAGCAGTCAGGCCAACAAAGAAGAATCTCAGTCTAACCTACAATTCTACTTGGTCATAGCCTTGGCATTGATCTCCTTTCTCTTCATGCTGACTGTGATTATTGCGGTTGTCTCCAAATATAAAGAATCCAAATCTTCTTCTTCATTTGGAGCCATGAGTACAAGTCTATACCCACCGGTTGATCCCAGATTTACCTCACTATTTAACAATGGAACATTACCTCTGCCATATTCCTATGATGTCTGTGTAACTCTGGATCCAAGTGAGAGGGAATTTTCTTTCCTGAAACCTCAACACAATGTTCCTGTGGATAGTCTCATAGATGCTGATGACTCTGGGATTGTAAATGAAACTTCAAACATTTCTCCATCTGTAGAAAATCTGGTATCTCAGGTATGTTTGATTTAGTGTTCAATTTTTATTTGTGCTTCATCTTTGATATGATCAAGGTTTTGTATATTGTATTGCACTAGACCTGATAAATGACTATTAAAGTGAATGGTGGTTTATTGTTTTTAAACAATCCACATAGTGTTTAATATAAATGAATAAACAAGCTGCATTACCTTGTATCTATTTTTAACGTTTTGAAAATTAGAACCAGTTAAATTCGCACTTTCCTTCTGAGACCCCATAATTCACAGGCCTCATATCAGCTGCTATGTCTGCTAAGGTAGTGTCCGTGCCACTGACTAGAACATTAATTTGAATGTGCGGGTGATTGGAAATGGAAAGAAAAGAACCTAGAAGCTTTAAGTTTATAGAGTTTGGATGGATCTTGTCTACCATTTTATTTTATATTTGATTTGGAGTCTGAATAACTTTAGGGGGCTGGATCTCAAGAATGAATGGGGACTGTTCTAGAATGAATAAATTTAGGGACTTTGTTGTGAAACCTGTTCTATGAAACTACAAGTCATTTTTTACCTGATAGTAATGTATTGTCGACCTATGCCAGGATCCGTCCTTTTAAAACAATTGCATTTTTGGGATGATTTGGCCAGCAAGTGTTTGCTTTTGTGTGTGTGAGATGCAAACAGTCTAGTTTGATATGTAGCCCAGCACTTTCTCATGATCAGAACTATACATATGCCTGAGCATCAACCACTCAGCTGTCTGTATACATGTAAAAACGACTTTAGAGATGTACCCTTTAAGCATGCTATTCTGTATAACTTAAAAAGCGGGGTTACATACAGAGCAGAAAAGGTTGCACTTTTTTTTTTTAGCTCTCTGGCGCTCCGCTCCACTTCATCCATCTGACTATCTCTGGTGATACCTTTCAAGAAGAGAGGGGGTAAAGGTATGTTGTGGGCATTGTATGTGGGCAAAACCACCCTTGCACACAATGTCCAATAACTTCCCTCAACATAACATTAGGCAGCTATTGATCATTGCCCACAATTTATTGTTTTGTTTGGGTATCTTTAGATTTGTCTATCTATGTAATATCATGCCAGTTCCATCAAAGAGAGAGTTCTCTGTAAAAATCAGCTACACACAGTAGTCCCAAAGGAACCCATCTCCTAGGCCTGGTAGGGTATTTAAATAAGGACACCTTTGACACTAAGTATAAACAAACATCAGACTTTATATATAAAGATGAATAGAAGGACTATTATTTATACTTAATATACACCTATGGCCGTCATCCAATTACTGATATTATAACATATAATGTTTGCTTATTATATTCATAAATGTATTTATCTACAGCAGCATATAGTACTGTTTGAGTAATGGTATTAACAGTATAATAGTAAGTATCCCTTATAGGACTTGCAAAAGCCTTTACACGTTGTATCAGTTTCTATGATTTTATACTATAGGTGATATATATTCCACATATATTCCACATCTAGGAGGCGATATAGTTCTGTAATATGTAACCTCATTTCTATGACTCTTTCAATTGGTCTTGTTTCACCATTCGGTGTATTGTTGATCTTTAGATATCAGTTTATGTTGAGTAGATTATTTTATGTTTCAGGAAAAGAATTCATAGGCATAGTATACATAGTTACTTTGCCTTAAACAAGTGTGCTTGTGGCTATGAGGTGGGCTTCACTGGTGAGGCCTAGCTGGGGAGACTACTTTTAAGTGACCATATGATGCACATGACCTTCTATTGCTTCATCAATCTGTGGTTTAACAAAATAACTAAATCATTATATTCTTATTTTCATGTTTTATTTTTTTCAGGAGTCACATTTTAAAATAAATAAATGTTACTTGTAATATAGAACATGACCTATGGAGATATTACGATGTTTGAATGGGGAGGTCCTAGTAGAAAAAGGTTTACGATCCCTGCAATTAACCATGCTGACTTAAAGTTTTCACAAAGCATTTAGTTCTTAAGTTAAAACTTATAACTTTCCTAGGTTGATGCAATGTAAATTTAAGGCAAATAGTTTTGTCTTTTTATATCTACACTATGTAATATTATTGAATACCATTCTATTAATCCAAAGATTTTATTTTGGTTTCATTTCACATTTAAAAAAGACTAAATGTAGAGAATCACATACAAAAAATCCTCTGTTAAAATTTTTATAACGTTGTTATTGAATATATTATCATGTTATGCAGCCTTTCACATTAAAAAATACTGAGTAGTATGTATTACAAATAAACTTAACTCACTAAAGCTGCAGTTCCCCATATACGCCTCAGAGCGCCGCTGTTCACCAATAAGGAAAATATTCTGCAAATCTAGAATCACCTCCATGATGCAGACAGAAATACACAGCATTTCAGCCTAGGATGTGTCAGGAGTAGGACTATTTTCTACTGGCAATCCTGATGGATTAAACATATAACAAGGAAATTACCATTATATTTCTGGCGAGAAGAAGGATGGCTGGATTACAGCTGCAGGAAGGACAAGCAATGCAAGGACTCAGATGGCAAGTAATATTTCCCTTCTTATTCTCCTGGCTGTGTCATTCAGTCTCTGGGCAGATTCATTATTCTATTAATGAAGAATTAAGAAAAGGCTCTATTGTTGGGAATATAGCAAAGGATCTACAATTAGATATTAAGGATTTGTCCAGAAGGAAATTACACATTGTGTCTGATGTGTCTGTGAAATATTTCAGTATAAACCTAGACAATGGAGACCTATACATTGCTGATAGGATAGACAGGGAGACATTGTGTAGAGCTGCAGCTAATTGTGTCCTTACATTTGATGCTGTGGTGGAAAATCCACTAAACATTTTCAGTTTTAAGGTTGATATTCAAGATATAAATGACAATCCTCCTTCATTTGTCCAAGATAAGATTAGAATAGAAATGAGTGAATCCACCTTACCGGGAAGAAGATTTCTTTTACATAATGCAGAAGATCTGGATATAGGAGATAATTCTCTGATCAGCTACAGACTCAGTGCAAACCAGTATTTTACTCTTGGAGAGAAGGTCAGCACTGATGGCAGTGTATTTCCAGAGCTTATACTAGAGAAACCTCTAGACCGAGAGACACAAGACAAGCATGAACTCATTCTAACAGCTTCTGATGCTGGAAATCCTGTACAGACAGGCACTGCCTTAATAAGTATCATTGTCACTGATATCAATGATAATTCTCCAGTATTTACACAGGATGTATATAAAGTAAGTGTTAGGGAGAATATACCAGTGAATTCAACAATCCTGCAGGTCAGTGCAAGTGATGAAGATGAAGGTGTCAATGCACAAGTTACTTATTCATTTAGTACCACAGCAAATCACATTATTGATGCATTTTATATCAATCCCAGAAGTGGAGAAATTAAAACAAAAGGCTCTCTCGATTATGAGGTGGCAAAATTCTATGAGATTTTGGTACAAGCAGAAGATGGAGGAGGCCTACCTGCTAAAGCCAAGGTTTTAATTGAAATAACAGATGAAAATGACAATGCTCCTGTGATCTCCATAACCTCATCATCAGATCTCATTCCTGAGGATTCTGCCCCGGGAACTGTGGTGGCTCTGATTAAAGTCCATGATCCTGACTCTGGAGAAAATGGTGAGGTCCAATGTATTATAGAAGGGGATTTACCATTTGAGCTAATATCAGCAAGTAGTTTTTATAAAATTGTTACAAAAAGTAGTCTGGATAGAGAAACAATATCATCCTATAACATCACAATACAAGCCTCAGATAAAGGTTCTCCTGAAATGACTTCTAGAAAAGTTATTAGGCTTGATGTATCAGATGTCAATGACAATGCTCCAGTGTTTGAGAAATCAGGTTACACTGCATTTATACCAGAAAATAATTCACCGGGAGCTTCAATATTTTGTGTCCAAGCAAGAGATATGGACAGTGAAGACAATGCTAAGATAACATATTCTATAATGTCTAGAAGTGATGAAGAAGATCCCCTGTCTTCCTACATCTCCATGAATCCGGTAACTGGGGTCATCTATGCTCAGCGATCATTTGATTATGAGAAGCATAGAGAATTTAATATCCAAATCATGGGCAGAGACAATGGATCTCCATCTCTGAACAGCAGCACAACACTAAGAATATGTATAGTAGACCAGAATGATAACTCACCAGTCATTCTCTACCCATCACCAGAGCTCGACAGCTCAACATTTGAGATGGTTCCTTGGACCTCTGATCAAGGCTCCTTAGTATCTAAAGTGGTGGCAGTGGACGCTGACTCTGGACACAATGCCTGGTTGTCTTTCTTCTTACAGTCTACAGAACCATCACTCTTCACCATTGACCAACAGACAGGGGAGATTAGGACATCTCGTGTATTTCAAGAAAAAGACATCATGAAACATGGAATTGTGGTTCTAGTAAAAGACAATGGGATTCCCTCCCGCTCAGCTTCAGTCACTATAAACATGGTGATCGCTGATCATTTCCATCAGGTCCTTCCTGAGCTGAGCAGTCAGGCCAACAAAGAAGAATCTCAGTCCAACCTACAATTCTACTTAGTCATAGCCTTGGCATTGATCTCCTTTCTCTTTATGGTGACTGTGATTATTGCAGTTGTCTCCAAATACAAAGAGTCCAAATCTTCTTCTTCATTTGGAGCCATGAGTACAAGCCTGTATCCACCGGTTGATCCCAGATTCACCTCACTCTTCAACAATGGAACATTACCTCTGCCATATTCCTATGATGTCTGTGTAACTCTGGACCCAAGTGAGAGGGAATTTTCTTACCTTAAAACTCAACACAATGTTCCTGTGGAAAGTCTAATAGACGCCGATGACTCAGGGATTGGAAGTGAAAGTTTAAAGAACTGTGCACCTATAGAAAATTCTGTAACACAGGTATGTATTATATTTCATATACCCAGTTTACTATATTGTATGTGTTAAATCTTACATGATTCTTGGATTATATGAGGTTTTTTTTAAATAGCATTACAAGTCTCAAAGTGTAGTATCATTGTATCATCACAGGTTTCTAATCCTCATCTCCTAACACTGTAAGTTTCTTTTCCCTTCAGCAACAGTGTTTTTATCATAGTAAATTTATACCATTTAGTGTAATTGTATTTAACTAGGAGCCAGACAGGTTGACTAAAAAGAACAAAAAATTGTCCTTGTTCTGTGGTATCACATACTGTTAACCAGTTAGTGCCTCTAAAAATTCTCACGTCATCCTTATAAATAGGACTTTATCACATAATTTTATTAGAAAACTGTTGACTAGAGGCAAAGGATACAATGGTTTACCCAATATAGGAATTACTTTCTCCTCAACCTTCCACTTGACTCTTTTGAAGGCCTTATTTGTGGTATTAATTGTATTCACCAGTATAAAGAAAGTAATATACATACACAATTGTATGCCATTTTGTTCATAGAAGTGATCTAGGTATAAACCCCTCCCACTAAACTAGTAGATCAGGAAGATACTTTAAAGACTATAAAATAACAGAGCCGGCCTTTACAATGTGGTAAATAAGCTGCACTTAGCTGGAATTACCTTTTAAGGATGATGTGCTGGAAATATATATATATATATATATATATATATATATATATATATATATATATATATATCTTTTTTCAGTCTTTCAAACTTATTTGCTGATATTTTGTCTTGAATTGTTTGAAAAAAGGCCATACATTGTTGCTGTAAGCCTACCCTATAAATCTTTTGTAAGGATGGAGTAAAGGTTTTAGGACAATATAGTGCCTTAAGGTCCTCATACATTTTATACGTATGTTGGGCTGGTTAGGTCATAAGTATAAAGTGTACAAGGCTCTCCTAAGGATCCTATTCCACGAGCCGAGAAGAGCCCGATCAACGATGTAAACGAGCGTCGATCTGCTAGATAGCCACTCGTTTACTGGGCCTATTCTATATTCGTTACCGATGTCCTTGCAGCCCTTGCAGCATCATACATTACCTGTCCAGGCTTCTTCTCCGCTCTGTCTTCATCCCCGGGTCCCGCGCGCTCTATCTTCAGAATGGCTGGTCAGCTGACAGGCCACACTCAGCCAATCACAAGCCGCGGCGGTCCCGGCCTGTGATTGGCTGAGCGCTCCATCAGCTGACCGGCCATTTTGAAGATAGAGCGCGCGGGACCCGGTGATGAAGAGAAGAAGCCCTGACAGGCAATGTATGCTGCTGCTGCTGCTTGTCCAATCGTCGGTCGCCCGCCGCGCACCGCTATTCAACCGTAGCGATGCGCTGTGGGGGAATGATGATTTTAGGTCTGGCCCTAAATGAACGATCAGCCGATGACATAATCATCGGCTGATCGTTCTCTCTATTTCACCGAATGACAATCGGCCGAATCGGGCCAAATGGGGCCGATCCGGCCGATTATCGTTACTGTGGAATAGGGCCCTAACACTCTACCAGATGATGTTGGTGGAAATAAGTTTTGTTATAAAAAAAAAGTCTTCTACCAGAATTATATATCACACTTCTGAACCATCTTGCCATCTGCACATCAGACCAGATTTTTAGGGTGACAGGTTAGCTGCTTTAAAATTTCATAACCACAGTTCATAACCATGAGCAAAAGAAGATATAAGATATAATGGTGTTAAGATTAAACAGCGTACAGTGTGTGCCTACTGTTAATCTTTGTAATTGGTCGGAATTGGTTGGCATTAAGAAAATCTATGTATACTGTTAACTGGAAAACACATTTATAAAATTGCATATTCTTTGGAGAGAGAAAAAAAACTTTTGACATGTCGCAGAGACATGTCAAGAGTTCTATTGGGTGGTGATCACTGTGAGCCATGGGGTGAAGCACTTAAAGGAATTTTCTAATCTTAGGACATTCAGGGACTCTATAGAAAATTACTAGACCACATGCCATGGGGCCAAGCAGGCATGGTGAGCTTTCCACTCATTGAGGAGAAGAGCGTGTCCTGATTTGCGATTGTGGGGGCCCGAGTGGTCAGACCCCTAGCGATCTGGTTGTTGCATAGGGGATAGCATGCTAAGTTCGGAATGCTCCTCTAAGAACTTGTTTCTTTCTACAGATTAGCGGGGCAGTAAATGTAAATCAGCCACAGTGAGAGGAACCTTCCATAGAAATAAAAATGTGTTGTCAGAAGAGGCTGGGAATTCAGAATAAGCATCAATATGTTTACTGGGTTTCTTTGTGTTTTGGCTGTATTAGGTTTGTTGTGTTGCGCTTAGTAAGGTAATTGTGTCTTGTAGTGATTTTGTTCAGATTTTTAGCAGAACAAGTTAATACATGACATTCACTGATACCTCAACTTCTTTTATATCACTTTTCTATAGTAATCTAACCATCTTCATATATGATATATAATGTGACATTCCATTTGATGAAGTTCACTATTAATGATCTATTTTAGAAATGCATACTTTATAGATTTTGGATTTTGGATCGCAATTTCTCTGTGTATTAATACTACTAGACATCGTAAGCTATGTGAGATAACTATGGGAGTAGGATGCATAAGATTGCATAAGAAATTGCAAGTAAGTAGACCGAGTAAAGAGTTTGTGTTTACTACAGTTGTAACAAGCTAAGGATATGTTCACACACTGCCAAAATGACAGCCGTGTTAATTCAATGGCCACTATTTAACAGCACATAATGGCCTTTATTTTATAAAAACTACCATTATTATACGAATAACAAGCGTTATTAAAAAAAATATATTTGCTGTTAGATGACATCTATCCAATACAAATGGCAGTCATCTTGCGGGTGTATGAACGTAGCCTAAGGCTATGTTTACACAACCTATCTTTTTGTAAAAGTACGTCCGTTGTTGCAATCGGCAACAACAGCTGTACTTTTTAAGAATAGATACATTGCCCGGCCTTCTATGGCATCCCGGCCGGAGCGTATACACATAGTGGTGCCGCAAAACACTGACATGTCAGTTTTCTGTGGCCACTATTCAGTGAATAGTGGCCGTAGAAAACCATGTCAGTGCACACTATGCAGCGAGCGGCTACGGCCGGGTCACAAAATGGCCGGTCTCTTGCGCAATGTGAACATGGCCTAAATATGCAAGCTAAGAAAAAGCAACTGCTCAAGTTTAAAAAAGTGCAAATGTGATTTAACTAGTAATAAGTAAAGGAAACTAGAAAAATGAATTCACCTTGAAGCTGGGTTCACACTACGTATATTTCAGGCTGTATTTGGTCCTCATGTCAGTTCCTCATAGCAACCAAAACCAGGAGTGGATTGAAAACACAGAAAGGCTCTGTTCACACAATGTTGAAACTGAGTGGATGGTCGCCATATAACGGTAAATAACTGCCATTATTTCAATATAACAGCCGTTGTTCTAAAATAACAGCAAATATTTGCCATTAAATGGCGGCCATCCACTCAATTTCAACATTATGTGAACAGATCCTTTCTGTGTTTTCAATCCACTCCTGGTTTTGGTTGCTACGAGTACCTGACATGAGGACCAAATACTGCTTGAAATAAACGTAGTGTGAACATAGTGAATATTACTTTCAGGACTTCTTAAACTTCTTAACAACTAATCAGAAGACTGGGTGTTTTTCCCTTCTAATATTTTTGACTGACATTTGAAGCTTTTGGCAAAATTGTTGGTAACAGTGTTCTAAAGTCAGATCATTTGTAGCATACTTATAAGTCTGGTATTTAAGGCAACTGGCATCCAATAACACTTTGCATTTATTTAGTTATTGTGTAAAAAAAGCTAAAGCTTTTGCTGTCCAGCCATGATGGGAATTATAGTTTTGCAACAGTGGGAGGGCCGAAAGTCCCCCGTCCCTGGTGTAAACGCATAAGAGGAGATGTTTTCACTATATAGGTCCTTGCTCAAGCCACTTTAAGGGCATACAGTAATTCGGATTTTTTGAGGAAATAAGAGAAGGAGTTGGAGTGCAAGAGTACTATGGCACTGTGACCAATCAATTGTCATTAAAAAAGGGATGAATATAAGAAAGAAAAAAGGTATATAAATAAAATGTCTATTATTCTCAGAAACTGTATTGCAGGAAAAATATAACTTATATATGTCGATATGCCTAAAGATCTCTATGGCATTTAAAAAATGTCCAAAGTTATATTACTTTTATTAGAAATGTAATTTTACCCAAAAAAAAGTTTTCTTATAGAAGCAAAGGTTTTTTTTATACATTTTCTAAAAGTTTTATTATAAAATTATGCTATAAAAATGGTATTTTTATAAGGAAAATTTTAAAGCTTAGTCAGTAATGCTGCAGTTCCCCATATACGCCTCAGAGCGCCGCTGTTCACCAATGAGGAAAATATTCTGCAAATCTAGAATCTCCTCCATGATGCAGACAGTGTTCAACTACAAGAAGGAATACACAGCATTTCAGACCAGGATGTGCTGGGAATAGGACACACAAAGAAGAGGGATTATTTTCCAATGCTTGATCTGCTGGATTATAATTATATCAAGGAATATAACAATATTTCTGGTGAGAAGAAGGATGGCTGGATTACAACTGCAGGAAGGACAAGCAATGCAAGGACTCAGATGGCAAGTAATATTTCCCTTCTTATTCTCCTGGCTGTGTCATTCAGTCTCTGGTCAGATTCATTATTCCATTAATGAAGAATTAAGAAAAGGCTCTATTGTTGGGAATATAGCAAAGGATCTACAATTAGATGTTAAGGATCTGTCCAGAAGGAAATTACGTATTGTGTCTAAAATCTCTGAGAAATATTTCAGTATAAACCTGGATAATGGAGACCTATACATTGCTGATAGGATAGACAGGGAGACATTGTGTAGAGCTGCAGCTGATTGTATCCTTACATTTGATGCTGTGGTTGAAAATCCTCTAAATATTTTCAGTGTTAAGATTAATATTCAGGATATAAATGACAATGCACCTCAATTTCATCATGACACGTTATCATTAGAAATGAGTGAATCTACATCACCAGGAACCAGATTTTCACTACAGAATGCAGAAGATCTGGATATAGGTCATAATTCTCTGATCAGCTACAGACTCAGTGCAAACCAGTATTTTACTCTTGGAGAGAAGGTCAGCACTGATGGCAGTGTATTTCCAGAGCTTATACTAGAGAAACCTCTAGACCGAGAGACACAAGACAAGCATGAACTCATTCTAACAGCTTCTGATGCTGGGAATCCTGTACAGACAGGCACTGCCTTAATAACTATCATCATCAATGACATCAATGATAATTCCCCAGTATTTACACAGGATGTATATAAAGTAAGTGTTAGGGAACATATACCAGTGAATTCAACAATTCTGCAGGTTAGTGCAAGCGATGAAGATGATGGTGTCAATGGGCAGATCACATATTCAATTAAAACCACAGAAAATATCATTTCAGAAACTTTTTCTATAAATCCTAATAATGGTGAAATTAAATTAAAAGGCCAATTAGATTATGAAGTCACAAAGTATTATGACATTTCTGTGCAAGCCAAGGATGGAGGAGGCCTAGCTGCACGTGCAAAAGTTTTAATAGAAATCATAGATATCAATGACAATGCTCCTGAGATATCCATAACCTCATCATCAGATCTTATTCCTGAGGATACTGTCCCCGGGACCATGGTAGCGCTAATTCAGGTTTATGATCCTGACTCTGGTGAAAATAGTGAGGTCCAATGTATAATTAAAGGAGATTTACCCTTTGAAATAATATCATCAGCAAGTAGTTTTTATAAAATTGTTACAAAAAGTAGTCTGGATAGAGAAATAATATCATCCTATAACATCACAATACAAGCCTCGGATAAAGGTTCTCCTGAAATGACTTCTAGAAAAGTTATCAGGCTTGATATATCAGATGTCAATGACAATGCTCCAGTGTTTGAGAAATCAGGTTACTCTGCATTTATACCAGAGAATAATTCACCAGGAGCTTCAATATTTAGTGTTCAAGCAAGAGATATGGATAGTGAAGACAATGCTAAGATAACATATTCTATAATGTCTAGAAGTGATGAAGAACATCCCCTTTCTTCCTACATCTCCATGAATCCGGTAACTGGGGTCATCTATGCTCAGCGATCATTTGATTATGAGAAGCATAAAGAATTTATTATCCAAATCATGGCCAGAGACAATGGATCTCCATCTCTGAACAGCAGCACAACACTAAGAATAAGTATAGTAGACCAGAATGATAACTCACCAGTCATTCTTTACCCATCACCAGAGCTCGATAGCTCAACATTTGAGATGGTTTCTTGGACCTCTGATCAAGGCTCCTTAGTATCTAAAGTGGTGGCAGTGGACGCTGACTCTGGACACAATGCCTGGTTGTCTTACTTCTTACAATCTTCAGAACCATCACTCTTCAAAATTGACCAGCACACAGGGGAGATCAGGACATCTCGTGTATTTCAAGAAAAGGACATCATGAAGCATGGAATTGTGGTTCTAGTAAAAGACAATGGGATTCCCTCCCGCTCAGCTTCAGTCACTATAAACATGGTGATCGCTGATCATTTCCATCAGGTCCCTCCTGAGCTGAGCAGTGAGGCCAACAAAGAAGAATCTCAGTCCAATCTACAATTCTACTTGGTCATAGCCTTGGCATTGATCTCCTTTCTCTTCATGTTGACTGTGGTTATTGCAGTTGTCTCCAAATACAAAGAGTCCAAATCTTCTTCTTCATTTGTAGCCATGAGTACAAGTCTATATCCACCGGTTGATCCCAGATTCACCTCACTATTCAACAATGGAACATTACCTCTGCCATATTCCTATGATGTTTGTGTTACTCTGGACCCAAGTGAAAGGGAATTTTCTTTCCTTAAACCTCAGCACAATGTTCCTGTGGATAGTCTCATAGACGCCGATGACTCAGGGATGGGAAGTGAACCTTTAAATGCTTCTTCACAAGAAACTCAGGTATGTATTTAAGAATTACCTTGATCTTGAGCATTTTTTCTTTACCCTTTTGCTCTGTTTTTTTTAGATGACTATCTATAACTTTGGTAGTCATCTAGAGGTTTTTTACAGTATGGTTATTTAAAAAATATAAGTACAAACATTTACTTAATATTTAGATAAAAAAGTAAAAAAGTTAGAACGTTTCATTTCAAAATAGAGATTTAATTTTTGATTAATCATTGAAAATTAATTTCATGTATTTTGTGTAGAATGTGTATTTTACAGGTTTTATATATCTTGACTTTAGTGCTGCTTGACACATGAATAATATCAGGTACTAACATCTATAACTACCGCTTCTTTAAGGTTAAGTACTGCATGACCTTTCTCACACATTTTAAGCTATAAAAAAGTTTAAGCCCGTATTACACAGCAAGGTATTGATGGGAAAGCGATTGCAGACCTATCAGGTCAGCACTTGCTTCCCCCTTGTTCCCCATTTGCTGTCTGTGCTACTACACACAATGACAGTAAGCAGGGAGCTGCTGGAGGGGCTGCAGGGGTGGCCCATTGAAGTCAGAAGTGGTCTGCTGCCACCACTCCTTTTATCCATGGTGTTGAGCAGCAGATGATTATCGATTGAAACGGCCGGAAATTGGCCAGGTACGGCTGATAATCATTTTGTGCGATAGGGCCTGTAGGCTATGTTGACACACCATTAACATGACCACTGAATTTGTTTTACAGTGCCCCTTATAAAATAACTGGCTTTATTTGTTGTTAAACTGCAGCCGTCCAAATCATAAGTCATATCAGAAGTGTGAACATAGTTCTAATGTACACATGTGGAATACTCATAGAATTGTATATTCCTTGTAGTCTAGATTGAAACTTTTGTTCTGTGAATTTAAATGGCTGTGTTAGCAGTGTAGTGTAGAACAGAAAAATCCCATGTGAGGAGAGAACACCTGTTTTTTTTATATACCTATTGCTATACATAATTTATCGTAGAATGGCTTTTTTATTTGTTTTCCGGTGTTTCTATTTCTATAGTATTGACCTTGAGAAGCAGGCCACTCTCATATACCCCAATGATTACATTAAGTGAGGGTCACTGTAGAGATTCTCATGGTCTTCCATTAGGCCACAGTTGAAGCCTAAGCTAACCGTAGCAGCACATCATTCTTGTCATGAGTTAGAGCCTTTTTACAAGGCCCACTAATCAGTGGAAACAAGCAAGATTGGTGCACTTTACAAGGCCCAATCAATCATGCACCCAGACGGCCATATGAGAAATCACTTGCTCATTCATGCTGCATATTAACTTTATCATAGTCAGCGTATATTCCATTTATATTTGTAGTGTTAACCAGCAATGACTTAAATGCCCTTACAAAAGATTGGGCCAATTTCTTGTTTGGCGGCTGACTGCTAGGCCTTTTACAGAGGACAATTATTGGTAGACGATCTACCTGCCTTCCAATAAGCCTTTGTAAAAGGACCCTTAAGGCCTCCATGAACATTATACTAAAGTTGGCCTAACCAGCCATTAGTTAGCCATCTGTATAAGGTGTATGAGGGCCTCATGTCTCTCCAACATGATGTTGGGGGAGAAAGGTGTTAGGAGTGATGGACTTTCCATGCCCGACCCTATTCTTACCAGGAAGATAAGCCAGAGCGGTCTGGTGGCAGCTTACCCCTTCCTGCCAAGAAAAGACTAGGCCGGAAATGCTCATCAAAATTTCAAAACTTTATACACTTAAAATAAATATGTTGTCATTCATAATCTGAGGGGTGAATACACAAGAGCAGAGGACAACAGATTTTTTTTTTTTTTTTTTACTGTATCCTGTTTAGAGGAGTTGGACAAAATATGTATGGTGCCTGGTTTTGCAGTTATTGAAGTGAATACATTTGAATTGCAGTACCACACTCAACCTGTAGGAATGTGTGGCTCAAATTTTCGTAGAAAGCAGATATGCTTAACTCCTTTAACGTAGAGAGTATTATCTCAATCTTCTTTAGGCTATGTTCACACAACGTCCTAAAAAGGAAAAAGGCGTCTGCTTTTTGCATTTAAAAAAAAAAAGTCTGTTATTGCATCATTTTAATATGCTTGACTAAAATGCATTGAAGTCTATGATATAACGGAAGACTTTTTCACACATTGTATTGAATGCGTCCACCGTAAAAGACGTCCGATATTCAATACAATGTGTGAAAAAGACATCCGTTATTCCATAGACTGCAATGCATTTTAGTCAAGCATATTAAAATGATGCAATAAAGGACGTCTTTTTAAATGCAAAAAGCGGCCGCCTTTTTCCTTTTTAGGACGCTGTGTGAACATAGCCTCACACTGTAACATTATGCTCTTGTCTCTTAACAGAGGTCCTCATAACATAATAAATAAAATTATAAAGGTTATGTTAGCAATAAACAATTTAAAGAAACAAAGAGAGCATAGGGAGAGATGAGTAGGAATTCACATGTTTATTAGTATGTAGAGGGTTAACTGGGTAGTAATAGATCAAATATAAAATATAGGGTTTAACCAATCATTATCCAACTAGATAATGGAAATAGTTACTATTGATTGAGTTTGGTTGGCTGATAACTCAAGCACAATGGTTAATCGGGAAGCTGTCACTACTATTACGAACAATGGCGGCCTGAATATGATATCACTGTGACTTTGGGTACGTGCTCTGTGCTGCTGTTATATAAGAAATGACGAAACAATAGAAATATAAACCTGAGGATGCATCCATGATTGTTTCCATTAGTTAGGAATGTGATTGTTTTCATTAGTGTTTTTACCTTCAGTGTTTATCTATCAATGCCATTCACCCGTGACTTATCTTCTTTGTAACATAGTTTCAGAATAATTATCTTTTATATGCACCAGAGAAATATACTTGAGCCTATCTACATAATATATATGGTCCGCAATAGCATGTGTTATAATATTAGTTTTATGTTAGTGCAAGTGTGAAACTTGAAACATCCGATATACATAACGTTTAAATATAAATTAAAAAGAAACTGTAAATTCAGCCAAAGAGATATATCTATATCTATCTATAACTATCTATCTATATACAGTATATATATATATATATATATATATATATATATATATATATATATATATAACAAATAAACTGATTGTATTTTTATACTTACTTTAAGTTTAAAAAACTGTAACTGTAGGTACCTAGTGTAATAAATTCTAAATAAGTAAGAGCTATCAGAAAAGAACAAGTAATTGATGCTGCAGTTCCCCATATACGCCTCAGAGCGCCGCTGTTCACCAATCTTCTGGAAATATTCTGCAAATCCAGAATCACCTCCATGATGCAGACAGTGTTCAACTGCAAGAAGGAAAACACAGCATTTCAGACCAAGATGTGCTGGGAATAGGACTCATACATTCTGGTGGATTATAGTTATATATCAAGGAATTTGCCATTATATTTCTGTTGAGAAGAAGGATGGCTGGATTACATCTGCAGGAAGGACAAGCAATGCAAGGACTCAGATGGCAAGTAATATTTCCCTTCTTATTCTCCTGGCTGTGTCATTCAGTCTCTGGTCAGATTCATTATTCCATTAATGAAGAATTAAGAAAAGGCTCTATTGTTGGGAATATAGCAAAGGATCTACAATTAGATGTTAAGGATCTGTCTAGAAGGAAATTACGTATTGTATCTAAGATCTCTGAGAAATATTTCAGTATAAACCTGGATAATGGAGACCTATACATTGCTGATAGGATAGACAGGGAGACATTGTGTGGGACTGAAGCTGACTGTGTCCTTACATTTGATGCTGTGGTGGAAAATCCTCTAAATGTCTTCAATATAAAGATTAATATTCAGGATATAAATGACAATCCTCCAATGTTTATTCTTAACACAATTAGAATAGAAATGAGTGAATATACCTCCCCAGGAAGAAGATTCCTTTTGCAGAATGCAGAAGATCTGGATATAGGAGATAATTCTCTGATCAGCTACAGACTCAGTGCAAACCAGGATTTTACTCTTGGAGAGAAGGTCAGCACTGATGGCAGTGTATTTCCAGAGCTTATACTAGAGAAATTTCTAGACCGAGAGACACAAGACAAGCATGAACTCATTCTAACAGCTTCTGATGCTGGAAATCCTGTACAGACAGGCACTGCCTTAATAACTATCATCATCAATGATATCAATGATAATTCCCCAGTATTTACACAGGATGTATATAAAGTAAGTGTTAGGGAGAATATACCAGTGAATTCAACAATTCTGCAAATCAGTGCAAGTGATGAAGATGAAGGTGTCAATGCACAGATCACATACTCTATAAGAACCACAGCAAATAATATTCTACAGACTTTTTTTATTAATCCCCAAAATGGAGAGATTAAAACAAAAGAATATTTAGATTATGAAGTATCAAGGTTTTATGAAATTGTAGTTCAAGCAGAAGATGGAGGAAGTTTAGCAACCAAAGCAAAAGTCTTATTAGAAATCCTAGATATCAATGACAATGCGCCTGAAATATCCATAACCTCATCATCAGATCTTATTCCTGAGGATTCTGCTCCTGGAACTGTAGTTGCACTAATTCAAGTTCATGATCCTGACTCTGGAGAAAATGGTGACGTCCAATGTATAATAAAAGGGGATGTACCCTTTAAATTAATATCATCATCAAGTAATTTTTTAAAAATAATTACAAAATCTACTCTGGATAGAGAAATAATATCATCCTATAACATCACAATACAAGCCTCAGATAAAGGTTCTCCTGAAATGACTTCTAGAAAAGTTATCAGGCTTGATGTATCAGATGTCAATGACAATGCTCCAGTGTTTGAGAAATCAGGTTACACTGCATTTATACCAGAAAATAATTCACCAGGAGCTTCAATATTTAGTGTCCAAGCAAGAGATATGGACAGTGAAGACAATGCTAAGATAACATATTCTTATATGTCTAGAAGTGATGCTGCAGATCCTCTGTCTTCCTACATCTCCATGAATCCAGTAACTGGGGTCATCTATGCTCAGCGATCATTTGATTATGAGAAGCATAGAGAATTTAATATCCAAATCATTGCTAGAGACAATGGATCTCCATCTCTGAACAGCAGCACAACACTAAGAATATGTATAGTAGACCAGAATGATAACTCACCAGTCATTCTGTACCCATCACCAGAGCTCGATAGCTCAACATTTGAGATGGTTCCTTGGACCTCTGATCAAGGCTCCTTAGTATCTAAAGTGGTGGCAGTGGACGCTGACTCTGGACACAATGCCTGGTTGTCTTACTTCTTACAATCTTCAGAACCATCAGTCTTTACCATTGACCAGCAGACAGGGGAGATCATGACATCTCGTGTATTTCAAGAAAAAGACATCTTGAAACATGGAATTGTGGTTCTAGTAAAAGACAATGGAATTCCCTCCCGCTCAGCTTCAGTCACTATAAACATGGTGATCGCCGATCATTTCCATCAGGTCCTTCCTGAGCTGAGCAGTCAGGCCAACAAAGAAGAATCTCAGTCCAACCTACAATTCTACTTGGTCATAGCCTTGGCATTGATCTCCTTTCTCTTCATGCTGACTGTGGTTATTGCAGTTGTCTCCAAATACAAAGAGTCCAAATCTTCTTCATTTGGAGCCATGAGTACAAGTCTGTATCCACCGGTTGATCCTAGATTCACCGCACTGTTCAATAATGGAACATTACCTCTGCCATATTCCTATGATGTCTGTGTAACTCTGGACCCAAGTGAGAGGGAATTTTCTTACCTAAAGCCTCAACACAATGTTCCTGTGGAAAGCCTAATAGATGCCGATGACTCTGGGATTGCAAATGAAAGTTTAAAGAACCATTCAACCATAGAAACAGAGGTATGTATCCCTAATCTCTTTGGGTTTATTTTCAAAAGTTATTAAGATATTTTAACAGGTTATAATTAAGGCTAGCTGGCAAACAACAGCCAATCGGTAGCACTGATTTTAAAGAGGTACAACAACAACAAATTTTTTTATACATGGCCTAAAATTGATCAGTATTTTTCCAAACTTATTCCGCTGATGTACTGTACAGTGATAAATAAGCCCCTATAGTTAGGAAGGCTGGGGAGGTACTTGGCTTCTTTGTTGTTGTAGATCATTTTAAGCAGCTCTAATTGTGTGTGTTATTTTATAGCTTTTTATCTTTTGATTAACACCTGAAGGGTGATGCAGGGTCAAGGAGTCAATTTGTATTTACCTGAATAAAGTAATTTTAGAGATTGCTGGCTGTGACAATAGGTAAGTCTAGGGTCCTTGTACATTAGCAAACATGTGGTAATCAGTGAGATTGACGTTCATTTGCAGTGTCTTAACATGCCACAAATAATAGGGCCCGGGCTATGCAAACAATCCCTGTATTGCTGAGACATTTACACAAGACGATCACCGGCCGAAGGAGCATTTCTAGCAACTCTCCATGCTGATCAGCCTGTGTAAAAGGGGCCTTAGACATGAGCCCTTTGGAATCTATGCCCTCTTTGGAAGTTCGCTGTAGAAACTGCAGCGGTTTCAATTTCAATAATGTCAGCAAACTCCCAGAACTGCTGACCAGAGATATTGGGGGAATTTAAAATGATCAACAATTCCTTAACCTCTCTAAGGATACATCAAAAGGATACATCAAGATGTTGAATTAATGCTGTGGATCTACAGCATTTCTGCAGTGATTTCTACATCAGCAAATCTGCATTTAATTGTACAACCTTTGTTGGAAAATTGCTGCTTTTTAAAGAACAAGCAACTCTATCCCTGTATTGTAGAGTAGAAACTGCATTAAAGGAAGTTGTTATTAGTCGTTAGGAGACAAAATAGTAAGTAGTAGAGAGATCTGATGGGCAAATGCATGACAGTAAAGCTGGATTGTAGGGGGACAGTTTTTGGTAGCTCTAGAACACTATGGAGGATACGAGAGTAAGGAAGAGAGATTTGCTAGAAATTGCTGCTGAAAGTTTGTTCAGTTTTAACTAAATGTAATTATTTAGCAGACTCAAAAGTGTGGCTGACATATACCATGAAATAGTCACCATGTCTAATGTGAATTTATGCCTATGTGTCTACCATCAGCCAGGACGAGAAACTGGCCCATACTGTGTAGTGTTCCCTGGAGAACCTGGAATATTCAACTCCATGTTACTATGAACATGACTGAGTAGAAAATATTTTTAATGACTATAAGCAAAGTGAAACAAGTATATTAAATATAATGTGGGCGCAAATATATGCAAATATAATTAGAGATGAATAAACCAAGCCCCCTGAACCTAGATTAGTTCTAAACTTTACAAAAAGAGCAGCCGGACATCTAAAAAAAAAAAAAAAAAGTTATTTTCACCTGTCCGCACTCCCCGTGGGTGCTTCTCTGTTCCGGTCCCGTCATCTTCTACAGTGAAGGCCCGCTCAGCCAATCATAGATCGAGGTGCTGTCTCTTCCCAGTCATCCTGTGATTGGCTGAGTGGGCTTTCACCGGAGAAGGGTCTCATTAAAGTTCAGTTTGGCATGAACCTGAACTTTTCATTAATGTTCAGCGAACCTGATGAACCGAACTTTTCACAAGGTCGCTCATTTCTAATCATAATATTTTAAATTATAAGCTGCTATATTTATCATACTTAAACAATCTTTTTCTACAACACATTGGCTCAGATTTTAACACCCTAAACATTGGGGCTTTTAGTTTCCGAGCTTAGTTTCAATTCAGCCTGTGTATAAACAATTGTAACCTATAACAATGAGTTTGTTATTTTGTGTATTTTCAATATGATCTATTGTATCACTTTTGACACTTTATTGTATCACTTTTGACAACTAAATGTTTTGTAATTAAGTACACATATATTTAAACTGCACTTTTTGTTCTCTGATGCATACTTCAAAATGGTGGTGTTAAGGTTACTGGTTGCTGTGCTGCACGTTATTGTTATATTTGCTGTGCTGATGAAATAAATCACCTTGGTTTTCACTGAATCCTTAGGGGTGCCTGCCCAGCCAAATGCAAAATAGATGCACAAAAGCTATAGTAAAATCCTTAGATGTCGGGAGATCAGGAAAATAAAAACAAAATACAAACCCCTGTTCAGGTCATGGAGTTGTTTTGTTGGTCTTAGGGCCAGATTAAGTAAAAACTCAACATAATAAATGATAATAAATGATGGATCATGTTCTGAATGATAAATCATTTAGAATATGCGGAAATGTGAAAAATAAAATTACAAAAAGTGTTGGATTTCTGTTTAAGTAAATCTGGGCCTTTAGGATTAGATTCTGTAAGATCACCCAAGTTCTGAAAACTTTTAGTCTAATCAAAGACTTTCTAGTTATTTCTACGGTAGGTCATCTGAAGACTATAACTATTTTCTAGTATTTTGGTTGTGCCTTAAAGATAAGCAGAATGTTCATTTGCATCATGTAGAATGCCTGAACATTACTGCTCTTTTATGTAAAACAACTGGGAAAGTAAATACTTAAATAATAAATCCTGTATTAGTTATTGTCTTTAAAGGTCATATCATTTTGTAATATACAGTATTAAGTGACTTATAGTGTGTACCATAAGAATATATTGACCTCTGTTGTCTTTTATTATAAGCAGTTTTAGAAATTAAAAGAAAAGTGAACTATTCAGTGCCTGGAAAAATACTGTAGCTTTAAAAATCAGCCATTGGATAGTTCCGGTTCTATTACCAGTGTGAGATTTGTCTGGAGAATATAGATTGTAATATCATTAGATTGCTGATTAGATATTAAATGTTTGAGATATGTTAATTGATATTGGTACCACTTTTTCTTAAACGTTAATATATTGGTCTTGTAAACATATCTTGTTCTAAAATATCTACTATATAATCCCTTCTATAAAAAATAATAGTAATTTATTCTTTAAGTTAAAATTGTAAATAGTTTCAAGTATAAAAAAAAAGTTAGTCAGTAAAGCTGCAGTTCCCCATTTACGCCTCAGAGCGCCGCTGTTCACCAATAAGGAAAATATTCTGCAAATCCAGAATCACCTCCATGATGCAGACAGTGTTCAATTGCAAGAAGGAATACACAGCATTTCAGACAAGGATGTGCTGGGAATAGGACTCACAAAGAAGAGGGATTATTTTCTTCTGCTTATTCTACTGGATTATAATTATAACAAATTATTTTATATTTCTGCTGAGAAGAAAGATGACTGGATTACATCTGCAGGAAGGACAAGCAATGCAAGGACTCAGATGGCAAGTAATATTTCCCTTCTTATTTTCCTGGCTGTGTCATTCAGTCTCTGGTCAGATTCATTATTCCATTAATGAAGAATTAAGAAAAGGCTCTATTGTTGGGAATATAGCAAAGGATCTTCAATTAGATGTTAAGGATCTGTCCAGAAGGAAATTACGTATTGTGTCTAAGATCTCTGAGAAATATTTCAGAATAAACCTGGACAATGGAGACCTATACATTGCTGATAGGATAGACAGGGAGACATTGTGTAGAGCTGCAGCTGATTGTGTCCTTACGTTTGATGCTGTGGTGGAAAATCCACTAAATGTTTTCAGTATAAAGATTCATATTCAGGATATAAATGACAATTCACCTAAATTTATTCTTGACACAATTAGAATAGAAATAGGTGAATCATCCTCCCCAGGAAGAAGATTTCGTTTACAAAAAGCAGAAGATCTGGATATCGGTGATAATTCTCTGATCAGCTACAGACTCAGTGCAAACCAGTATTTTACTCTTGGAGAGAAGGTCAGCACTGATGGCAGTGTATTTCCAGAGCTTATTCTAGAGAAACCTCTAGACCGAGAGACACAAGACAAGCATGAGCTCATTCTAACAGCTTCTGATGCTGGAAATCCTGTACAGACAGGCACTGCCTTAATAACTATCATTGTCACTGACTTCAATGATAATTCCCCAGTATTTACACAGGATGTATATAAAGTAAGTGTTAGGGAAAATATACCAGTGAATTCAACCATTCTGCAGGTCAGTGCAAGTGATGAAGATGAAGGTGTCAATGCACAGATCACTTACTCTATAAGTACAACAGCAAATGATATTCTTCAAGCATTTATTATCAATGCTAGAAGTGGTGAGATTAAAACAAGAGGACAATTAGATTATGAAGTATCAAGGTTTTATGAAATTTCAGTGCAAGCAGAAGATGGAGGAGGCCTAGCATCCAACGCGAAGGTTTTATTAGAAATAACAGACGAAAATGACAATGCTCCTGAGATATCCATAACCTCATCATCAGGTCTTATTCCTGAGGATTCCACTCCAGGAACTGTAGTTGCTCTTATTCAAGTTCATGATTCTGATTCAGAAGAAAATGGAGAAGTTCAGTGTACAATAAAAGGGGATTTACCATTTGAGTTAATATCATCAGCAAGTAATTTTTATAAAATTGTTACAAAAAATAATTTAGATAGAGAAATAAGATCATCCTACAACATCACAATACAAGCCTCAGATAAAGGTTCTCCTGAAATGACTTCTAGAAAAGTTATCAGGCTTGATGTATCAGATGTCAATGACAATGCTCCAGTGTTTGAGAAATCAGGTTACACTGCATTTATACCAGAAAATAATTCACCAGGAGCTTCAATATTTTGTGTCCAAGCAAGAGATATGGACAGTAAAGACAATGCTAAGATAACATATTCTATAATGTCTAGAAGTGATGAAGAAGATCCCCTCTCTTCCTACATCTCCATGAATCCAGTAACTGGGGTCATCTATGCTCAGCGATCATTTGATTATGAGAAGCATAGAGAGTTTAATATTAAAATCATGGCCAGAGACAATGGATCTCCATCTCTAAACAGCAGCACAACACTAAGAATATGTATAGTAGACCAGAATGATAACTCACCAGTCATTCTGTACCCATCACCAGAGCTCGATAGCTCAACATTTGAGATGGTTCCTTGGACCTCTGATCAAGGCTCCTTAGTATCTAAAGTGGTGGCAGTGGACGCTGACTCTGGACACAATGCCTGGTTGTCTTACTTCTTACAATCTTCAGAACCATCACTCTTCTCCATTGACCAGCACACAGGGGAGATCAGGACATCTCGTGTATTTCAAGAAAAAGACATCATGAAACATGGAATTGTGGTTCTAGTGAAAGACAACGGGATTCGCTCCCGCTCAGCTTCAGTCACTATAAACATGGTGATCGCTGATCATTTCCATCAGGTCCTTCCTGAGCTGAGCAGTCAGGCCAACAAAGAGGAATCTAAGTCCAACCTCCAATTCTACCTGGTCATAGCCTTGGCATTGATCTCCTTTCTCTTCATGCTGACTTTGATTATTGCAGTTGTCTCCAAATACAAAGAGTCCAAATCTTCTTCTTCATTTGGAGCCATGAGTACAAGTCTATATCAACCAGTTGATCCCCGATTTACTTCACTCTTTAACAATGGAACATTACCTCTGCCATATTCCTATGATGTCTGTGTAACTCTGGACCCAAGTGAGAGGGAGTTTTCTTTCCTGAAACCCCAACCCAATGTTCCTGTGGAAAGTCTAATAGATGCTGATGACTCTGGTATGGGAAGTGAAAATTTAAAGAACTGTTCAGCAATAGAAACAGAGGTATGTATCTAAATCTAACTGTACAAAGTTTAAATTTCTTATTGGATTTTTTTTTTTTTTTTCAAATTTTAAGAAAAAATAAAAAGAAATATTTTAATTGACTGTAGTAGGTATTTCTTAATGCCTTAGTTTAAATGGTGTTAAATTAATTCAGATATTGGTCTATAATCTAACCTTATATACTTTAACAATCAACATCTTTATCCTGTGTTTTATGGTTTCTAAATCCATTCTTTATAGTGTAATGCATTACATTTTTGACTTTTAGGCTATGTTCCTACAACAGGATTTTTTCATGAAATGGTGGAAACAAATAATGTTTGTTATAATTATTATTTGTAGCCGTCATTATCTTTATACGGCTGTCATTTTGAACTATAATCCCATCATAGGAACATAGTCTATGGCTATGTACACACAACGTCAAAGAAAGAGAAAAGGCCAAAGCCTTTTCTATTAAAAGTGACATTCGTTATCGCCACAATGTGATTGACTTCAATGCAATGTATTGAAGTCAATGAAATGATGGACACAATAAATAAAAGGACAGACATCAAAATAATGATCATGCCAATTATTTTCAGACGTCTTTTGCAAACAGCGGACGTTATTTTTTAGTTGTTCACACACAGTTTTTCTTTTTTCACAGTTCATTCACCGTTCTTACTATTAAATCCAATGGTTTTTCAATTAAAGACACACTCATAGGCCAATAAGTTCACCGACATTAGAATAATGTACCAACAGCTGTCATTGCACTTGCCAAAAGCTGTAAACTTAAGATATTTATGATATACTTAGCTTTACACGTACTGGATCCGCAGCGGATGTCACACTGCGATGTGCAGTGAAATCCACTGCTGATCCGGGTATAGTGAAGTTCTATGGGGTCCTATATCCGCAGCAGAATTTTCATTCCGCTGCAGAAATGGACACCAGCCCCTTTAACCCCCATCCACCCACCGCCCACAGCCTCAGCCCGAAGCATACATTACCTGCTGGGCACTGATTGGCTGATGAGGAGCAAGGGGAGCCGGGAGCTTCACACAGCTGCGGCGCCGAGCAGGTAATGTAGGCTCTGGGCCGGGGGTAGCCCTGGAGCATACATCACCTGGTCCAGACTCCTGATTGCTTCGGAGCCTCCCGACATCTCCCGCCAGTCAGCCAATCAGTGCGCTGTGGCGAGGCAGCGCACTGATTTGCTGACTGCTGGGAGATGCTGGGAGGCCCCGAAGCAAGCAGGAGTCTGGAGCAGGTGATGTAGGCTCCGGGCTGGGGCAGCGGAGGTTAAAGGGGCCGAGTTACATATCTGCAGCGGAATATGTAACTCTATAGACCTTTACAGTACCAGGATCCACAGCAGATTTCGCTGCAAACCCGCATAGTGAAATCAGCTGCGGATCCGGTTCGTGTAAAGGCACGAAGGTATGATGCAACAAGATTTTTTGTCTTTAGATGTTCTGTGTAGAGCTATACATGCAAGATAAAGTGTCTCTTCATGATCGTATGTATATTATGAAAATATTAAAAGTCAGGAGTTTGAGGGAGGCGATCTGAACAGAACAACTTAACAACTTATGAGCTTTTGTCTCTTTTTGTAAGTTCTTTACTTTTAAGAGAATACAGAAATTATTTCAGTTTAGTTGAAAATCATATGAAAATACTGTTAGTTACTATGTATAAATCCTAAGTAAACCTAGTTACTGAAATATAGTCTTTATTTAACCTTTAACAACTTCAGAGAAGTGATGTCTACTGAATAAGACGTGTCAGCCTATTTGAGGTCTCCTGGTCGAGTTTAAACTGGTAGATTTGCTAATTATTTTTTTATTTTTATTTTGCCTTTGACAAAAAAAATTTAAGAAATTTTATAAAAATGTTATAACATTACATTTTAATAAAATAATAGACCAAATTATTTCTGCCTTCCCCTTCAACTAAATTTCCTTCTTTTGTGACTTTGGTACTTGGGGCTTTTAGATCTATAGCAGTTATTTGTATTTAGTTCTTTGTGGTTCTTTGATTTCTAATGTGTGGTAGTAAAATGAGAAATGGCATGGCATTAGAAACTCTTTCAAGAAAACATGTAACTATGACAAACTTACAAAATAACTATGTTAGTATGATACTCCAACAGAGATATTTTAGTGGGAACGGCTATAAATAGGATATAATAAAGGCTGACTGGCTGTTAGGTACAGTATCATGTACTATCTATCTATCTTGGAATTAGAGAAAGTACCACATGATGTAATTTAGCCAATAGAGGTATAAAGGTACAAAGACAACTTTTTTTTATACAAAATTGATCCTTTTGTAATGTACTGTAGAGTGAGAAATAAGCCTCTTTAGTAAGGAATGCTCAAAAAGTACTTGGTTTCTTTTTTATGTCTCTGGTGTTGTAGATTTTTTTAAGAGTGTGTGCGTGTGTGTGTTATTTTATAGTTTTCATTGTTTTAATTCTACTGGCCATGACAATAGGCAAGCTTAGTCATGAGCCACTATGCCCTGTTTGGCAGTTAGCAGAAGAAACTGCAACTACAGTATATCATTATCAATATGATGAATGAGCAACATTGTCATGTTTTACTTATTAGTTTGTATAGTATACTCCTACAAATGGTAACAATTAACTAGCCAGTCTAAGGATGCGTCCAGGTGTTGGGTTAATGCAGCAGATCTTCAGTTTTTCTATAGTGATTCTATTGCAGCAAATCCAAGCCCAAAATGGACAGATTTTGTTGGGGAATTGATGCTTTGTAAAGAACAACCAACTCTACTTCTGTATATTAGAGAAGAAGATGCTTAGTCATTCATTATCCATTACCCTGGGAGGTGTCCTGCCCGACATCCTGGACATGCCAATCATAGGGATATGCAACATATTGCACTTTTACACCATAGGGCTTCATTTATCAAAACTGTCTTCCAAAAAGCTGGCCTTATTTCCCATATCAACCAATAACAGTAAAGCTTACACTTTTAAAAGTACTTTCTTAAAATTAAATCTGCATTATTGTTAAGGAAAAAAAAGTCCAGATTTTTGGTTAAGCAATAATGAAAGGCAGGCATATGACTGTATGTTACATGTTAATTATATGTTAATAAATGCAAATCTAAGTCAGATATTAATTTAGGTTAAAATATAATTTTATTTAAGCATTTATTGGATGGACCCATTAGCGCAGAATGTAGCAAGCAGTCTTTAGGATTCTAGTAGCCTCCTTGAGTAAAAGAGCTTTTCTAAAATGGAAGCAGACAGGAAGTTGCAGGGGCCAGAGGTTGTACTCTAGGGTTAAATTTTTTTGGTGGTTCTAGAGGAGACAGAGGGGAAAAGAGAGGGGGGATTGAGCTTCTTGAAGCTGTAGCTGAAAGTTTTTTTGCAGTTTTAGGCAAAACATTTTTATAGAAAGACTCAAAAAGTGTGGACATATACCACAAAATACTCGTCAAGTCTAATATAAATGTAGTGTACAGTATGTGTCTGCCATCAGTCAGAACCATGAGCCGGCCCATACTGTATAGAGAGTACTGAAACATCTGGAATGTTCTATTTTGCCTCCATGTTATCTTGAGTAGACAAGATTTTTAATGACTATAAGCAAAGTGAAAGAGGTATGTTTAGTCCAATGAGGGTGCAAGTATATGCAAATATAATATTTAAAATGATAAGCTGTTGTTTATTATTCTTATACAATCTGTTTTTCTACAACACCTTGGCTCAGATTTACTAAGATTGCGAGGCTTTTAAAATCATTACACATTATGGTTTTATTTTCTCATATCATATGATTTATGATGCGTCTGATTGCCCATAGTGTATTTAGCTGATTTTTCATCCCTATTTATACCATTTTGCACCAATTACATAACTAGTATGAAAACCGACCACTCTAAAGTTCGTCAGCCACATGAAAAGTAAATGCACAAAAGCTATAGAAAAACCCTAAGGATGAGTTCACATGTACAGGATCTGCAGCAGACTTGATGGCGCAGATTCAAAGTTGCAGATTCAAAGCAAATCTGCAGCTTCAAATCTGCGCCATCAAATCTGCTGCAGATCTGTAGCAGATCATGTACGTGTGAACGCACCCTTAGTTCACACAACCTGTGTTTTACATAATGTGTTGCAATTTACAACAACGGCCGTGATTTATGCAAAACATATATTGTATTCGAATGACTGGAATCCCGGCCGGAGTGTATACGTACAGTATACACTCTGGCCGAAATTCCAACCGGACGCACGACAAACTGACATGTCAGTTTTCTGTGGCCGCTTTTCATTGAATAGCAACCGCACAGATATGTCAGTTCACACATTCGAGTGTGCAGCAGTGATTGGGATGCGAGCAATTCATCAGAAATTAAGCTCATCCGGCCTGTACTGTAGTACCAGCCGGGATGATCTTCTCTGACACCGGCCGTGAGCATGGCCTAAAAGTGCATTCACATGTTCTGTTATTACATTCTGTGCGTGGAAGATGTGCTATGGACCAGAATAACAGAACTCCCAGCATCATGATTCATTATCAATCAGTTTAAACTTTCCAGCTATTGTGCTGACACAGCCATGTGGCTGTGTCAGTACTCTATAATGAAGATTTAAACTGATTCTGAGCTCCTGGTCACAAAATGATTCTGGTTTGTAACACATCTACCTCACACAGACCATATTGTCGTGACATCACAAAATCCAAAGAGCCTGTTCAGGTTGTGGAGCTGCTTTGTTGGTCTTAAATCTAGAAAAACTCAGTATAAACATATAATAAATATGTCAAGAAAATTCTAAAAAAAAAATTTGTAAAAAAGGGTGAAACAAATTAAAAAAAAGTGTTGGATTTCTGTTTAGTAAATTTAGGTCTTTGTAGTCAAAGTCAATAACATCACTCAAGTCAATAACATCACTCAAGTTCTGAAAATATATATATGTTGAATATAACTATTTTTGTCCTGATTGTGCCTTAAAGATAAGCATGACGTTAAATAGCAAAACTACCACTGGTTTCATAGAAGCTTGGTAACTTCGCCGTCATAGACATTAATATTCTTTTATATAATACAACAGGGATACTAAGTACATAAATGATAAATCCTCTATTAGTTAATGAGGTATAGTTGTTAGTTAATAGAGGTCATAACATCATTTTGTAATATATTATGTGTTGTCATTTTATAGGCTAGGTCTTAGTAATTAGATTAAAATATACGATTTTTAGCTTTAAAAAACAGCCATTTATAGAAGAATCGGATAAGGATAAGTTAAGACCAACATAGTGATAGACCTATCCAACTACTAGTTTTGTGTGGAGAATAGAGATTACAATATCAGTACATTGGTTTATATTTCTTATATATCATATATATTAACTATTATTTGTACCACTCTCCTTAAACGTTAGTATATTAGCCTTGTAAACATATCTCATTTTAAAATATTAAAGCTTCTCCTATAAAATCTTTTCCATAATAAAGAAGTTCTGAAATTCCTAAATATAAAATTGCAAATGGTTTATAGTAGGAATGAAGCTTAGTCACTGATGTTGCAGTTCCCCATTTATGCCTCAGAGCGCCGCTGTTCACCAATAAGGAAAATATTCTGCAAATCCAGAATCACCTCCATGATGCAGACAGTGTTCAACTGCAAGAAGGAATACACAGCATTTCAGGCAAGGATGTGCTGGGAATAGGACTCATAAAGAAGAGGGATTATTTTCTGATGCTTGATCTGCTGGATTATAATTATATCAAGAAATATAACAATAATATTTCTGGTAAGAAGAAGGATGACTGGATTACATCTGCAGGAAGGACAAGCAATCCAAGGACTCAGATGGCAAGTAATATTTCCCTTCTTATTCTCCTGGCTGTGTCATTCAGTCTCTGGTCAGATTCATTATTCCATTAATGAAGAATTAAGAGAAGGCTCTATTGTTGGGAATATAGCAAAGGATCTTCAAATAGATGTTAAGGATCTGTCCAGAAGGAAATTACGTATCGTATCTAAGATCTCTGAGAAATATTTCAGTATAAATCAGGATAATGGAGACCTATACATTGCTGATAGGATAGACAGGGAGACATTGTGCAGAGCTGCAGCTGATTGTGTCCTTACATTTGATGCTGTGGTGGAAAATCCTCTAAATGTCTTTAGTATAAAGATTAATATTCAGGATATAAATGACAATCCTCCTACATTTATACTCAATACAATTAGAATAGAAATGAGTGAATCCACCTCCCCAGGAAGAAGATTCCTTTTACAAAAAGCAGAAGATCTGGATATAGGAGATAATTCTCTGATCAGCTACAGACTCAGTGCAAACCAGTATTTTACTCTTGGAGAGAAGGTCAGCACTGATGGCAGTGTATTTCCAGAGCTTATACTAGAGAAACCTCTAGACCGAGAGACACAAGACAAGCATGAACTCATTCTAACAGCGTCTGATGCTGGGAATCCTGTACAGACAGGCACTGCCCTAATAAGTATCATTGTCAATGATATCAATGATAATTCCCCAGTATTTACACAGGATGTATATAAAGTAAGTGTTACGGAAAATCTACCAGTGAATTCAACAATTCTGCAGGTCAGTGCAAGTGATGTAGATGAAGGTATCAATGCACAGATCACTTACTCTATAAGAACCACAGCAAATAATATTCTACAGACTTTTGTTATTAATTCCAGAAGTGGAGAGATTAAAACAAAAGGCTATTTAGATTATGAAGTGTCACAATTTTATGAAATTTCAGTTCAAGCAGAAGATGGAGGAGGCCTAGCAGCCAATGTCAAGGTTTTATTGGAAATAACCGATGAAAATGACAATGCTCCAGAGATATCCATAACCTCATCATCAGGTATTATTCCTGAGGATTCTGCCCTTGGATCAGTGGTGGCTCTTATTCAAGTTCATGATCCTGACTCAGGAGAGAATGGTGAGGTCCAATGTATAATAAAAGGGGACTTACCATTTGAACTATTATCATCAGCAAGTAATTTTTATAAAATTGTTACAAAAAGTAGTCTGGATAGAGAAATAATATCATCCTATAACATCACAATACAAGCCTCAGATAAAGGTTCTCTTGAAATGACTTCTAGAAAAGTTATCAGGCTTGATGTATCAGATGTCAATGACAATGCTCCAGTGTTTGAGAAATCAGGTTACACTGCATTTATACCAGAGAATAATTCACCAGGAGCTTCAATATTTAGTGTTCAAGCAAGAGATATGGACAGTGAAGACAATGCTAAAATAACATATTCTATCATGTCTAGAAGTGATGACGAAGATCCCCTTTCTTCCTACATCTCCATGAATCCGGTAACTGGGGTCATCTATGCTCAGCGATCATTTGATTATGAGAAGCATAGAGAATTTAATTTTCAAATAATTGCCAGAGACAATGGATCTCCATCTCTGAACAGCAGCACAACACTAAGAATATGTATAGTAGACCAGAATGATAACTCACCAGTCATTCTGTACCCATCACCAGAGCTCGATAGCTCAACATTTGAGATGGTTTCTTGGACCTCTGATCATGGCTCCTTAGTATCTAAAGTGGTGGCAGTGGACGCTGACTCTGGACACAATGCCTGGTTGTCTTACTTCTTACAATCTTCAGAACCATCACTCTTCTCCATTGACCAGCACACAGGGGAGATCAGGACATCTCGTGTATTTCAAGAAAAAGACATCATGAAACATGGAATTGTGGTTCTAGTAAAAGACAATGGGATTCCCTCCCGCTCAGCTTCAGTCACTATAAACATGGTGATCGCCGATCATTTCCATCAGGTCCTTCCTGAGCTGAGCAGTCAGGCCAACAAAGAAGAATCTAAGTCCAACCTACAGTTCTACTTGGTCATAGCCTTGGCATTGATCTCCTTTCTCTTCATGCTGACTGTGATTATTGCAGTTGTCTCCAAATACAAAGAGTCCAAATCTTCTTCTTCATTTGGAGCCATGAGTACAAGTCTATATACTCCGGTTGATCCCAGATTTACCTCATTATTCAACAATGGAACATTACCTCTGCCATATTCCTATGATGTCTGTGTAACTCTTGATCCAAGTGAGAGGGAATTTTCTCACCTTAAGCCTCAACACAATGTTCCTGTGGATAGTCTAATAGACGCTGATGACTCTGGGATTGGAAATGAAAATCCCATACCTCAGGTATATTTTGAACTTATTAAATTCCTTTTCTAGTAAATTATACATGCCCATTAAGAAATGCTAAATATTAATATTCCATCCACTATGTCAGTATATAAATGTTGTATGTTGAAGAATTAGTTATGCAATTTGCATTCTTGGTGTGTTAATTTATTGTTAAATGTTCTACATATTTATTGATAGAATTATTCTAGGAACTGAATATTTGACCGTCTTTGTGGAGGTTATGTATGTACATAGCAACATGTATTAATATGGCCATAGGTAACAAATATTAAATATTTCTAAGGTGGAATGTTCTGGTGTTTGTCTTTGAAAGTCTATAACATTGTTGGAGACCCAATATGCCTAAGGCTGCATTTACACGTCCATATATTTTGCAGACCTTATGGACAAGGTCATGGTTCAGGTCTGTGATGGATTGTTTCCCTGCCTGGCATGATGTCAACATCATGCCGGTAGTGGGGAAAAATATAAATCTCCACGGCACTGTAGTGACACAGCCTTGTGACTCTGTCATTACAGTGCCACTGATATTCAAACAGTTTCCCTGCTGATTGCACGATGTAGATTCATCATGCCAGGCCTTCACCATCTATAAGGTCTGCAAAATTGCAGACATGTGAATGCAGCCTAAGTGTACTGTATGTATTACAGCCCTTTCACTCTGGGAATCAGTGATGGTGTAGCTAGAGATCCCACCAACCAACAAGTAATGGCAAATCCTAGAGAAATGGCACTACTAATGTATTAATGGGAAAATTACTTTAAAACATAAATCTTACTTTTTTCAAGAGACTATACCATAGTACACTTTTCTGTACATTAAAAAATGATTCCAATGCCAAGAACACTCTCTTAGCATGCTTCAGGTGAAAGGGGATCTCTGGAAACATTCAGTATATGCAGTATACTGAATGAGCCATGCATCTGTATCAGCATTTACATTTCATTATGTTTTCTGAAATTGTCCTAAAGGGGAAATATTTCCAAAAAAGGGCAATATTTCAAAGAAATTTTAGGAAATAATAGTGACCTGCAGATCCCCCAATGATCAGCAGAGGGAAGGGAATTTGATGATCCCTATTGTTACTTTACTGTAGTACCTATCATCAGAGGCATGAAACTTAAAAATGGTTGGCCTCAATACAAATATGTAACAGAGTCACTTAATATATATATTTTTTTTAATTGTACCGGTGTCTTCATATGGGAAAGAAAAACCTTATAAGCTTTTCCTGGCTCCCGGGCCTGGGTGCATCCGCACCTTTGGCACCTCCTATAGTTATGCCTCGTCCTCTTTGTTCCTGTGGTATGGGTCAGCATCATAGGGTGAGTCACAGATATGACCATGTGGACAAGAGTAACCCGGAATCAGTTACCTCAGCTCCTTTATACTGCTTATTGCTGACAAACTTTGTAACTATGAAGTTTGATTTTACATGTCAGAAAGCCAATCGAAGCGTAATGTTAGAAATTAAAATTACAAAAATGAAATGGAAGAATGTTGTCTTCTGCTGGATCATCGGGACACATTATTATAACTCAGTGGACTCTCTTGTACTCTGAAAGGCCAGTGTGACCCTGACTGGAAGACAGTCAATTTTTCTGACAGTTTTGATAAATTAGGTCCAATGCTTTATTGCCTTTTTATTGTAGCATTTACAGGTGAGATGTAACGAGCAGCCTTACAGTAGGAATACAGTAGTTCTTTATTTCCCATAACAATCACTTCTCAGTTTTTAAATGTTTATGAGCTCTAGAAAAATGAAAGCTGAGCTGTGATCGGTTGCTATCGGTACCAATGAACATTTTTACTACCTGATAAATCTTCCCATGTATCTTTGTGATTTTTTATTAATTTAGACATTTTAAAAGGTATTAAAACTGCTTTATGAATGCCATTCTTTCATTATCATGATCATACTAGAATGTTTTTGGGACTTTATAAAAAATACTTGTTTTATATTAAACTCGACCATGGTAGTTGTCAATCTATAGGTTTGTCTGCAGTCTAAAGGTTTGTAGCAATCTTGCTCTGATCATATATATTCAAGTCAAGATGTCAAAAAGTAAAAATATTTTTGGATACTTCATTTCTCCTGTAGGCAAATAAAACTGTAGATGTTACAAAGTTACATTCTAGATTAGAGCCAAATGGTAGGGTCCCAGAAATAGGACAACCCATCATCAACTTACTGTCTGAAAACCCTTTGTCATAAGTGGGCAACCCCTTAATTTGCTTATCTTGATTATTTTTACGCTTGATTATATATATGCTTACAAAACATAACTTTAAATTTTAACTTTAACAGTGAGGTGTGTGTGTTTGTGTGTGTGTGTTTGAGTAGTGGACAGCATCTTCCTAGAATAAAGTAATTTTTTGAGTGAACATAAATAGATGCAGTTATATGAAAATAACTATATTAGTTTGCTGAAATCATTTTGAAATAATCTATTTATTCCTGGATGTGGATTTATAACTAAAAGTATAACACTTAATTTTAGAATTATTCCAAATTTTATACAGTTTGTTACTTCATATGGTCATGGTATAGTACTTAAATAATAGTGTATATGAGAATCATTCACCAATGTTGCAGTTCCCTATTTACGCCTCAGAGCGCCGCTGTTCACCAATAAGGAAAA
Source organism: Dendropsophus ebraccatus (assembly GCF_027789765.1). Lineage (NCBI taxonomy): Eukaryota > Metazoa > Chordata > Amphibia > Anura > Hylidae > Dendropsophus > Dendropsophus ebraccatus. Next base: position 33,313,680 of record NC_091454.1, on the reverse strand, counting down.
TATTCTGCAAATCCAGAATCACCTCCATGATGCAGACAGTGTTCAACTACAAGGAGGAATACACAGCATTTCACACCAGGATGTGCTGGGAATAGGACTCACAAAGAAGAGGGATTCATAGATTTTTTCTATATCAACTGGATTACAAATACAAAAAGGATTTTCACCATCATATTTATGGTAAAAGGAAGGATGGATGGATTATTACTACAGGAAGGACAAGCAATGCAAGGACTCAGATGGCAAGTAATATTTCCCTTCTTATTCTCCTGGCTGTGTCATTCAGTCTCTGGTCAGATTCATTATTCCATTAATGAAGAATTAAGAAAAGGCTCTATAGTTGGGAATATAGCAAAGGATCTACAATTAGATGTTAGGGATCTGTCCAGAAGGAAATTACGTATTGTGTCTAAGACATCTGAGAAATATTTTAATATAAACCTGGATAATGGAGACCTATACATTGCTGATAGGATAGACAGGGAGACATTGTGTGGGGCTGAAGCTGATTGTGTCCTTACATTTGATGCTTTGGTGGAAAATCCACTAAATGTTTTCAGTATAAAGATTAATATTCAGGATATAAATGATAATCCTCCTAAATTTATTATTGACATAATAAGAATAGAAATAGGTGAGGCATCCTCCCTAGGAAGAAGATTTCTTTTAAAAACTGTGGAAGATCTGGATATCGGTGATAATTCTCTGATCAGCTACAGACTCAGTGCAAACCAGTATTTTACTCTTGGAGAGAAGGTCAGCACTGATGGCAGTGTATTTCCAGAGCTTATTCTAGAAACCTCTAGATCGAGAGACACAAGACAAGCATGAGCTCATTCTAACAGCGTCTGATGCTGGAAATCCTGTACAGACAGGCACTGCCCTAATAAGTATCATTGTCACTGACTTCAATGATAATTCTCCAGTATTTACACAGGATGTATATAAAGTCAGTGTTAGGGAAAATATACCAGTGAATTCAACAATTCTGCAGGTCAGTGCAAGTGATGAAGATGAAGGTGTCAATGCACAGATCACTTACTCATTTAGAACCACAGCAAATAATATTCTACAGACTTTTGTTATCAATCCCAGAAGTGGAGAAATTAGGACAAAGGGACAATTAGATTATGAAGTGTCAAGGTTTTATGAAATTTCAGTGCAGGGAGAAGATGGAGGAGGACTAGCAGCCAATGCCAAGGTGTTAGTGGAGATAACAGATGAAAATGACAATGCTCCTGAGATATCTATAGCCTCATCATCAGGTCTTATTTCTGAGGATTCTGCCCCTGGAACTGTAGTTGCACTAATTCAAGTCCATGATCCTGACTCAGGAGAAAATGGTGAGGTCCAATGTATAATAAAAGGAGATTTACCATTTAAACTGCTATCATCAGCAAGTAATTTTTATAAAATTGTTACTAAAAGTAATCTGGATAGAGAAATAATATCATCCTATAACATCACAATACAAGCCTCGGATAAAGGTTCTCCTGAAATGACTTCCAGAAAAGTTATCAGGCTTGATGTATCAGATGTCAATGACAATGCTCCAGTGTTTGAGAAATCAGGTTACACTGCATTTATACCAGAAAATAATTCACCGGGAGCTTCAATATTTTGTGTCCAAGCAAGAGATATGGACAGTGAAGACAATGCTAAGATAACATATTCTATAATGTCTAGAAGTGATGAAGAAGATCCCCTGTCTTCCTACATCTCCATGAATCCAGTAACTGGGGTCATCTATGCTCAGCGATCATTTGATTATGAGAAGCATAGAGAATTTATTATCCAAATCTCCGCCAGAGACAATGGATCTCCATCTCTGAACAGCAGCACAACACTAAGAATATGTATAGTAGACCAGAATGATAACTCACCAGTCATTCTGTACCCATCACCAGAGCTCGATAGCTCAACATTTGAGATGGTTCCTTGGACTTCTGATCAAGGCTCCTTAGTATCTAAAGTGGTGGCAGTGGACGCTGACTCTGGACACAATGCCTGGTTGTCTTACTTCTTACAATCTTCAGAACCATCACTCTTCACCATTGACCAGCACACAGGGGAGATCAGGACATCTCGTGTATTTCAGGAAAAAGACATCATGAAACATGGAATTGTGGTTCTAGTAAAAGACAATGGGATTCCCTCCCGCTCAGCTTCAGTCACTATAAACATGGTGATCGCTGATCATTTCCATCAGGTCCTTCCTGAGCTGAGCAGTCAGGCCAACAAAGAAGAATCTCAGTCCAACCTACAATTCTACTTGGTCATAGCCTTGGCATTGATCTCCTTTCTCTTCATGGTGACTGTGATTATTGCAGTTGTCTCCAAATACAAAGAGTCCAAATCTTCTTCTTCATTTGGAGCCATGAGTACAAGTCTATATCCTCCGGTTGATCCCAGATTTACCTCACTTTTCAACAATGGAACATTACCTCTACCATATTCCTATGATGTCTGTGTAACTCTGGACCCAAGTGAGAGGGAATTTCCTTACCTTAAACCTCAGCACAATGTTCCTGTGGATAGTCTAATAGACGCCGATGACTCAGGGATTGGAAATGAAACTTTAAAGAATTATCCACAGATGGAAAACCCTACATCACAGGTATATTTCCCATTAACAAATTTCTTTATCTCGAAAATTAGAAATGTTTCACACAGAAATGTCAATATCCCATCAAATATGTCAGCTTATAAATGAATGGATGGAAAAATTTGTTCAAAATTTTTCTAGGAGCCAAATATTTTACCGTTTTTTGGGGGGAGGTTTGGTGTAGACATAGCAATATATACAGAGTATCAGTAAAGTCATAGGTAACAATTATTAAATATGTGGAATGTTTTGGCCCATCTTTATGAAAGGCCAACATTGTAAGGTACGTGTAATGCAGCCACTTCATTTTGGGAATTGGTGATGGTGTAGATAAAGATCCCACCAACCAACAAGCACTGGCATATACTAGAGTATTGTGACGCTAACATAATACCACTTATATAATCACTTCTGTAAAGCTTTATGAATCTGACATATAACATTGTATTTTTATTATATATTCTATCCGAAACAATTGTATGAAAGTTTTGCTGAATTTTATTTACTGAATTCCTATGTTCATGAGAGTACACTTTCCTTTACAGTGAAAAAAATATATATTTTAGTGCCAAGAACACTCTCTTAGCATGTGTTGGGCAAGAAAGCACCTCTAGAAACATTTGCAGTATACTGAACAAGTCATGCATCTGTATCAGCATTTACATGTAATTCTGTTTTCAAAAATAGTTGTAAGGGTCCATTCACACATAAGGGATGTGAAGCAGATTTGATGTCTTAGATTTTATGCTGTGTTCCATCATTCCGTTACATTCATATCTACAACATCATAAAAGCATCAAATGTAAAGAAGATCCTATATGTGTGAGTGGACCATAAAAGTGTTTTTTAAACATTAACAGTGACCTTACGATCCCCCAGAAGGAGTGCAATTGGGTGATCTCCATTGTTAATTTACTGTAGTCATCAGAAGCATACCTTGAAAATGAGAGTCCCTGACTATAATGTTTCATTTATAGCACTGGTGTCCTCATATAGAAAAGAAAAACATAATAGGCTTCCATAGGTTCCTGTGTCTGGGTGCATTTGAACCCTGTGCACCTCATATAGTTATGCCCAATCCAGGGGCGTAGCAAGGATTCACAGCCCCCCCCCACCCCCACCCCCCTACGCAAAACACAAAGCACTGCACATATATATATCTGCTTTACTGCTGGTGCACTGATAACCCCTGACCTCTGCATGGAGCTCTGCATATTTTCCTTTCCTACTTGATTGCCAGCTGGAGAACAGAAGTCAGAGGTTATCAGTGCAGTGAAGCAGAGATCTATGTCTTCTGCTTGTTAACCCCTTTTTTGAGTTGCAGCATGTAAGTAAACATTGGGTCATTTATACACTGCAATACCTTACCTTCTCCCCCAGGCCTCCCTCCTGCACGGGCCCCATAGCAACTGCCTACCCTGCCTCTATGGTAGCTATGCCACTGGCCCGATCTTCTTTGTTTCTGTGGTATGGGTCAGTATTAGATATGGCAACATAGACAAGAGTAACCCTAAACCAGATGCTGGCACTCCTTTATTCTGATTATTGCTGATTTTAACCAATTTGAGCAAAATATTAGGGAATTTGTATGGAATTACAAAACTTGAATGGAAGAAGATATAAGGGTGTTTTAGCCTATGACAGCAAATCTCTGGTATAATCATATATCACAGAATGTAGGTGCAGATTTTAACATTGTATATTTGTAGCAGCAGTTGTTCCTTGAGTGTCCGGTCGCTCCTGCTAGAGCTTCTGCATTGTGGCTGCAATTGTTTCTTGTCATATTGTGAAGCTAGGGACTAGGGATACATGGTCTAAACACAAAATGATTCTCTCCAACTCAATAAAATTCCAATGCTTTATCAAACCATTAAAAAGCCGACGCGTTTCGGGCTTGCTCGTCACCTATCTCAGCGTGGAGAAGCAATCCCTCGCCGAGCTGGAGAGAATCCTTTTGTGTTTTTCCCCTTTTCTGGTCACCCTTGGGTCCAGGGTCTACTCTCACAGGCTCCTAGGACGGCATACAGTCAGGATAAACACTAATGAACATATGGAAGGGATGGAATCAGAGTGCTGACCACTCACTGCCTTCTTTGATACATGGGCTACATTACCCATCCTGCTCTGGATAATAGCTAATAAATGTATGCAGTGAACTAAAATTATGACATGGAGAGAAAGGAGCTGTTTCACATCACACCTATGACTGACACTAATGCCTCTCGGCTATATTTAAAAACCAACGCCAGGAAGTTGGTATATAATTTGATCAAACCATATTGCCCCATGTACCACGAGTCGGTCTCCTGGTTCACATGGGTCCCTACACTAACTCCCAACTGTGACCGCCAACCCCGCAAAGTGTGCACAAGCAGGGAAGGGAGGCCATAGCATGGCCCTGCAACCCCAATGTCACAGGACCAGACCCAAAGGGCCCCCCAAAGACCCAGCAGGCACCACTGTCAGAGAAAGCTGCTGCCAAACAACACCAGTGTGAATATGATCTTGTACTCATCATTACTCCTGCAGGTAGAATGGGAAAGATAGGAGGTACTTAACATGCGTTCACAGGTGCCTCCTGCTAAGTTGGGTCATGTGGGTCTTACAAAGGGGAGTTTCAACTGGTACATGGGGCAATATGGTTTGATCAAATTATACACCAACATCCTGGCGTTGGCTTTTTAAATGTAGCCGATAGGCATTAGTGTCAGCCATAGGTGGGATGTGCAACAGCTCCTTTCTCTCCATGTTGGGGTATGTGCACACGGAGCAATTCTCGCGGAATTCCGCCCGAATTCCGCCATAAAAAGCGGGCGGAATCCGCGTGGAATTCCGCCCGTGTAAATGCAACATTGCTCTTTCCATAGAGAACAATGGGATTTCCGACTGCCCGTGCACACAGAGTAAATTTCCGTCCGGAATTCCGCGCGGATTCCGCGCAGAATCCGCATTCCGCCCAAAGAATGTACATGTCAATTCTTTGGGCGGATTCCGCTAGAGGAATCCTATAGAAGTCAATGGGGTTTGAATTCTGCTGGTAATTCCGCTTGCATTCCGCTTGATTTCCGCGCGGATTCCGCTCAAATTCCGCTCAAATTCCGCCCGAATTCCGCTCAAATTCTGCCAGAGCAGAATAGGCGAGGAATTTCAAGCAGAAGTCTTTCAGCTATAATTCCTCGAGAATTGCTCAGTGTGCAAGGGCCCTTGAACTAAAATTATGATGTAACCTTAAAACCGGCTGCAAATTTGGTTGTCTTCTGCCAGGACTCTGGGGGACATTATTATATCTCAATGGACTCTCTTGTACTCTGAAAGAGCAGTATGACCATTACTGGAAGACAGTTGTCAGTCCCGAGACCACCGTTGGGCTCTAAAGTTGTTTTTCTTAGACATTTTTGATAAATAGTGTCCTATGCTTTAGAGTTTTCTTCTCATTTTAGGGTGTATGGGGGAGATGTAACAAGCAAGTCTTACAGTAAAAATGTTCTTTGTTGGCCAAAAACAACCAATCACAGCTCAGCTTTCAAATATTCATGAGCTCTGGTAAAATGAAAGCTAAGCTGTGATTGGTTGCTATCAGAACAAAAGCATTCCTACTGTAAGAGTGCTTGATAAATCTTCCCATATATCTTTGTAATTCTTTAATGTTTTTGAACTTTCAAACCTATTGAAACTGCTTCATGAATACAATTTTTTCATTATCATGGTTGTAATAGAATGTTAGGACTTTATATAAAAAAAAAAAACATTTTTAGATTAAACTCGACCATAGTAGTCGTTATTCTTCTGTATAATATTATCTGAAGTCTCTAAACGAACAGGTTTGTAGGAATCTTGTTCTCATCGAGGTCATTACAAGGTTCTGTTCTTGGTTGGACCATATTGTTTGGGCTCCAGAAACAGGACAATCAGGACAATCATCAACTTACTGTCAGGGAAACCTTTATCCAAAGCGGACAACCATTTTGATTTGCTGATCTTGGATATTTACACCTTTTAATTTATTTTTATATTTTCTTTACAAAATATTATCTTATAATTTCAAGTTAAATATTTACCAGTGTGTCATGTATTGGGTGGTTGGCAGCATCTTCATGTGTTTGGGTGGTTGGCAGCATCTTCCTACAACAAAGTTATTTTGTAAGTGAACATAAACAGATGTTGTTATATAAAAATAACTATATCAGTTTGATTAAATCATTTTGCAATAACTCATTTAAATTAAAACCATTTGAAACTAGATTTTACAATTTTCACACACATCTTACCAGACAATATTATGGTAGTTTAGGTGTCCGTATAAATCGTTTTACTGGATATTATACAATTAAGTAATATTCAGATTCAGCATTTAGATCTTCATATGTGTCCTTCTTTATAACTTAATTTTTTGAATGACGGCAGATTTTACTATAAGTTCAAATAGTATATAAGCACATAAATAGTGGTGTTTATGAGAATCAGTCACCAATGTTGCAGTTCCCAATATACGCCTCAGAGCGCCGCTGTTCACCAATAAGGAAAATAATCTGCAAATCCAGAATCACCTCCATGATGCAGACAGTGTTCAACTGCAAGAAGGAATACACAGCATTTCAGACCAGGATGTGCTGGGAATAGGACTCATAAAGAAGAAGAATTCAATTTCTGCTACATCAACTGGATTATAAATACAGAAAGGATTTTTACCATCATATTCATAGTAAGAAGGAAGATGACTGGATTACAACCACAGGAGGGACAAGGACTCAGATGGCAAGTAATATTTCCCTTCTTATTCTCCTGGCTGTGTCATTCAGTCTCTGGTCAGATTCATTATTCCATTAATGAAGAATTAAGAAAAGGCTCTATTGTTGGGAATATAGCAAAGGATCTACAATTAGATGTTAGGGATCTGTCAAGAAGGAAATTACGTATTGTGTCTAAGATCTCTGAGAAATATTTCAGTATAAACCTGGATAATGGAGACTTATACATTGCTGATAGGATAGACAGGGAGACATTGTGTAGAGCTGCAGCTGATTGTGTCCTTACATTTGATGCTGTGGTGGAAAATCCACTAAATGTCTTTAATGTTAAGGTTAATATTCAGGATATAAATGACAATTCTCCCACATTTATTATTGACACAATAAGAATAGAAATGGGTGAATCATCTTCCCCAGGAAGAAGATTTGTTTTACAAACTGCAGAAGATCTGGATATAGGAGATAATTCTCTGATAAGCTACAGACTCAGTGCAAACCAGTATTTTACTCTTGGAGAGAAGGTCAGCACTGATGGCAGTGTATTTCCAGAGCTTATACTAGAGAAACCTCTAGACCGAGAGACACAAGACAAGCATGAACTCATTCTAACAGCTTCTGATGCTGGAAATCCTGTACAGACAGGCACTGCCTTAATAACTATCATTGTCACTGACTTCAATGATAATTCTCCAGTATTTACACAGGATGTATATAAAGTCAGTGTTAGGGAAAATATACCAGTGAATTCAACAATTCTGCAGGTCAGTGCAAGTGATGAAGATGAAGGTGTCAATGCTCAGATCACTTACTCATTTAGAACAACAGCAAATAATATTCTTCAGACTTTTAACATTAATCCTAGAAATGGAGAGATTAAAACAAAAGGACAAATAGATTATGAAATGTCAAGATTTTTTGAAATTGCAGTACAAGCACAAGATGGAGGAGGTGAATCAGCCAAAGCTAAGATTTTAATAGAGATCATAGATGAAAATGATAATGCTCCTGAGATATCCATAACCTCATCATCAGGTCTTATTCCTGAGGATTCTGCCCTTGGATCAGTGGTGGCTCTGATTCAGGTTCATGATCCTGACTCAGGAGAGAATGGTGAGGTCCAATGTATTATAAAAGGGGATTTACCCTTTGAACTAATATCATCAGCAAGTAATTTTTATAAAATAGTTACAAAAAGTAGTCTAGATAGAGAAATAAGATCATCCTACAACATCACAATACAAGCCTCAGATAAAGGTTCTCCTGAAATGACTTCTAGAAAAGTTATCAGGCTTGATGTATCAGATGTCAATGACAATGCTCCAGTGTTTGAGAAATCAAGTTACACTGCATTTATACCAGAAAATAATTCACCAGGAGCTTCAATATTTAGTGTCCAAGCAAGAGATATGGACAGTGAAGACAATGCTAAGATAACATATTCTATAATGTCTATAAGTGATGAAGAAGATCCCCTGTCTTCCTACATCTCCATGAATCCAGTAACTGGGGTCATCTATGCTCAGCGATCATTTGATTATGAGAAGCATAGAGAATTTAATTTTCAAATAATTGCCAGAGACAATGGATCTCCATCTCTGAACAGCAACACAACACTAAGAATATGTATAGTAGACCAGAATGATAACTCACCAGTCATTCTCTACCCATCACCAGAGCTCGATAGCTCAACATTTGAAATGGTTCCTTGGACCTCTGATCAAGGCTCCTTAGTATCTAAAGTGGTGGCAGTGGACGCTGACTCTGGACACAATGCCTGGTTGTCTTTCTTCTTACTATCTTCAGAACCATCACTCTTCACCATTGACCAGCAGACAGGGGAGATCAGGACATCTCGTGTATTTCAGGAAAAAGACATCATGAAACATGGAATTGTGGTTCTAGTAAAAGACAATGGGATTCCCTCCCGCTCGGCTTCAGTTACTATAAACATGGTGATCGCCGATCATTTCCATCAGGTCCTTCCTGAGCTGAGCAGTCAGGCTAACAAAAAAGAATCTCAGTCCAACCTACAATTCTACTTGGTCATAGCCTTGGCATTGATCTCCTTTCTCTTCATGCTGACTGTGATTATTGCAGTTGTCTCCAAATACAAAGAATCCAAATCTTCTTCTTCATTTGGAGCCATGAGTACAAGTCTATACCCACCGGTTGATCCCAGATTCACCTCACTATTCAACAATGGGACATTACCTCTGCCATATTCCTATGATGTTTGTGTAACTCTGGACCCAAGTGAGAGGGAATTTTCTTACCTTAAACCTCAACACAATGTTCCTGTGGATAGTCTAATAGATGCCGATGACTCCGGGATTGGAAATGAAACTTTAAAGAACCTCACACCTGTAGAAAATTTGGTATCTCAGGTATGTTTTATGACATTTGTAAATGGTTTTAAACTCAGCATCCATATGAGCCTTTGATATTTTATATTTTTGAATGTATTATTCCTTTAGATTAAAGGGTTTAGGATAATTTCTGAAGTTCATTTGCCATAAGTTGTTTAACCTCATGACATAATATTCATAGAGGCTTATCTATCTAATCAGTTTTTGTTTATTCATACCTCAATGTTTCTGATGTTTGCTAATTAAGTTTTGATAACCTTAAAATAAGTACAATAGCTCAATGTAGGCCCAGGAATCATAAACTGATCTTTGCCCGGAGAACCTATGATCATTTATGGTGGGGTAAGGGTCCATTTCTTGTCCAGTTCTGTGTGTGACAACAAAAAGAATATGGAGAACCGATTTTCCTTTTAATAATTCTGGAAAGTATACATAAATATCAAATTAGTTTTATCGTTGTACGTGGAATGAACTTATTTGATGCACTAAAGAGAAAGAAGACACTGAACAAGGATACTGCAAGGATTGAGATGATGGCTAGAAATGCCTCTCATCTTGGGCTGTGTGGCTTTGATTATGCTTGGCCATCAGCTGCCCTTCAACGACACCAGAAGCCCCGGTATAGGAGATCAGAGAAGTATAGCGCAGTGGAGGTCCAACTGTGCAGAGTATCCGGGACATGGAGGCACTGATCGGCTAAATTGAATTTTTATCACATCAAGGATGATGGAAGTGGTAGTGAACATAAAAGGAGACTTTGTTTGTGAATACTCATTTCAAAACTAAATAAAGTCTAATTTTATGTTCACTGCGACTTCCATCATCCTGATAAAAATTCAATTTAGCCGATTAGCACCTGCATCCTCCGGATCCTCCACACACTGGGACTTCCAGTGTGCTACACTTAAGTGAACATATTTGTTAACTGTGTCCAACTTTAAGCTTTAGGTTTGGGAATATAAGATTCTTAAGTTGGCAGTATAAAAATGTTTTGCATGGCGGTTGTCCATCGTTCCAGGGGCATACCAAGAAAAAGCTGGGCTCCATAGCAAACTTTTGACTGCCCCCCCCCCTTTCATCCCACTGTAGGTAATCCCCCTGTTTGTTGGCCCTCTGCCCAGTAAATAGCATATATTAGGCACCTCCCCGGTATCCCCCAGTAGATAGTGTCCTGCATAGTAGACTTCTTCCTTAGTGGCCCCCATGGTAGGCATCTCCCCTAGTGTCCCACATGGTAGGCATCTCCCCTTGCACCCCCTCCCCCAGATACTGTTGCCCAAAATAGGCATCAGTACACAGTGTTCCCCATGGTAGGCATTATGATGGCAGCTCAGGGGGCTCAGTGTCTTTCAGGGATGGGCCCCCTGATGTGGTGGGCCCCATAGCAGCCGCTATGGCTGCTACAGTGGTAGTTATGCCTCTGAGTCGTTATATATATATATATATATATATATATATATTCATATATATATATATATATATATATATATATATATATATATATTACTGTACATTTCACACCCTGTTTTGAACCATATCTGGTGGACTGTAATATACTCAATAGCAAAAGCAAAAGGCAACTGCTACAGTCTATTGTTTATGTAGGAGGCATGCACGTACAGTACCAGTAATTTAAAGTATTATCTCTAAGTTCATCAATGTGAGTGCCCGTATAAACATTAAATTATATTTATATTGAGATTAGATTTGGTATACATTTTTGAAATTAAAATAAAACATAGAAGTTGCCTTATCAATGTGTAACTTTAAGCATACAGCTGTATTTTACAAGTAAAACACTAAGTTCATGTATAAAGCTGTTATTTGATCATATGTATGGACATTTATGGGTGAGAGTCATCAAACAGGTGTAAAGTAAAATTGGCCCAGTTGCCCCTAGCAACCAATCAGATTCCACTTTTCATTTTTAAAGGAATCTGTGAAAAGTTAAAAGTGGACTCTGCTAGAAGCAACTAAGCCACCCTTTAACCCTGTATATAAATCTCCCTTTTGTTTCCCAGGCACCAGCCTACAGGAAATTGAAGTGTGCAGAGCCCTGCTACATATGTGGTGGAGCGGCCCTGCAGTTTCTGACACAGCTATTGGTAGCAGCAGAGGGGGCTGTCTTGACCCTAAATGCTCCCAGACAATGTACAAAGTTATATACATTGCACTATAAGGCCATGTTCACATGGCGTAAGAGACCGGGCGTTCCCTGCAAAGATCATTCCAGACTATACTGCAAATATCATACCTGCCGGATGATCTTTATGGCCGTAGAGTTCTGATGCACATAGCACACTGTGAAGCAAGCGGCTGCAGCCAGTCGCTCCACAGTGTGCAATGACATGGTTTTCTTCGGCCACTATTTAATGAATAGCGGCCGCAGAAAACTGACAGTTCAGTTCTTTGCGCCGCCGCTTGGGATCCCGGCCCGGAGCAAATGCTATGTATGTACGCTTCGGCTGGGATCCTATAGAAGAACATGCAGCATATCTTTACGTTCAAAGTACGGCCGTTGTTGCCGATTGTGAACATAGCCTAATTCTGGATAGGAGAAGGAATGATACATAGTAGAGTTTGGTTCCATTACCAGAGAGTGTTATGTGACTGTCTTATGCTTGAGGAGCCTCCCCAGAGCATGTGAGCAAAGCAGACCTGAGAACTGCCACTAAGAAGTGCCCCATTGGGTTGTAGACAGGCGGGACAACAGATAGCTTGAATGAAGAGGTGCAATGTCATTTAGTAGAGCTGATTTTAGACTGTTGTTGGACCAGAAACGTGAGATCAGAGTTTCTTAATAGTAATGCACAAGTAGGCCTCAGGGTTTCTGTTTCAAAGTTAAGTGAGGGGTGCGTAGGGACATGATACTCGCCGTAACAATAGCTTGGACTTAGACAGTGTTGGCCACACTTTAATATCGGACTATACCCCTGTTGTACATATTTATAGGCATGGATAAAAACTATAAAAGAGGCATGAGGACCCAGCTTTACCTACCTGTGCAGGACAGCCTGTATTGCCAGAGGCTCTCTAGGATGGATGAAAGCAAAGCCTTTGTTATAACCAATGTTTCTGGACATGTTGGATTACATAGGCCTCATAAGGGCCTCACAGATAAAAAAAATTATTTATCTACAAAGGTCTCCAATTTCAGGGTTATATGGCAGATTTGGCAAGATCCATGGGAGTACCTAACCTAAATAAAACAATCATCTGCAGTATCTACAATAATACTTGTAATAATTTCTTAGAATTTGCTTGATAAAACTGCACAAGTATCACCAGCAACAGCTGTATTCATGGGGGGGGGGGGGGTTAAATGGTAAATACAATATCACCCGGATGTCCTATGAAATTACTGCTACCTGGCAGAGCTGTCGTAAGTAAAGGATGCTACGGTTGTCTTTTAGTATGCTTATTTTAGCTATTTTAGCAAGGTAGACTGCTCTATTCTTTGATGGTTGCTAATAGCCAAACAACATAAAGTTTTAAAATATATCAATTTTACTTATTATAAGAATTATAATTTCCTATTACATTGTATAATACTATTATATTTAAAATTGTATATGGTATCTGATAGCACTGAAGCCACTCATGCTGCAGTTCCCCATATACGCCTCAGAGCGCCGCTGTTCACCAATAAGGAAAATATTCAGCAAATCCAGAATCACCTCCATGATGCAGACAGTGTTCAACTGCAAGAAGGAAAACACAGCATTTCAGACCAGGATGTGCTGGGAATAGGACTCATAAAGAATGATTATCGCCTGCTATTAATTCTGGTGGATTATATTTATATTAAGGATGTTAGTGGGAAGAAAAATGGCTGGATTACAACTGCAGGAAGGAGAAGCAATGCAAGGACTCAGATGGCAAGTAATATTTCCCTTCTTATTCTCCTGGCTGTGTCATTCAGTCTCTGGTCAGATTCATTATTCCATTAATGAAGAATTAAGAAAAGGCTCTATTGTTGGGAATATAGCAAAGGATCTACAATTAGATGTTAAGGATCTGTCCAAAAGGAAATTACATATTGTATCTGATGTTTCAGAGAAATTTTTCAGTATAAACCTGGATAATGGAGACCTATACATTGCTGATAGGACAGACAGGGAGACATTGTGTAGAGCTGCAGCTGATTGTGTCCTTACATTTGATGCTGTGGTGGAAAATCCTCTAAATGTTTTCAGTGTAAAGATTAATATTCAGGATATAAATGACAATTCCCCTACATTTGTCAATGAAAATATTGAAATAGAAATGAGTGAATCCACCTCTCCAGGAAGAAGATTTATTTTACATAATGCAGAAGATCTGGATATAGGTGATAATTCTCTGATCAGCTACAGACTCAGTGCAAACCAGTATTTTACTCTTGGAGAGAAGGTCAGCACTGATGGCAGTGTATTTCCAGAGCTTATACTAGAGAAACCTCTAGACCGAGAGACACAAGACAAGCATGAACTCATTCTAACAGCTTCTGATGCTGGAAATCCTGTACAGACAGGCACTGCCTTAATAACTATCATCATCAATGATATCAATGATAATTCTCCAGTATTTACACAGGATGTATATAAAGTAAGTGTTAGGGAAAATATACCAGTGAATTCAACCATTCTGCAGGTCAGTGCAAGTGATGAAGATGAAGGTGTCAATGGGCAGATCACTTACTCTATAAGAACCACAGCAAATGATATTCTCCTGGGTTTTATTATTGATTTTCAAAAAGGAGAGATTAGAACAAGAGGACACTTAGATTATGAAGTGACAAAATATTATGAATTTTCCATCCAAGCCAAAGATGGAGGCGGGCTAGCTGCTCATGCCAAAGTTTTAATACAAATAACAGATGAAAATGACAATGCTCCTGATATATCCATAACTTCATCATCAGATCTTATTCCTGAGGATTCTGCTCCTGGAACTGTGGTGGCTCTGATTAAAGTTCATGACCGAGACCCTGGAGAGAATGGGGAGGTCCAATGTATAATTAAAGGGGATTTACCATTTGAGTTAATATCAGCAACAGGAAATTTTTATAAAATAGTCACAAAATCTACTCTGGATAGAGAAATAATATCATCCTACAACATCACAATACAAGCCTCAGATAAAGGTTCTCCTGAAATGACTTCTAGAAAAGTTATCAGGCTTGATGTATCAGATGTCAATGACAATGCTCCAGCGTTTGAGAAATCAGGTTACACTGCATTTATACCAGAAAATAATTCACCAGGAGCTTCAATATTTAGTGTTCAAGCAAGAGATATGGACAGTGAAGACAATGCTAAGATAACATATTCTGTAATGTCTAGAAGTGATGAAGAAGATTCCCTGTCTTCCTATATCTCCATGAATCCAGTAACTGGGGTCATCTATGCTCAGAGATCATTTGATTATGAGAAGCATAAAGAATTTTATATCCAAATCATGGCCAGAGACAATGGATCTCCATCTCTGAACAGCAGCACAACACTAAGAATATGTATAGTAGACCAGAATGATAACTCACCAGTCATTCTGTACCCATCACCAGAGCTCGATAGCTCAACATTTGAGATGGTTCCTTGGACCTCTGATCAAGGCTCCTTAGTATCTAAAGTGGTGGCAGTGGACGCTGACTCTGGACACAATGCCTGGTTGTCTTTCTTCTTACTATCTTCAGAACCATCACTCTTCTCCATTGACCAGCAAACAGGGGAGATCAGGACATCTTGTGTATTTCAAGAAAAAGATATTATGAAACATGAAATTGTGGTTCTAGTAAAAGACAATGGGATTCCCTCCCGCTCAGCTTCAGTCACTATAAACATGGTGATCGCTGATCATTTCCATCAGGTCCTTCCTGAGTTGAGCAGTCAGGCCAACAAAGAAGAATCTCAGTCCAACCTACAGTTCTACTTGGTCATAGCCTTGGCATTGATCTCCTTTCTCTTCATGCTGACTGTGATTATTGCATTTGTCTCCAAATACAAAGAGTCCAAATCTTCTTCTTCATTTGGAGCCATGAGTACAAGTCTATACCCACCGGTTGATCCTAGATTTACCTCACTATTCAACAATGGGACATTACCTCTGCCATATTCCTATGATGTCTGTGTAACTCTGGACCCAAGTGAGAGGGAATTTTCTTTCCTTAAACCTCAACACAATGTTCCTGTGGATAGTCTCATAGATGCCGATGACTCCGGGATTGGAAATGAAACTCTAAATAACCTCCCACCTGTAGAAAATCTGGCATGTCAGGTATGTTTTATAATAAAATAAAAATATGTGGGGAAACAAAAAGGCGAAGGGCGCTTCCTAGTGCAATATATCAAATGTGAACAGGCGTAAGTGAATCATAGAGTGAAGGCTCACTCACCTTGTGTGGTTGTGCACATGTAGGCACAACTTTAATGAAAGCATTCAGGTATACCGCAGCAAATAAGAGGACCCCCCCAGCAGCGTTGGTGATGAGAGAATAGCAGCCAAAGTGTTCTGTCAGGACCAGGCAGAACAGAACAGCCCTGACAGAACGCTTTGCCTGCTATTATTATTAGGTACAATATGGTCTTCCTGAGGGGTCTTCTAAGTGGGAATAATACGACATATGAAGGTTGTTTGAGCATTTAAGAAATTAAACTAACTTACTCTGATTACTTTGTAAAAGTATAATTTATTCAGGTCACTTTTTTTGCTATGATGTAGCCTGTACTATAATTAACATATTTGGTAATTGTTAGCAACTTTTAGCATAAACTTGAGGAATAAGAAATTTGTGTGTTATTGACTAACTTACTGACATTTAGGAGGAGAAAAAAATCACATGCTGTTGTGGACCATTACTAATGGACTTTGTTGTACTTGGCCTCCATGCCTGTTTGGGAGGCTGAACCCAGTCAAATGGGCTGTTCTATACATTTTATGTATTCCAGTGGCCGGTGTCAGAGAAGATCATCCCGGATCAGATGATCTTCACTGCTGATGAATAGGGATGCGGGCTTATCCGTGTGCGCCTGCATCCCAATTCGCCATTGCACACAATGTGGCCGCAGCCGCATGCACCGTTGTGTCCACTAACAGGTTTTTGCGGTGCCGCTAAGGATCCCGGCCGGAGTGTATACTATGTGTATACACCCCGGCCAGGATTCCATAGAGGGCAGCGCTATGTAAGTTCTGTAGTGATCATGGGCGTTGTTGCAAATCGGCAACAACGGCCATGATTATTACATCACTTACGTAGTGTAAACATAGCTCAAATTAGAAATTAAATATGAAAATAATAGACTATAGACACTGGGGTAGATTTATCAAAGGGTGTAAATATACACCTGGTGTAAACTACCCACAGCAGCCAATCACAGCCCCTCTTTCCTTTCACCAGAGCTGGAAGGTGAGCTGTGATTGGTTGCTGTGGCCAGTTTACACCAGGTGTATATTTACACCCTTTGATAAATCTCCCCCATTATGTTTAAAAAAAAATTAGTATTACACTTTAAATTTTCAAATCTTTAATGTTTTATTATAGTATAGTTGAGTTAAGCATAGATGTAGAGAAGGGGTGTGTGGCCTCTGGCCCATTGTAGTTTTATTTGCTTATCTAATTGCATTTTATACAGTACTATTGGTATTAGTATTACTTTATGTATGAAACTATTGTTGGTACTGTTACCATGTTATGGTGATATTTACTTACTGTACTAACCATATGGAAGTTCCCATTGGTCAACAAATGGCATTTTGCTTTAGTCACCATGTGGTTAACAATGATTACCACACAGGACACTCTGTGGAGTTAGCATGAAAAAGGCAGACAACCATAATTTTGTAATATTGGATAAGGAAGGTTTAGATATCAACTACTTGTAATATTTTCTTGAAAATTGACATATGGAATCTTGGTAAAAATTGTACAAATGATGTCCTACAATTCAAATTCAACAGCATGAGCTTCATTTATAGGCACATACCCAATCTCTCACATTCCTATGCAACTTTGATATCAAATATTTAATTTTATAAACGGGGCTGATAGAGCACCACACCTGAACTGGAGACAAGAGTGGTGCTGTTTCTGGAAGAAAGGGGCCATGTTTTTCTAACACTAGATAACTTAGTTAATGCTGAGCACTGATTGGTTGCTTTTGGCAAAAAAAAAAAAAAAACTGTAACTGTTTTTATCAATGATGATTGTGGCATACATGAGGGAAAAGAAGGAGAACGCGCTGTCCACTTTATAAGGGTTACATGTATGTCTGCTGACAGGAGGGCCACCTCTACCTTCTATAGGCAGATTTTTTACTTTTTATAGTTTGTTAGGAGATGTAAATATTAGTATATACTAATGTTTAATGATCAATAAAGAAAAATCTCCTTATGGGATTAAAACTGTTCAGCAATACATCGGCACAGTAACTATTGAAGAATACAGCAGACACATAGAAACAACTTTGAGTGTGTATATTTTATACTTTATTACCTGCGATTTGTGAAATTACACCACTTTTGTGCCATTTGGGCTAATATAAAAGTAGACCTGAATGTATACTATGTTATTCATAAAGGGAAGTCATGACTTTTACTCTGCTCTAACCACAAATCCTCTGTGGCCCCACAAGCCTTAACTGAGAGAGTTCACTGTATTTGGGCATAGGGAGAAATCTTTAAATCAAGGCCGATAGGGTAGGAAGAAGCCACTGTGGATTGACTCGTGGTTGGGTTTAAGCAGCATAAAAGTCATGACAGGTATCCATTTAAACTGTTGAGCATAGTGGGATATCAAATCTCTTTTTAACTTCACTATAGAAGTAGCTGTTATCAATGATGGCTGTATTATAACTCGACTTCAGCAGTATTTTTGATGTAATGCACCAGTCAGGGGCTACGGGAAACTAGCTGGTTATTTGTTCAAACATAATGAATCTATATCTGTAGAAACAATAATATATTTTGTTATAACAATGGTAACGAAAAATTAGGAGGGATAACAGGTAACGGGAAAGCCACCACTTCTAGTTCTTATTCTTCTTATTATTAAAAAAGAGAGTAGACATTTTCTACTTACAGCTTCATATAGACCAAACCACAGTAGAATCAATCCTTGAGGGTGTAATCTGAGCATCATTTATTGCCATCGACCCTTCTGCACTATAAGCATACTATTGCTTTTTGTTGTTTTCCTGTTTAATTTTTATAATTTTTTTTCATATCCAATAAATATCTTCTGGTTATCTTTCGCCATAATGCTTTAGACTAAGTGCAAATGATAACTTCATTTTTCAAATATGTTTTAGATTATATAATTATATACTTTCTATTACAATTTTCCTTAAAGTTCAAAATTGTACTTAAAAGCAATGAGAAAAAAAAATACCAATAGAAAAACAACTGAACCTCTAACATATTACAACATATAGATTTTATTGTTAAAATTGCAATATAATGACAAAATAATAGATAAATACACAATGAACCATGGCTGACAAAAATGTTAAAAACGTCAAACATACAATGAGGGGGCTGCTGCAGATGGGCACAAGTAAATAAATAAATAAATAAATAGATGGTAGGAAAAAGTGCTAGATACAGTACAAGGAGAGCTATGAGTAGATGATTTGTATTAAACAAGCCAAGAGCGTGCTATAAACGATTCATAGATCTCAACTGGTAAAAAAACTACTAAAGTATCCTACCATAGATAATAGAAGTCAAAGTGTCCACCGGCAGCCCCCACCCCAACGCACGTTTCGGCGTAGCCTTTTTCAAGGCTTGAAAAAGACTACGCCGAAACGTGCGTTGGGGTGGGGGCCGCCGGTGGACACTTTGACTTCTATTATCTATGGTAGGATACTTTAGTAGTTTTTTTACCAGTTGAGATCTATGAATCGTTTATAGCACCCTCTTGGCTTGTTTAATACAAATCATCTACTCATAGCTCTCCTTGTACTGTATCTAGCACTTTTTCCTACCATCTATTTATTTATTTATTTACTTGTGCCCATCTGCAGCAGCCCCCTCATTGTATGTTTGACGTTTTTAACATTTTTGTCAGCCATGGTTCATTGTGTATTTATCTATTATTTTGTCATTATATTGCAATTTTAACAATAAAATCTATATGTTGTAATATGTTAGAGGTTCAGTTGTTTTTCTATTGGTATTTAGCTTGCTACTAGAACCCGAAGTTCTTAACCTTATACTTATCCCCCATACATTAGAGCAGTACGGGTAGTGTCTTGTATGGTGGAGTTCTACAGACTTTATCTATGTGTTATTAAAAGCAATGAGGCTGTCACTGATGCTGCAGTTCCCTATTTACGCCTCAGAGCGCCGCTGTTCACCAATAAGGAAAATATTCTGCAAATCCAGAATCACCTCCATGATGCAGACAGTGTTCAACTACAAGGAGGAATACACAGCATTTCACACCAGGATGTGTTGGATATAGGACTGATCAAACAGGGATTCATTACTCTTCATTGTTGGATCATTAAACTACCAAGAATTTTTACCTTTATATTTCTGGTTAAAAAGAGGATGACTGGATTACAACTGCAGGAAGGACAAGCAATGCAAGGACTCAGATGGCAAGTAATATTTCCCTTCTTATTCTCCTGGCTGTGTCATTCAGTCTCTGGTCAGATTCATTATTCCATTAATGAAGAATTAAGAAAAGGCTCTATTGTTGGGAATATAGCAAAGGATCTACAATTAGATGTTAAGGATCCGTCCAGAAGGAAATTACATATTGTAAATGGCATCTCTGAGAAATATTTCAGTATAAATCAGGATAATGGAGACCTATACATTGCTGATAGGATAGACAGGGAGACATTGTGTAGAGCTGCAGCTGATTGTGTCCTTACATTTGAGGCGTTGGTAGAAAATCCTCTAAATGTATTTAGTATCAAGATTAATATTCAAGATATAAATGACAATTCTCCTATGTTTATTCTTGATACAATAAGAATAGAAATGAGTGAATCCACCTCCCTGGGAAGAAGATTTCTTTTACAAAAAGCAGAAGATCTGGATAAAGGAGATAATTCTCTGATCAGCTACAGACTCAGTGCAAACCAGTATTTTACTCTTGGAGAGAAGGTCAGCACTGATGGCAGTGTATTTCCAGAGCTTATACTAGAGAAACCTCTAGACCGAGAGACACAAGACAAGCATGAACTCATTCTAACAGCTTCTGATGCTGGGAATCCTGTACAGACAGGCACTGCCTTAATAACTATCATCATCAATGATATCAATGATAATTCCCCAGTATTTACACAGGATGTATATAAAGTAAGTGTTAGGGAAAATATACCAGTGAATTCAACAATTCTGCAGGTCAGTGCAAGTGATGAAGATGAAGGTGTCAATGCACAGATCACTTACTCAATTAGTACTAGAGTAGACATTGTTCTTCTTACATTCAGTATTGACTCTCAAAATGGAGAAATTAGAACAAAGGGAAGCTTGAATTATGAAGCGACAAAATATTATGAATTTTCTATACAAGCACAGGATGGAGGAGGCCTAGCTGCTCATGCTAAGGTTTTAATAGAAATAACAGATGAAAATGACAATGCCCCTGAGATATCCATAACCTCATCATCAAATTTTATTCCTGAGGATTCTGCTCCTGGAACCATGGTGGCTCTTATTAAAGTTCTTGATCCTGACTCAGGGGAGAATGGTGAGGTCCAATGTTTCATAAAAGAGGAATTACCATTTGAGTTAATATCAACAGGAATCTTTTATAAAATAGTTACAAAAAGTAGTCTGGATAGAGAAATAATATCATCCTATAACATCACAATACAAGCCTCAGATAAAGGTTCTCCTGAAATGACTTCTAGAAAAGTTATCAGGCTTGATATATCAGATGTCAATGACAATGCTCCAGTGTTTGAGAAATCAGGTTACACTGCATTTATACTAGAGAATAATTTACCAGGAGCTTTAATATTTAGTGTTCAAGCAAGAGATATGGACAGTGAAGACAATGCTAAGATAACATATTCTATAATGTCTAGAACTGATGAAAAAGATCCCCTGTTTTCCTACATCTCCATGAATCCAGTAACTGGGGTCATCTATGCTCAGAGATCATTTGATTATGAGAAGCATAGAGAATTTAATATCCAAATCATCGCCAGAGACAATGGATCTCCATCTCTGAACAGCAGCACAACACTAAGAATATGTATAGTAGACCAGAATGATAACTCACCAGTCATTCTGTACCCATCACCAGAGCACGATAGCTCAACATTTGAGATGGTTCCTTGGACCTCTGATCAAGGCTCCTTAGTATCTAAAGTGGTGGCAGTGGACGCTGACTCTGGACACAATGCCTGGTTGTCTTACTTCTTACAATCTTCAGAACCATATCTCTTCTCCATTGACCAGCAGACAGGGGAGATCAGGACATCTCGTGTATTTCAAGAAAAAGACATCATGAAACATAGAATTGTGGTTCTAGTAAAAGACAATGGGATTCCCTCCCGCTCAGCTTCAGTCACTATAAACATGGTGATCGCTGATCATTTCCATCAGGTCCTTCCTGAGGTGAGCAGTCAGGCCAACAAAGAAGAATCTAAGTCCAACCTACAGTTCTACTTGGTCATAGCCTTGGCATTGATCTCCTTTCTCTTCATGGTGACTGTCATTATTGCAGTTGTCTCCAAATACAAAGAGTCCAAATCTTCTTCATTTGGAGCCATGAGTACAAGTCTATATCCACCGGTTGATCCCAGATTTACCTCATTATTCAACAATGGAACATTACCTCTGCCATATTCCTATGATGTCTGTGTAACTCTGGACCCAAGTGAGAGAGAGTTTGCTTTTCTTAAACCTCAACACAATGTTCCTGTGGATAGTCTAATAGATGCCGATGACTCCGGGATTGGAAGTGAAACTGTAAATAGCTGTCCACCCATAGACAATCTGGTATGTTTTATGACATTTTAAATTTTTATTTTACTGATTGGATTTATTATAGGGGGGTTACTCTTAGCATCCCATATCTGAGCCATAAGAGGTTATTTATCTTTTTACTTTTCTATACCGAAATATTTATTTATGTAAATAACTTACAACCTTTGCCATATTTCACATATTTATTTGACCCACCATGATTTCTAAATTGAATATGCTATAACTTGCTTTTATAATTTTGATTAATTTATAATTTTAAATAGTTTTGATTAATATTTATCTCGTATATCTTATGATGAGGTATAGCGGTTATCATGCTCGTAAGGTAGAGCCACTCATAAAAAAAGCAGATAAGGTTGTGAAATTGATTATTATGTCTGGAAAGTATCATTGTTATTAATACTAATTTAGCTTTTTGCTGATGCAGCATGTATTAGAATGGACATGTTTGTTGTGTTCATGTTCTATGTGGTGTTTGTCCATTCTTACATTTAAAAAAAAAACTTTTGATATGTTGAGCCTACAGGAGAAAGAGCCAGGAGAAGTACGTGCTTAGCCTGTTCACTACCAAATCTGTGTCACCTGACCTGGACATCTCCCAGTTCAAATCTATGTGTCCGTCCAAGTCTCATAGACAAAAAAAGTGGGGAGAGGAGCACACAGTAGCACAGTCCTCTCCTTGCTCCTTGATCAGTCAGGGTCTGAACACTTTCTTTTAGTGAATATTGGGGGTCTCAGCACCTGGGCCCCAACAAAAATAGTTCATATTAGAGTTAATGTTAGGTTTTAAAAGAGTAATAATAATAGTAATTATAAGAAACAGAGATCTATCTGTAAAATTGAGCACAAAGATAGGGAGGTATAGATGAAACATAGGGCTGGTGATGTAGGTACTCTAAAGTACTGTTACTTCATGTATGAGGCTGTTATTTGGTCACTGTATGCAGATATTATTTGAGCACTGTATGGAAATAGTTACATATTGTACTAATTGTATGGTAGAGCCATTTGTTTGGGATGGTGTAAGAGACATATTCCTTATATTAAGGCTATGTGTTTGGCTTTGAAATGATCATGTTGATGTCATGTGCCTTGTTCACATGGCCCACATTTGTTGTGCACCTTGTTGACCCCTATGTGCAAAGGACTGGTAGGCCTCTCTACACAACAATGCTACCTAGTCCTGTCAGAGTCTTGTTATTCCGTCATGACAGCCTGCATGGGATAGGGTCTACCGAGCATCAGTACAGTTATACAACGCCTTACTCTGACTTGGGGATTAGCTTTTCTGTCACTGAGTTTTACACCACAACACTGTCTGGGAAAGGGCAGCAGAATGGATACATGGTGGAGATTGGCACCAGTAGCAGATAGTGTGGTGTGACTCCATGACATGCCGGAGGTCTGTGTGTAAGCAAAATAGGCCTGAATACAGCCATCAAGAAGCACAAAGGTGAACAGTCACCAGAATCAGAATCATGAGGAGCCAAAGTAGAGACGTGTAGTTCAGTCCACAGAGCTGACTCTTATTTTAGCCACCTACCAATGTAGGACTTCTTGATACTCTGAAGGATATTACCTGTCACTGAAGAAGCTTTGCATGTGGGTGTGAAGTAAAGACACTAAAGGTTCTTATATAATCACATTGATGGAGTCCTTTGACTACACCTGATGATTTATATCTTTTGGACATGTAAGGAATAGCGTAAACTCATCTTAACTGATATGGTGAGGTGGCATGGCTTAACTCTAGATTTGCCAAAAGACTGTATTGCATGTTTTACACCCAGCTTTGGCACCAAATGGTGCGTATAGCACAAAGTGTCTAAAGAAACTCCCATGATGACATTACCGTAATAGGTGATAGAAACATGTTGGGGGTATTTGGGCAGTATTGGTGTAAAAATTTTGTAAATTGACAACTTTTTCATGTATATTCACAAATATTCAGATATAGACATATATGTCCTTTTGTACATATTGCAACTGGTAATTATTAGAATATGCGTTATTATTTGAATGTATAATATGTAGTATATTTCAATGCCTATGATGTTTTAGCTTGTGTTTTGGTTTTAGAAAAAAGCTATAAGTAATGCTTTATTAGCTCTTCCCTGGGAATTTGAGTCATATAGAGACATGTCAGAAGTTTTGATCAATGAGGTAAAATTTACGAGGCCGTCTTAAGCAAAAGAGCAAAAACAGACCAGAGCTGAGCTTTTCCCCTTTTCTTTTAGTGATTGGTGGGGGTCTCAACATATGGATCCCAACCAATCAGAACCTCTGATATGTCTTTATGACTTGTCAAATGTTTTCGAAAAATCCACTTACACTTAAAGGATATTTTGTGCTTAAAGCAAGTGTATTTCAAAATGTATACCAATATATATCAGCAACAAAATGAATGAAGCATACATTTTTAATAAATATATAAAATCTTAATTTATAATACTAGTGTATTCAAAGTTTTATATGATATCTCATAGCATTGAAGCCATTAATGTTGTAGTTCCTCATATACGCCTCAGAGCGCCGCTGTTCACCAATAAGGAAAATATTCTGTAAATCCAGAATCACCTCCATGATGCAGACAGTGTTCAACTACAAAGAGGAATATACAGCATTTCACACTAAGATCTGTTGGGTGTAGGACTCACAAAGAAAAGGAATCAAAGATTTTTTACATTTCAGTGGATTACACTTTTAACAAGGATCTATCAATTTATTTCTGGTAAGAAGAAGAATGGCTGGATTACAACTACAGGAAGGACAAGCAATGCAAGGACTAAGATGGCAAGTAATATTTCCCTTCTTATTCTCCTGGCTGTGTCATTCAGTCTCTGGTCAGATTCATTATTCCATTAATGAAGAATTAAGAAAAGGCTCTATTGTTGGGAATATAGCAAATGATCTTCAAATAGATGTTAAGGATCTGTCCAGAAGGAAATTACGCATTGTGTCTGATGTATCTGAGAAATATTTTAGTATAAACCTGGACAATGGAGACCTATACATTGCTGATAGGATAGACAGGGAGACATTGTGTAGAGCTGCAGCTGATTGTGTCCTTACATTTGATACTGTGGTGGAAAATCCACTAAATGTCTTTAGTATAAGGATTAATATTCAGGATATAAATGATAATCCACCTACATTTCTTCTTAATACAATTAGAATAGAAATAAGTGAATATACCTCCCCGGGAAGAAGATTTCTTTTACAAAAAGCAGAAGATCTGGATATCGGTGATAATTCTCTGATCAGCTACAGACTCAGTGCAAACCAGTATTTTACTCTTGGAGAGAAGGTCAGCACTGATGGCAGTGTATTTCCAGAGCTTATTCTAGAGAAACCTCTAGACCGAGAGACACAAGACAAGCATGAGCTCATTCTAACAGCTTCTGATGCTGGAAATCCTGTACAGACAGGCACTGCCCTAATAACTATCATCATCAATGATATCAATGATAATTCTCCAGTATTTACACAGGATGTATATAAAGTAAGTGTTAGGGAGAATATACCAGTGAATTCAACAATTCTGCAGGTCAGTGCAAGTGATGAAGATGAAGGTGTCAATGCACAGATCACATACTCTATAAGTACAACAGCAAATGATATTCTTTTGGTTTTCACTATTGATTCTAAAAATGGGGAGATTAAAACTAAGGGACACTTAGATTATGAATTGACAAAATATTATGAAATGTCTGTACAAGCACAAGATGGAGGAGGCCTAGCTGCTAACGCCAAAGTTTTAATAGAAATCATAGATGAAAATGACAATGCTCCTGATATATCCATAACCTCATCATCAGATCTTATTCCTGAGGATTCTACTTCTGGATCAGTAGTTGCTCTTATTAAAGTTCATGACCGAGACTCTGGAGAAAATGGTGAGGTCCAGTGCATAATAAAGGGGGATTTACCATTTGAGTTAATTTCAACAACAGGAAATTTTTATAAAGTTGTTACTAAAAGTAGTCTAGATAGAGAAACAATATCATCCTATAACATCACAATACAAGCTTCAGATAAAGGTTCTCCTGAAATGACTTCTAGAAAAGTTATCAGGCTTGATGTATCAGATGTCAATGACAATGCTCCAGTGTTTGAGAAATCAGGTTACACTGCATTTATACCAGAAAATAATTCACCAGGAGCTTCAATATTTAGTGTTCAAGCAAGAGATATGGACAGTAAAGACAATGCTAAGATAACTTATTCTATGATGTCTAGAAGTGACGATGAAGATCCCTTGTCTTCCTACATCTCCATGAATCCAGTAACTGGGGTCATCTATGCTCAGCGATCATTTGATTATGAGAAGCATAGGGAATTTAATATCCAAATCATAGCCAGAGACAATGGATCTCCATCTCTGAACAGCAGCACAACACTAAGAATATGTATAGTAGACCAGAATGATAACTCACCAGTCATTCTCTACCCATCACCAGAGCTCGATAGCTCAACATTTGAGATGGTTCCTTGGACCTCTGATCAAGGCTCCTTAGTATCTAAAGTGGTGGCAGTGGACGCTGACTCTGGACACAATGCCTGGTTGTCTTACTTCTTACAATCTTCAGAACCATCAGTCTTCACCATTGACCAGCAGACAGGGGAGATCAGGACATCTCGTGTATTTCAAGAAAAAGATATCATGAAACATGGAATTGTGGTTCTAGTAAAAGACAATGGGATTCCCTCCCGCTCAGCTTCAGTCACTATAAACATGGTGATCGCTGATCATTTCCATCAGGTCCTTCCTGAGCTGAGCAGTCAGGCCAACAAAGAAGAATCTCAGTCCAACCTACAGTTCTACTTGGTCATAGCCTTGGCATTGATCTCCTTTCTCTTCATGCTGACTGTGATTATTGCAGTTGTCTCCAAATATAAAGAGTCCAAATATTCTTCTTCATTTGGAGCCATGAGTACAAGTCTATATCCACCGGTTGATCCCAGATTTACCTCACTATTCAACAATGGGACATTACCTCTACCATATTCCTATGATGTCTGTGTAACTCTGGACCCAAGTGAGAGGGATTTTTCTTACCTTAAACCTCAGCACAATGTTCCTGTGGATAGTCTCATAGATGCTGATGACTCTGGGATTGGAAATGAAACTGTAAACAACTGTCCACCCATAGACAATCTGGTATCTCAGGTATGTTTTCTTACATTAATATAATGTTATTTTATTAATTGGATTAAACAGAATGTTAAGGTGTTACATCCTGTATTTGGGTCATGAGAGATTATTTATATTTTTTCTTCTTTTATACCAAAATATTAATTTTATATGAAGAACTTACAACCTTTGCAATACTTCACATATTTACTTGACCTAGTATGAATTTTAAATTGAATATGACATATCTTGCTAAACCTCTGATATTGCATATTATTTACAGATCTTTACATATCTATACAGCTTTTCATTTTTTTATGTTTATCTCAAATGACTTCATGAGGTTAATAACCTTAAATCAGGTCCATTATCTCAATGCTGGTCCAGAAATGATTGGCTGATCCTTGCCCCAGTTACTATTGTTCCCCTAAAGTAGAGCCAAGGGTGTCTTAAGGGATACTGTGGGGATCAGTTTGTTAAATTGATTTCCTTGTATTTTTTCTGGAAACTCTCATTTTTATCAAAATTAAATCAGCATTGAGTAGATGCAGCATGTATTAGAATGGACATGTTTGTAGTGCTTATGTTCGCAGACTAGATGGACCCAGTGTTTTTTTCCCGCCGACAATCTTCTATGTGTCTATGTTTCTATGACACAACAGTTGTCCGATCTTGCATTTTTGGAAATTGCTGTTCCTGGCATTGACATTTGGAGTGAAGCAATAAAGCTAGCGATACATATGCTACATAGTCTAAAGGAATGTATTGTACTATATAACAAGATGCAAGAACTGCACCACAGCAATTATGCTGGAAATCATGTACAGTGATACCTTGGTTTAAGAGTAACTTGGTTTTAGAGCGTTTTGCAAGAAGAGCTCACAGGTTTTTAAAATTGTGACTTGGTTTAAGAGCATTGCTTTGGTTTAAGATCTCTCTGTACTGGGTGGAAGGGCGAGTTAGGAAGGGACATGGCCTGCACAGGGTGGTCTACAGCACAGTACTCTGACCCAGGAAATCTCCCTCACCTTCCAAATCATAGCAGATCCACCTCAGGCTGGGGCTTGCTTCAGGGGAAAGGACTGTGGAGAAAGTCTCATCATAGCAGTAACTGCTCTCTCCCAAGACAGAGAGCGCTGCTATAATGTGCCCTCATATTCTCCGCTCATTCCTTCATGCTCCCTGCAGTCTCTATCAGTGCCGATTGGTTCATCCTGAACACAGCCCTTCCCCATTGCTGTCATGTGACCACACAGACCTCTGACAGCAGCCCTGCTTCTCTATTCTAGCCTGTTGTACTACACTACTGCATTATGGGGATCTGCAGCTCCATCCTGTATATACAAACTGCTGCTGTTTTCCAGGTTTATACACTTACTGTACATTATACACCACATGCTGATTGCTATACTGTACAGTAACTTATAATATCACATATTCAGCTGTTTCTAAATGTTTGTTTCATTTGTTTTACATGTTATTTAGAATATAAAATCATTATTTTTGGGGCGTGGAACCAATTGTCTGCATATCAGTGATTTCTTATGGGAAAATTTGCTTTGGTTTAAGAGTGGATGTGAGTTACAAGCACGGTCCCAGAATGAATTACGCTCGTAATCCAAGGCACCACTGTACCTAAAACTAATTTAAACTATTGAAAATTCACCAGAGGGGAGATCTGTTTATTGTGTGTTAGCAAAGTAGGCCTGAGCACAGCCTTTAAAATGTACAAAGTTGGGCAATCAACAGAACTGGAGTGATAAGGAGCCTAAGAAGAGAGGTTTGGTGTGGTGGAACAGACTAACACACAGAGTTGGCTCTTACCCCAGCCACCAGCCAATGTAGGACATCTTGATATTGTGGGCACAAGGGGGGTATTACCTGCCACCGCAGGATCTGTGCATGTGGATGTGGCTCAGTTGCCCCTAGCAACCAATTAGATTCCACTTTTCATTCCTCATACACTCTTAGGAAAATGAAAGGTGGAATCTGATTGGTTGCTAGAGGCAACTGAGACAGTTTCACAGATCCACCTATTTCTGTCCACCTACTTTTGGGCATATATATATATATATATATATATATATATATATATCACATTGATGGAGCCCTTTGACTGCACTTGATGCTTTATATGCTTTAGATATGTAGTGCAAACTCCTCCTAATTGATATGTTGGGGTCTCATGGATTTACCCTGGATTTGCCAAAAGACTTAGGCCCCTATTACACAAGGGATGTGTATATATATCATCAGTGATTTCTGTGTAGCCCTTGCCTAATAAGAGTAAAATAATAAACTGACATACCTGTCCACACTCCCTGATGTTCTGCTAGCTCCCTGCAGTGACTTAGGTCATTGGCCACGACACTGTCCTGGTGATTGGGGAGCTAGCAGAACATCAGGGAGTATGGACAGGTAACTTTATTATTTTACACTAATTAGACAAGGGCTGCATGGACATCGCTAACAATATATATACACAGCCCATGCTGCACAATTATCATGCTGTATATGGGCTCAGTAAGCGAGCGCCGTCCTAGCAGATAGGTGCTCTCTTACATCAACTCCTCTGGCCCTTAGGCATGTGTTGCATATTTAACTCCCACTTTCAGACCAAATGGTGCTTATAGCTACAAATTGTCACAAATAACTCCCCTGATGACATTGCTGTAATAGGTGATAGAAACATGATGGGAGCATGGGAGCAGAATAGGTGTAAAAAAGTTTTAAACTTTAACCTTTTTCTTTAATGGCTGCCAAACATTTGAATACGAGTGTTTATGTCCTTTTGTACATACTGTAGTACTGTATGTAGTAGTAATAGTTCAGCTGCTGGTAGAATAAATACTATATTTGTATTTCTCTAGTGCTTTATCTTGTGTTTTGATATCGCAATACCAAGACTGTGTTTTAGAGAAAAGCAGTGTTTAAAAATGATGTTTTATTAGCACTTCCATGGGAATTTGCGTATCATAGAAACACGTTAGAAGTATAAAAGAGGAAAAACCTATGAGGCCATCTACTTTTTTCTCCCCTTCCTTTTAGTGATTCTTGGGGTCTCAACATCTGGACCCTAATAAATCAAAACCTCTTATATCTATTTTCGACTTTTGCTAAATTCCAGTTACACGTTAAGGATATTATAACATGAAACAAGTGTGTCCAAAAATGTGTACCAATATACATCAGCAACAAATGGAATAAAACATTTTTTTAATAAATATATTAAATTAAATAAATGTATTTAAAATTAATTTATAATAATATTGTACTCTAATTTTTATATGGTAACTGATAGCACTGAAGCCCTTGATGTTGTAGTTCCCCATTTACGCCTCAGAGCGCCGCTGTTCACCAATACGGAGAATATTCTGTAAATCCAGAATCACCTCCATGATGCAGACAGTGTTCAACTGCAAGAAGGAATACACAGCATTTCACACCAGGATATAAAGGGTATGATATACATTTCTTTAACTGGATTAAAAGCAAGTAAAGGAAATTTCTGATGAGAAGAAGGATGGCTGGATTACATCTGCAGGAAGGACAAGCAATGCAAGGACTCAGATGGCAAGTAATATTTCCCTTCTTATTCTCCTGGCTGTGTCATTCAGTCTCTGGTCAGATTCATTATTCCATTAATGAAGAATTAAGAAAAGGCTCTATTGTTGGGAATATAGCAAAGGATCTACAATTAAATGTTAAGGATCTGTCCAGAAGGAAATTACACATTGTGTCTGATGTATCTGGGAAATATTTCAGTATAAACCTGGACAATGGAGACCTATACATTGCTGATAGGATAGACAGGGAGACATTGTGTGGGGATGAAGCTGATTGTGTCCTTACATTTGATGCTTTGGTGGAAAATCCTCTAAATGTCTTCAGTATAAAGATTAATATTCAGGATATAAATGATAATTTACCTAAATTTATTCTTGTTACAATTAGAATAGAAATAAGTGAATATACCTCCCCGGGAAGAAGATTTCTTTTACAAAAAGCAGAAGATCTGGATATCGGTGATAATTCTCTGATCAGCTACAGACTCAGTGCAAACCAGTATTTTACTCTTGGAGAGAAGGTCAGCACTGATGGCAGTGTATTTCCAGAGCTTATACTAGAGAAACCTCTAGACCGAGAGACACAAGACAAGCATGAACTCATTCTAACAGCTTCTGATGCTGGAAATCCTGTACAGACAGGCACTGCCTTAATAAGTATCATTGTCACTGACTTCAATGATAATTCTCCAGTATTTACACAGGATGTATATAAAGTAAGTGTTAGGGAACATATACCAGTGAATTCAACCATTCTGCAGGTCAGTGCAAGTGATGAAGATGAAGGTGTCAATGGGCAGGTCACCTACTCTATAAGTACAACAGCAAATGATATTCTCCTGGTTTTCACTATTGATTCAAAAAGTGGAGAGATTAAAACTAAGGGACACTTAGATTATGAAATAAAAAAATATTATGAAATGTCTGTACAAGCACAAGATGGAGGTGGGCTAGCTGCTAATGCCAAAGTTTTAATAGAAATTATAGATGAAAATGACAATGCTCCTGATATATCCATAACCTCATCATCAGGTCTTATTCCTGAGGATTCTGCTCCTGGAACTGTGGTGGCTTTGATTAAAGTTCAAGACCGAGACTCGGGAGAAAATGGGGAGGTCCAATGTATAATAAAGAGGGATTTACCATTTGAGTTAATATCATCAACAGGAAATTTTTATAAAGTTGTTACTAAAAGTAGTCTGGACAGAGAAATCATATCATCTTATAACATCACAATACAAGCCTCAGATAAAGGTTCTCCTGAAATGACTTCTAGAAAAGTTATCAGGCTTGATATATCAGATGTCAATGACAATGCTCCAGTGTTTGAGAAATCAGGTTACACTGCATTTATACCAGAAAATAATTCACCAGGAGCTTCAATATTTAGTGTCCAAGCAAGAGATATGGACAGTGAAGACAATGCTAAGATAACATATTCTATAATGTCTAGAAGTGATGAAGAACATCCCCTTTCTTCCTACATCTCCATGAATCCAGTAACTGGGGTCATCTATGCTCAGCGATCATTTGATTATGAGAAGCATAGAGAATTTAATATCCAAATCATGGCCAGAGACAATGGATCTCCATCTCTGAACAGCAGCACAATACTAAGAATATGTATAGTAGACCAGAATGATAACTCACCAGTCATTCTGTACCCATCTCCAGAGCTCGACATCTCAACATTTGAGATGGTTCCTTGGACTTCTGATCAAGGCTCCTTAGTATCTAAAGTGGTGGCCGTGGACGCTGACTCTGGACACAATGCCTGGTTGTCTTACTTCTTACAATCTTCAGAACCATCACTCTTCACCATTGACCAGCACACAGGGGAGATCAGGACATCTCGTGTATTTCAGGAAAAAGACATCATGAAACATGGAATTGTGGTTCTAGTAAAAGACAATGGGTTTCCCTCCCGCTCAGCTTCAGTCACTATAAACATGGTGATCGCTGATCATTTCCATCAGGTCCTTCCTGAGCTGAGCAGTCAGGCCAACAAAGAAGAATCTCAGTCCAACCTACAGTTCTACTTGGTCATAGCCTTGGCATTGATCTCCTTTCTCTTCATAGTGACTGTGATTATTGCAGTTGTCTCCAAATACAAAGAGTCCAAATCTTCTTCTTCATTTGGAGCCATGAGTACAAGTCTATATCCTCCGGTTGATCCCAGATTCACCTCACTATTCAACAATGGGACATTACCTCTGCCATATTCCTATGATGTCTGTGTAACTCTGGATCCAAGTGAGAGGGAATTTTCTTACCTTAAGCCTCAACACAATGTTCCTGTGGATAGTCTAATAGACGCTGATGACTCTGGGATTGGAAATGAAACCTCCGCTCATGTATCTGAGGGCAATAATCTGCTTCAGGTTTGTATTTATTTATTTAAGTAATAATTTCTTTGAAGAATATGAAATTCATTGAACCAGTATTTGATAAAATATTGTCTAATAAAATAAGGACATTGACATAAGAATTAGAATTATATTAGTGGACATAATTGCCAACATTTATTAAAGGGATTTCTAGGCATATAAAAAACGTAACTCCTTTTTTTGTTATACAATAATACACCTGTCCTCAGGTTCAGTGTGATATTAGTTTAGCTCCCATCACTTCAATGCAACTTAACTGCAAAACCCACACCCAAACTGAGGACAGGAGGGGTGCTGTTCCTGTGAAAAAAGCTGTCATGTTTTTGTAAGCCTGTATAACCTCTTTAACTCAAAATTGGTATATTTAAGCTCTGTCCCTGGAACCAGCACAAAAATTGGGAAAGCACCAAAATGTCCACTTTAAGTGGTTTGCATGAATTTCACCCCTTTTGTGGCTCAGTTCCCAGAATCATCTGCTAAACTGGTAATATTGGAACGTATATAACACAGTAAATAAAAATGACGATGAACTGAGAGCATATCCTGGTTCTATGGAGTATCATGATGCTTTCTAGAGCTGCTGCATTGTTCTGGTAAATAATTTACACATAATATAAACCAGTGGCGTAGCTACCATGAAGGCAGGGAAGGCGGCTGCTATGGGGCCCCTGCAGGAAGGGGGCCCAAGGAAGCGTGCCCTGCCTTCATGCTAGGTACCGACCACTGTACCCCCAGGGGTCCAGAGAGGAAGAGGGACCCCCACTGCACTGTTCAGCCCCCTCACTGTAGTGCCGGGTGAGCGGGCTGAACAGAGGAGCAGGACCTGCCAGACGGCACAGGAGAGGAATTAAGGACCTTTGGGTCACATGACCCAAAGGTCCTGAATACTTCTATGTGAAGATCAGCCCGGACTACAGGAGGAGGAGGGGGAAGCCTGGGAGCTGTAAGTGCTGTGTATTTGTGTCAGTGAGTGTATATATGTATCTGTGGGTATATATATATATATATATATATATATATATATATGTCAGTGTGTGTATATATGTATCTGTGTATATATTTATATGTCAGTTTGTGTATGTATCTGTGGCTATATGTGTGTGTATGTCAGCAATGTCTGTAGCACTGGTGTATATGTGTGTGTTTGTGTATGTCAGTAGTGTCTCAAGTGATTGACAGGTTTGCTCCCAAAGATGTTCTGCAGCAGCTTCTATTAATGCTGGGCTCTAATAAAAGAACCCACCATTAATATCTGCCGCATTTTCTTTTATTTCTGGTTGAGTATTTCTTATTACACTGATGATTTTCCTGTGTACAGTCTACTCATGGTGTATACATCAGCACTAGTGTAATCACTTTCTAGTGTAAATGTGTGTATGTCAGTGGCGTATCTGTATATATGTTAATGGTGCCTCTGTGTGTGTATATGTGCGTCATTGTCTGTGTTTGGCGAGGGGGGGGGTAGGGGAGCGTACAGGATTCATGGGGCCCCCGTACAGTTTTTTGCTATGGGGCCCCATGAAGCCTAGCTACGCCCCTGATATAAACCTATATTACAGTATCACAGTGTTGATCTTATGTCAGTCATAGTGATAGGTTCTCCATATAGATTTCTAGAATGTGTTGATTCCTGTTACCATAGGTGGCCCATGTTTGGTGCAGTCGGTGTATTCTTCCATATGCAGTTTTCCTCAGCAGTTCCATCTTATGGTTGACACGTGGTGAACAGTAATGTGTTATGAAACAATTTCTAAAACTCTCTTCGTTGGCCACAGCAGCCAACACAATGCAGCTTAATGTCTTATAATGCTCTGGAAAAATGCAGGAGGACATTTTTTCTTTTAGACACTCATTTTTTTGGGCCATGTTTGTGGCACTGAGGTACATTCTTCTTTGATAAGTCCTGTTACCATGTAGTAGGCATTTTATTATTTTTTTTACTCTTCCATGTAAGGATCATTCCAATAATAACTTACATAATTCCATACTTGCATCGTAAGGTTGAAAAAAAGACATGCATCTCCCTAGATAAACCTATTATTATAGGATTTTTAGTTTTCTAGGATCTCTTTCTGTATTTCCATATAAACAATTATTCAGATACTTGTAAATTGTAATCCCTCAGGGTCAGAGTCCTCACACCCTATGGACCAGTCCATCACTTTCTTTCTTTAGTCATGTACATAATTTGTACATCACTATACGGCCAGGGTTCATAATAGACACCCTTAGTGATTAACAGCTGAATTAGCTGATATTGAGGAAGAGCTGTCAATGTGGGTGACAGCAAGGTGACTTTGTAACTTGAAGGTCCCATAGAAACATAGAAGATTGTGGACAGAAAAAGACCACTTGGTCCATCAAGTCTGCCCTTTAGTATTTCATTTCTTATTATGTTAGGTCCCAGGTCCTTATCTAAAACCTGTAGAAGAGAAAACTATTTGTGCAACTTAAGGCCCTATTAAACGGAATGATTATCGGTCGTTAAGGCTGATAATCTTCCCGTGTAATAGAAGGCAAGGATCAGCCAACATGAATGATGTTGGCTGATCGTTGCTATCGAATGTCTTTCAGCATACAAAACACAGTAATCACAACTGAGGCTTCACAGACTCTTGTTTTGCATGTCTTTCAACATGTTGAAAGACAAATGACAATGATAGCAGCGATCTGCTGCTGTCGCTGTGTGGAATAGACCGCCGCTATCCTCTATGGGCTGGCCGGATGATCTAGAGATCAACCGTGCACTACCCCCGCAGCCCCCCCCCCCTGCACTTACCCGTTCGCCGCCGCATGTAATAGCAGGGAACGAGGAGCAAACGAGCGCTGACAGCAGTCGTTTGCTCCTCTATGTTGCCCCATGTAATAGGGGCTTTATACTATTGTCTTCTCATGTGGCAGACGGAGCATTGGACACCCTCAGGCACCAGACTACCAATAAGACTGCTGCCTATACACTTACCATATACATGTCCCAAGCAGGCAAGGAAAGCAAAACAAGACTTCATATAATTCTTGAAAAGATGTAATCTAACTATAGAAAGTATGAGGTAACCTGATTTATGACCACTTCCATGTAGCAACAGCGTTGTTTGCCTCTATGAGATGTACGACCTTTTGCATTACTTTCCCATGTACTAACCTCTGTTTGCATGGAGTAAATCATTTAATGGTAATAAACTACAGTACATCTAAGTATCAAGTGCATGAAACTATATAGTAACTATACGTAATATTGTTGTTATCTGTTATTTTTGTATTACAAAATCAATAACTATTTACACTGATGAAATATTCATTATTTTGATTTGCTAAAGTGTTCATAAGATGGAAAGACATGGTAAGGGGCTGAATAGGTCCCTCACTGCATATACAGTAACATTCCCCTCTCTATATTTTATTATCTTATCTTGCCATTCTCAAGCAGGCTTGAGATATATGGATATATATATATATATATATATATATATATATATATATATATATATATATATATATATATATCATAATTGTCTACCTAGTTTCAGTGATGCATTGTCCCCACAAGAACTGCGCACTGATTGCCAAGGGACACCACTGCTACAGACAGTGACTGACCAGGGGGACTGGGAGCTGTCAGAAAGGAAAGAAAGGAAGCTGTAGGGTTCAGAGTACATGAGTATGACCACCCTCATGTATCTAATTTTTTTTTTTTTCATCACCGAACAACCCCTTTAATGGATTGTTAAGTACAACTTCAGGTATATTTCTTTTACCCTACACTCTTTTTATACCTTGTAGAGGATAAAGGTGCCAGTCATGAACCTATAACCTATAACCTGTAACCTACCCATCCAACCTATCCATGGCAAAGAAGTTGTGTAAAGTAGAAGTATAAAAAGAAGTATAAAAAGTCTGCACTGTAATCAGTGGAAATACAGTAGGATCATATGATGAAAGGTTGAGATCAAGATTCTTGCAGGGCTGAATTTACCAACTCTCTTAACAATAAAGATCCTTGCACGTGTTTGCAGTACCCTGCCCCTGTATTTAATGCAGTCTGCTGTGCTATCCCATATCGTATATACAGTGGAAAAAAGTCAATTGTTTTGTAACATGGATGCCTTTGAATGAGCAACATTTATAGCTTAAAGATAGACATTGGGAAATTTCTCCTCACATTTTGCTCTAGAAGACAAAGTTTGGAAAGAGCCTTATAATTCAGCATCTGGACCAGGCATATGTTTGTTTGACCTATAAGGCTAACCTACTTATAGCATGTCACATGACGCCAGTAACACTGCTACTATTTGCTGGAAATGAGGATGCTGCACAGCGCAGCCTATCAGTTGTAGTGTTTTTTGGATCTGATATTGATGATAAGTTTTATTTATTATTTCTATCATTCTATGTAGGAGGCAACAAGTTAGTATTAGGTAAATCGTATAAATACATTGTTGGCAGACTTAAGACATATACTTGTGTGTGCCTATAAATTAATTAATTACTGATTTTTTTTATTTATTGAGTACACTAATGAAGTATAGAATGCATGATCACCTAATATAATCTACTGTGTAATAATGCAAAGTATGTACAGTATATATAATTCAGATACAGATGGCATGTATACAGTATTGTATAAAAGAAGGAAGTGCTTATAATAAAGCAGCAGACCTGCAGTTCCTAGGTGAGACACTGTGTGTCGCTGTTGCCCAGTATGGTGACATTGTTACATGTGGAGGTCCGTTGGAGTTTTCAGTAAATAGTCGGTGCAGACTAAGGAAAGACATCCTCCTCTGTACACTGGATTGTAAAGCTCACAAAGGCAGTGGATTGTACAGCATATCCTGATCCATTACCATTAGACGTGGAGGATATTTAACATAGGAGACAGATCACAACTTCTTCCAATGGTTCTCCAGGAAATCAGAGGCAGAAGAACTTGGAGTACAATGGAATGGCAAGTAATCTGCTTTGTATTACTCTGTTGTAGGCTTCAGGCTATTTCTGGTCAGCTTCGTTATTCAATTCCAGAAGAAACAAAGAAAGGCTTATTGGTAGGGACAATTGCTAAGGATCTAAATCTGAATATTAAGAATTTGGCAATGAGGAAATTTCGCATCTCATCTGTAAATGCAGAGAATTTCTTTCATGTTAACCTGGAAGATGGCAACCTCTACGTCTCAGACAGGATAGACAGAGAGACTATTTGCGAGACAGCATCCAGTTGTTCACTAAGCCTCGAAGCTGTGGTTGAAAATCCTTTGTCTGTGTTTCCAGTGAAGGTTGAAATTCAGGATATTAATGATAATCCTCCTATGTTTTCCAAGAGCATTATTAATTTAGAAGTAAGTGAATTGACCCAACCAGGAACAAAATTTGTACTTGTAAATGCAGTGGATCAGGATGTCGGAATTAACTCTTTGCAGAGCTACAAAATATCAGAAAACAGTTTTTTCAATCTGCGTGAAAAAGTAAGCACAGATGGTAGAAGATACCCTGAGCTAGTGTTACAGAAGATGTTAGACAGGGAGCAGCAGTCATCCCATGAAATTATTTTAACAGCTTTGGATGGAGGACAGCCTGTAAGGACCGGAACAGCTGTCATCAAAATAAGTGTCAGCGACATCAATGATAATGCTCCTTTATTCAAAAAAGATCTGTACCAGGTCAGCATGGCCGAAAAAGTTCCAGTCAATTCCTTAGTGTTACAGTTAGATGCAACTGACGAAGATGAGGGTATAAATGGACAGATTACCTATTCCTTCAGCCACATTAACAAAATTGCCCAACAGATTTTTTCAATTGATCCGCAGACTGGAGAAATTAGAACAAAAGGTCACCTGGATTTCGAGACAACTAAGAGCTATGACATGATCATTGAAGCTGAGGATGGAGGAGGCCTAGTGTCTCATTCCAAGGTGGTTGTGAAGATCATTGATACCAATGACAATGCACCTGAGATAGTCCTTTCATCCATCTCTAACACAATGGCTGAGGATGCATTACCAGGGACACTCATTGCACTTATTAACATACGTGATGTAGACTCGGGGGCAAATGGAGATATCACCTGTAAAATCGCAGGCTCGTTGCCTTTCGAAATCTTGATGTCATCTAGCAACTACTATAGACTCCAAACGTCAAAAGCCTTGGACAGAGAAGATTGTGATGTCTATAATATAACAATTACAGCCACAGATAGAGGATCTCCTCCTCTGTCCACCACTAAAACCATTCAGCTGAAGGTAACAGATGTGAATGACAACTCGCCTGTTTTTGA
The DNA here is from genome assembly GCF_027789765.1 of Dendropsophus ebraccatus. Taxonomy (NCBI): domain Eukaryota; kingdom Metazoa; phylum Chordata; class Amphibia; order Anura; family Hylidae; genus Dendropsophus; species Dendropsophus ebraccatus. The sequence goes on along the minus strand of NC_091454.1, from coordinate 33,273,682 downwards.
CCAAACAAGATATGATGTGTACGTCCCAGAGAATAAAGCATCAGGTTCTTCTCTCTTTACAGTTCAGGCATCTGATCTGGACCTTCATGATAATGGTAGAATTAGGTATTCCATTATCAATAGTCATATAGGTGATTTGCCAGTATCATCATATATTTCGATAAACTCTGAAACTGGAGACCTTTATGCTCAGCGTCTATTTGATTATGAACAGTTGCGGGAGTTTGAGGTCACAATAATGGCCGAAGATCATGGAAATCCACGACTGACCAGCAATGTGTCTGCAAAAATTTATGTCATCGATCAAAATGATAACCATCCCAAGATCCTGTATCCTTCTAGTGGAAGAGGCGGGTCAGCACAGTTTGAGACGGTCCCTCGCTCTTCACGTAAAGGTTTTTTAGTAACCAAAGTAGTGGCTGTGGATGCAGATTCTGGCCACAATGCCTGGCTATCCTATGAGTTCCTAAGCAATCCAGATCCTTCATCCTTTACCATTGGCAGGTACAGTGGTGAGATCAAAACATCCCGTATTTTTGAAGAGAAAGAAACATTAAAACACTCTGTCGTAGTGATTGTGAAGGACCATGGAACGCCACCGCTTTCTTCCACCGTCACCATCAATCTGGTTGTTGCAGAAAACTTTCAACAAGATGTTGCAAAGATAAATTCCCAATCTCAGAACTCGGACTTTTCGTCCAATATGAATATCTATTTAGTAATAGCTTTAGCGGCAATATCTTTCCTCTTTACCTTGACTGTTATGGCCGCGATAATATCCAGATGCAGGAGGGCCAGGTCAAGTCATCCCAAAACATTTGGCTACCTAACACCAGACATGTATTCTCAGGTTGGACCAAGATTCCCAGTAAATTATGCAGCATCAACTCTGCCATATTCGGGTGATTTATCTTTAGCGGGAGACTCTACGGAAAACGAATTTGCATTTCTCAAACCAGCGCAGACGGCTCCAGTAGAGAATCCTATAGAATCTGATGATTCCGGGATTGGATTTAATGCTTTAAGTGACTCTTCATCAACAGATTTTATTAAACAGGTAATAGTATAACATGTGTATACGAATATGTGTTGTGGGTAATGGTGTTCTAGCATAGAAAAAATATTGTAAAACATAAGTTACTGTGTCACTGTTTTGTTCTTTTTCTCTATGGTTGCCTATAGAGTATATGTTTCAATTATTCCATTCAGAGTCCTCAAACTATTTGTTATAACCAAATGGTCTATGGAGCTCGTCTCCTATAACAAGTTGGATTCTGAGTTGGGGAGTGAAGTTCACAGCTGTACACTTCTCCCAGATATATCTAGCAATTGGCGGGGGTCTCAGCATAGAGATCCTGGCTGATCAAAACTTTTGACATGTCAACTTATTTTTATGTGACCAAAACGTGTTAAAAGTATCTGAATGCTAGGTTTTCACTTTACCTGCGAAACTGGACATCAATAGTTTTTACCGGCTTGGAACACTTTAGGAACTTAGGGTATCTTGTATGTTGAAGAAAAACATTGAAAGCATTCTCTGATGTATACCTCCAACATATGAGATGGTGTAACCATACAATAGCATACGTTTGCCATTGGCTACAAAGCAGTGTGTTATACTGTGCTATAGAGTAAAAGCTATGCCAGCAGATACCACCCCAATAGAGGATAAAAGCACACTCTTTTGGGCTCTGTCTGGTCAATAGGGGCCTACAGTTTCTTGTGGCATTTGCACTAGGAGCGTCCACCTGAATGTGGCATGAATATAGCCTTACTACATATGCTCAAATAGTACTTGCACAACCTCTATAGTTCATGAAAGGCACAATGGTAGGTCTCTTCTAAAAAACTTCTCTTTCAGTAATATACCTAAAATAACAAAGAAAGAACAAGGATGCTGCTTAAATCATTGCAATAATGTAGGTCGGCTATGAGGTATACGGGTGATGTCTATTCACAGAGGTCATTTATGAATGTGGAGTGTATGTTAACATAAGTTGCAGCCTGAGTGGCTAAATTGTATCGAAATAATATATATATATATATATATATATATATATATACAGTATATATATATATATATATATATTTATTTTTTTTTTGTATATAAGTGTATAGTCAGGTATGTGAAAACTATATTCTCACCTGTCAAATCTGTCTAGTACGAAAAACCCCTTGGTGTCAGTACCAATGAAAGCCCAACTTTTTTTTCCTTTTTACGTTTAAGAAATGAAAGCTCCACCCTGATTGGTTCGTATTAGGGATAACTGAATTTACAGTAAGAACAAAGCAAAGCACTTTGTTAGGATTGGCCGGCAGCTTATCAGGCTGCGGGCTTTGAAGTCTCTGCTGCTCCATGTCACTTCTCCCAGCTTCCCAGGACTGGATCCAGCTTTTCCCAGCCCCGTGGAGGAGCGGCACAGACTTTAAAGTCAGCAGCCTGACAAGATGACGGACAGTCCAAACAAAGCACTTTGTTACATTCCTACTGTAAATTCTCTTATCCCTTGATGGTATCATGTATATGCAACAAAGACCTCCTATATAAAGATGCAGTTTGTAAAATGATAGTTTTGCTTTTTATTAATGCAACGATTAAAAAATAAAATAAATACACCTGGAGATCCGGCATAGTTGCCAATTGGCAATTTTGCACATGATTTAAAAAAAAAAAATTGCAAGCAGAGTTAGCTTAAATCCAGCACAAAAAGCTAGGGGGCAACTATACCAGATTATCCATAGGTCCAATCTATGCTGCACTGGATGGTTGCGTCCGGAGTTCCTACCCAGGATGGCTCGCTGGACATATGTGGACCTGATCTTATCTTGTTCCTGACTACAAAAGCTAACAATAGAGCCCAAGTGCATGCTGTTGTTTTTCTTCCATAGTGACGTGGGTTGTTTACTGACTGCTGTGTACTATAGTTAGGCTTTTTTCTTTTAGTCAGCATGTTTTGACTGACATAGTGATTAAGTGGAATGTATTTTATACATCATTGTCTCTATTGTAGGACACACATATTTAACACTTTGCTGCATTCTGTAGTGGGTCATCTCTTTGTTTGTGGCTTATGGTCCATCTTGATTAATATTGTAATCTGATCATTTTACAAAGATCAGGGAGGCTCTCTCGAGGTTTTAAGAGAGATTAGTACCTTTGTTGCTATGTGAAAAGCATCCTCAGGATGTTGTTATTCACCTGCCATTTAGCATTTCACCACTAGATGGCAACATGATTTCTCTTCACAGAAACTCTATTGTTGACAATTCAATGTCTGCGAGCAGCACACAAAGTGACAGCAGTTCAGGAAAGCAGATCTGCAAAGCACATTGGAAAAGACAGAGCTGCTCTACTCTCTCTCTCGTCTTGTTCATTACATCTTGTCACTTTATCGCTTTTCTTCTGGAAAAAATTACCAATGGAGCAGAAAGGAGTCTACAGTTCCCGACACTGGCAAGTAATGGGTTTCTTTTTTGTCAGTATCTTGAAGCTAGTTTCTGCGCAGCTGAGATATTCTTTACTTGAAGAATCAGAGCCTGGGACTTCCGTAGGCAATGTTGCTAAGGATCTGGGATTAAACACAGCGGGGATTTCTGAGCGAGCTCTGAGGCTGGGGTCTGAACAAAGCCAACAATACTTTGCTCTCAATATAGAGAGCGGAACAATTGTAGTGAGGAGCAGAATAGACAGAGAAAAATTATGTGGCACAAATGTGAATTGTATTCTGCCTGTGGAAATTGTTCTTGAGAAGCCTCTGGAACTTTATCGATTGGAAATAGAGATTCTGGATACAAATGATAACGCGCCTGTTTTTCTGAATGCAGAACGTACAATAAAGATTACAGAACTGGCTGCAGTCGGTACTAGATTTCCTCTAGAAAGGGCCCAGGATCCTGATTTGGGCATCAACTCTGTCAGCTCCTACAAGTTAAGTCAGAACAAATATTTCTCTCTAAATGTACAGGCCCGGAAAAATGAAAGACCCTCCCCTGTGCTTGTTCTAGATAAAGCTCTAGATCGGGAAGAACTAGCAGAGCACAGATTGGTTCTGACTGCCATGGATGGTGGGAGTCCACCTAGATCCGGAACAAGTTTGATTATTGTTAATGTCATAGATAATAATGACAATGCTCCGGTTTTCAGTAATTCATTCTATAAAATTAGTTTAAAGGAAAATGTACAAGTAAATACACTTGTAATAAGACTGAATGCGACAGATAAGGATGAAGGCCCGAATGGTGAGATTAGTTATACCTTCGAAGATATATCATCAGAGGACATAACCAATATCTTTAAATTGGACAGTAAAACTGGAGACATCCGATTAAAGGGACAACTGGATTTTGAAAAACATCAGTCTTATGAAATCTCCGTCAAGGCTTCGGATCATGGGGTTCCAGAAATGGAAGGACATTGCGTGATCCAAGTAGATATTGAAGATGTGAATGACAATGCTCCTGAAATTCTTATCTCTTCCTTGGTGTCGTCCATTCCAGAGGATACACCTCAAGGAACCACTGTGGGACTCTTAAGAGTTAGTGACCAAGATAGTGGCAAAAATGGGGAAATACACTTGGAAATTTCTCCAGATCTTCCATTTACCATCACATCAGCCCAAAACCACTATTCCTTAGTTACAGATAGGCTCCTGGACAGAGAACATGCAAGTCAATACACAATTGTACTTCAGGCAACAGATATGGGAGAACCCCAACTTAAAACCCAAACAGCAATAAACATTACCATCACAGACATCAACGACAACCCCCCAAGTTTTGAAAGATCCGTGGTCAACGTTGACATAAAAGAAAACAATAAGCCAGGAGCATTGCTCTGCACTGTCTCAGCATCTGACAAGGATTTTGGAGACAATGCTCACATCACTTACTCCATATTTAACAGTCTCATCAATGGATCCCCGGCCATGTCCTTTATTTATATGGACACTCAGAACGGGAATATATACGCTCAGCAATCATTTGATTATGAACAAGCTCAAGTTCTTCAGTTCACAATCAGAGCAGAGGATTCTGGGACTCCAAAGTTATCATCTAACAGTACAGTCTATCTACACATTCTGGATGAAAACGATAATTACCCCTCAATACTTTACCCTGGAAATTCACGTCATGTTCCAGCACAGCAGTCAGTTCCAAGGTCTCTTCCCGCTGGTTCTCTGATAACTAAAGTCGTGGCGATTGATGCTGATTCTGGATACAATGCGTGGCTCAACTATAACATTGCCAAAGCTACGGATTCCTCTTTATTTAAGGTTGCTCTTCATACTGGCGAAGTCCGATTGGCTCGAAACTTCCAAGAGACTGATTCACCAGTACAAAACCTCTGTATCGAAGTAAAAGATAATGGAACACCACCACTGTCTTCTACAGCTACTTTACTAATTTCCCTAGATGATGGCTCATCCAAAGAAAGTCGGTACTCTACAGATTTACTCTCTGAGGCCAAGCAAACCCCTAATGTAACTATGTACCTTATCATCTCTCTAGTCGCTATTAGTCTAGTGTCCTTTGTTACGGTAATTATTTTGCTGACAAAATGTCTTAGACACAAGCAGCAAACGCCAAGCCCTGAAATGGACCATTACATCGGGCATACCCACAAAACCTTACAGCTGAACCCTAACAGCACACTCAGGTACATGGAGGTGGCAATGATGCCAGGGAGTCAACAGAACCAATTCCCTAAGACAGGCGGATCGTCAGACATCAATAGGGACACCCTGAACATGATGAAATCTTTGAACTTTCCGCAGTTAAAGCAACTAGTCAATGAGAGCGACGATGCTATTTCTGGGCAGTTTGAGTGGAGGGACACAGTGCAGGTGAGATAGGGACTAGTGTCGATTTTGTATGTCTTATAGATAAATGGTAACAATTTCATATGTAAGCCGCTGTTGCTTTTATACTTATAGGCACGCTTTATAAAGTGCAATATTTGTAACTAGATGGACAAAAAAAAATCCAGATTTCTTTTTTTTTTTTAGCAATGATGATTGTTTTTATTGGATACTCCTGCTATTTGTAAAGCAGCTAAAGTGATCCATAATCTAGAGCACACGCTGATAAAGAGCCTCAGGCAGCCTTATTCTAGATTTCACATTCCACGTGCATTGAGCAGATCCAGCAGAGGGCAGTATATTCCCCATTGTTTACATGAACTTTTAGTGCACTGGCATACTTTTAAGCAACGTCTTGGAAGATGTGATCAAATTCGCAAGCTGCTAGTAAGGAGAAAAAATGGAGAAAGCTGAAATAATGTATATTTTTTAGTGAGTGGTGTTGTACACTGGTACTGTATATGTACTAAACAGATCTAGTGACGCATTCCTAATTTATTCTTTATTACATGTTGCTACTTTTTAAGTGAATTATACTGTTCAATGTTTCTAATTTTTTTTTTCTTTCAAAAATTTTTCTAATATATCAAAGCTATGCCAGATTTAGTTCTACTGGTGTGAATGTCTCCCCTCCCCATATTCCAGTTTAGTAATCTCCATGGCCATATTCTGTAGAACAGAATGCACAGCTGACATTACAATGTAAACCCTGCACATATCTGAGGTACGGGCTGGGCTCATGTACATTCAAATGTGGCTTCAGCAGGACATATTACTATTCAAGGGAAGACATTCAGATAATGGGCCTGCAAATCTCCACCACAGTTTGGAAATGGCAAGTAATCATCTTCCTTTTTTCTTATAACAACAGTGGATTCTCTGAGAACCTTCAATATTCAGTATTGGAGGAGGCAGAAGTAGGCACCTTAGTTGCCAATATAACAGACGACTTGGGTCTACCAACAGCTATTATGTCCGAGCGTAGGATACAGTTAAAGGCATCAGGAGGTGGTCAGTACTTCTCAGTGGACCCTCTAAGTGGTGCCTTTTTTGTTAATAGAACCATAGATAGAGAAAGTGTGTGTGGCTCTAGTTTACAATGCTCATTGATAGTGGAAGCCGTGCTTGAAAAGCCTTTGGAGTTGCATAGAGTAGAAGTTGAGATTTTAGATATAAATGACAATTCTCCTATGTTCCCAAGCACAGAGCAGGTTATAAAAATAACAGAGATATTTGCATATCCAGGTGCCAGGTTTCCTTTAGAAGAAGCACAAGATCGAGATTCAGGCATCTATGGGGTTAGACAATATAGTTTAAGTCCACACACATACTTTTCACTATCTACGAGAAGTCCACATGATGGTGCTCCATCTCCAGAGCTGGTCATAGAGAAGGCTCTGGACAGAGAAGAGAGAGGATACTATCACCTTGCTCTCACCGCCTTTGATGGTGGAGATCCTCCTAAGTCTGGGACATCACAAATAACAATCATTATTATCGATTTCAATGACAACGCTCCTATGTTCCAGCAGACTTTTTACAAAATAAATGTGACAGAAAATCTACCTGTGAACACTCCAATAATTCAGATGAACGCCTCTGACTTGGATGAGGGTATAAATGCTAAAATTGAATACTCATTGGATGGCCGCACTCCAGTCTCTGTCAGAAGGTTATTTTCTCTTGATCCAGACTCAGGTGTTATTAGGACTAATGGAATTTTAGATTTTGAAAGTTCTAATTTTTATGAGATAACTGTACGAGCAAAAGACAAAGGAATACCACAAATGGAGGGCAGCTGCATCGTCCACATAGCTATCGAAGACGTCAATGATCACGTGCCGGACATACTGTTAACATCCCTATTGGGTGAGATTCCAGAGGACACCATTGTTGGAACAACCATTGGACTTTTTTCTGTACTTGACATGGATTCAGGAAAAAATGGAGAAGTACAACTATCTCTGTCACCTGATGAACTTTTTCAGATTAAGTCATTCAAGGACCACTATGCTTTGATTGTCAGTAGCCCTCTTGATAGAGAAAATGTTTCTCTCAGTAAAGTAGTCTTAACTGCCAAGGATATGGGGTCTCCATCTTTGTCATCTCAGGTAACAATTACGGTGAATATTTCTGATGTTAATGATAACCCACCACTGTTCTTCAATCAAGATTTTACTACTTTTATTCAGGAAAACAATGAACCTGGACACTTGCTTTATACATTATCCGCTTTTGATCGAGATGAAGGAAGCAATGCCAGATTTACCTATTCTATAGTTGAACACCAGCTTGGAAGTTCACCTGTCTCGTCTTTCGTATCACTCAACCCAATAAGTGGAGTTATCTATGCCATGTGTTCATTTGACTATGAGCAGGTTAATGTTTTAGAAGTCGTTGTTCAAGTGGAGGATGATGGCGATCCAAAACTCTTTACCAATGCAACTTTATTTGTTTTTATTTTGGACGTGAATGATAATCCTCCAAAATTATTACAGCCAAAGCTTTCTGAAGAGCCCAACAGCCACCTAAATATATCAAAGACTGTGCCAGTGGGTTACTTGGTCACTAAAGTGTCTGCGGTGGATGCAGATTCAGGGCACAATGCTTTGCTATCATATAGTTTTGTGGGATCCTCTGAGAATTTTCCCTTCAATATATCAGCTCATTCTGGAGAAATAAAGACTATCAGGAACTTCTCGCCAACTGATGAATCTCAGCAGAAGCTTGTGCTGTCTATTAGTGATAGTGGTGATCCATCTTTATCCACTACTGTCACACTAATTGTAGCATTACTGAACAACGGCGAAAACCCCAAAACATCCTTATCGCTATTGTATTCTGGAAATAGCACCGACATTCTAATGTACCTGGTCATTTCATTGGTGGCCATTACCTTGGCATTTCTGGTTACTCTGTTGCTATTGATGGTAAGATGTTTTAAAAAAGACGGGCACGTGTGCCAATATCCCTGCTGGTTTTTAAATCAGTCGAACCTGGACCATTGCCATGGGGCACAACAACCATCACTTCATTTCAATATGGATGGCACTCTAAAGTACATGGAGGTGAGGACAGACCCAGCCAACCCAGAAAGCCAGTGCTACAGAACATATTTTTCTCAAGGGGCAGAAAACATAAATCTCACAATTCTGAAGCCTTTTGCACTTTCTGCAATTGAAGAGATGCTCAACAAAACCAAGACCATAGATGTGAATAACATGAGCGATCCTTCTCAGGTGAGAAATGTTGCATCTGTCATTGTTACTACCTAGTCCTACCTTCTTTTTCTGTAAAAGTGGCCATACACCTTCAATAACTGGCGGCCTAACGCTCATTCTCTGGTTCTTCTCGCCTCTGAGAACAGAGGGGTTGTGCAGTGATTTTTCCATCACATCCAACCCCCTATCTCCACCAACCTCATCTGATGGTGGACGGTCAGGAGAACCCCACACACCTTATACTTACGGCCAAACAAAAGCATAAAGTGTATGGGGACCTTCATTTTGGTGATCGAGAGGTGATTTATGTACAGTAGCACTTTGTAATCGTGTGTCAAGGGCCGCATTTGTGAGGCCTAATTTGAATACAGCATTTTACAAATAATTTACAGATTTACTCATCCAGGTTTTTACTTTCCCATAACACGACCTATGACAGGCTCCGTTCTGCTGTTTGGGGTTTCATTGAGTGATCTACATGCAGCTTTACTATAAAAAAAACTTATTTGCATAAATCTCCCATGGTGCAATGCCTGAAGTCTTTTGACTATGGCTCATTGTTGAAACATCACAGTCTAACAGAAAGTGTAACAGAAAAGCATTGCAGGCAGGATTTTTGGTCTCTCACAAGTGACATCTATAATGTTGGTAGATGTATTCGGTACATAGTGGAATCCTAATGAACTCTATTTCTGGATAGTCTACTTCTGTACTTTGTGTAGAAAAATGTTACGTTAGTAATAACTTATTATATGGGCAATGCGGTGGCTCAGTGGTTAGAACTGGTATCTTGTAGCATTGTGAATTTAGAGTCCAACCATGTGGTTTGTATGTTCTTCATCTCTTTCCTACCAAACTTTTTTGTGTTTAAGATATGGTAAACTATATGGTAAGTGATGGAGTGTTGTTGACTCTCTATAGCTTTCACTTTCTTCATAGTCAGCTTCTGATATACTATTGCTCACTCTTAGCTTATGTTACTGGATAATAATAGAATAACAAGCAGATTTCTCAGCTCCTTCCAGCATCTGAGAGCAGGTTAGATCACCCGCTCCTACAAGTCTGTGTAGGCGGCATTAGGTAATACCAACAGCACAGATAAATCTTCTAAACCTCTTATGTATACGGCTTGTGTATAACCCTGCTACTAGCATAGACCCTGCAGTCCAAAGAAGCACTAATATCTAGGGATGTATAGAGGTCACCAGTCATATTCATGTATATCAGATCACTTGTGTCTCACTCACTTTCAGCACTGTGTCTCCTTATGCCATCAGTGGCATTCATTATGGTAGATGTATCATACAGTGCAATGCTTCAAGGGGAGAATACATGTATCATATTATACATAGGCTGCTGGAGTATATGACATGGAACCATTGATCCCTTTGTATGACTATAGAAGTATATATAATGGACTGATTTGGGCACCTATAGCTACTGAGCCATAATACATATATGTCCCAGCAGTGTTACTTTGTAGGTTTTACTTTGTATTTATAGCTCATGTAGGGTATTTAAGATCATGGGGGAGATTTATCAAACATGGTGTAAAGTAAAACTGGCTCAGTTGCCCCTAGCAACCAATCAGATTCCACCTCTCATTTTCCAAAGAGTCTGTGAGGAATGAAAGGTGGAATCTGACTGGTTGCTAGGGGCAACCGAGACAGTTTCACTTTACACCACGTTTGATAAATCTCCCCCCATGCGTTTTATTTTTGTTTTTGTCGAATTGTTAATCAATTCATAGAAAAGCTGAGTAACAGCCGTTAAGGCAACAATTACAGCTCCAATATATGTTGTCCCCAGCTTTCCTGCAACCCTAAAGGTCAAATCTTCTACTTTAATAAAGTAGACCCCCAACTGTTCATCATGTAATAACTAAACTCGCCTAAGCAATCTGGTTGATGTCCACTGTAATGAGACTGTATTGTTTGCTGCCCAGACCCTGACATTGCCATACAGCAGAGGCCAACAAAGTGTCAGATTGTATGTGGGTAATAAACTACAGATGTTGTGAAAAAAAATTGTGTAAAACAGTGTGTATAGTATTCTAACTAGAGAGAAACGTCATGAGAGACCCTCAACTCAGCAAGAAATGTGTAACTGAGAAATAGCTATGGAACGTGACGGCTCAAGGACTATACAGACTCTCGTTCTTTATTGAAGGGGGATACTAAAGCCTAATCTTGTATGTAAAGATGTAACATAGGGTAGATAGCGACATAGCATGCATATAATGTGTTTCTAGTTTAAACTTATTTACATTAAAACCAGTATTGTCTGTACCAATAGTAAATAGAAGCTCAAAGCCGCTGAAAATGGTAAATCAGCATGTCAGAAAACTAATCTCAGTGTTCAGATTGCATTAAATCCCTCAGTGATCTGGTTTTCTGAACGCTAAAAAATAAAGTGTACGACCATCAGGTTCACTTTGGGTCACAGGCAGCAGCAGAAGTGCTGTGTAGGTGTAGAATCTTAAGAATTCTATCTCATTCTAGCTCATGTCTATCTGTATAGTATCTATCTATCTATCTATCTATCTATCTATCTATCTATCTATCTATCTCCTATCTATCTATCTATCTATCTATTATCTATCTATCTCCTATCTATCTATTATCTATCTCTCTATCTATCTATCTCCTATCTATCTATCTATCTATCTATCTATCTATCTATCTATTATCTATCTATCATGTATCTATCTATTATCTATCTCTCTATCTATCTATCTCCTATCTATCTATCTATCTCCTATCTATCTTTCTATCTATCTATTTATCTCCTATCTATCTATCTATCTATCTATCTATCTATCTCCTATCTCCTATCTATCATGTATCTATCTATTATCTATCTATCTATTATCTATCTATCTGTCTTTTATTCTGTCTTCAGTATATTGTGAAACATTCTGAAACTTTAACCCTTGGTATACCATCTGTAGTAAGGATCATAGTTAAACTACTTTCACAGCCAAACTCCACTCCAAACTTGAATATGTTACTGACGGCAATAATCCTCAGTCTCCTACTCTTCCCATCCCCCACCGCTGTATATGACTCATAGGAAGCTGAGCTACGGGGAATTGTTTGGCACATGAGAGTTTCCCTGAAGTAGCAGCTCTGTGGGATTTTAAAAAATGTGTCTGACTCTGTTACCATTATATTTATTGTTCTTAGCAATGTGAGGACCCTGACAAACAATACCCCAAATCTTAGCTTCCAGACCCCAATGACTGTGATATGAATCCAGAAGGGGGGTTGGGGTTAATAATGATTAGTTTCAGAGTTAGGAGACCACAGAATATTTGCATTTCCTATCTGTTGCTATGAGCAAGATTAACCCCTTTCCCTTACTATTACGCACAAGGAAATGAGACTTTCTGCAGTCATGTTTGTTATCCACATCATTAGTAATAACTTCAGAACTGACCTCTCATACCGATATTATTATCAGGATTATATCAGTATATCTGCATGTATTAAAGGGCAATAAGTTCATATTGAGAAGCTGCATATATCTCATGTATTACTATATAGCAGAGGCTGGGAATGATAATAATCTACAGATATTACGTATAGTATTCTAACTACGGCGATACATACTGCTCCACGGCACAACTCACAGCAAGAAATTCACTTCAGCTAAGATCCTTGTACGGGAATGTTTCTGTTTAGGGCTGTAATTCATTATGGTGACTGTTCACATTCATATGCTTTTCATTTTACTGTATATATAGTGTTATTATACACTGCTTGCATGGTGGAAATAGGTTTGGGGCCAAGTGTTACACATAGCTTACCTCTGTCACATAGCAATACAATTATATGCAGTATAAAACATGAGCTGAACTCACTGAGTCTTCTGTATAAAGACTGATTAAGAATGATCAAGAAAACATATATATACCGTGTGTTAATGTATGTTCACTTTAGGTGTATCCGATCCACGGTTTACCCTTGGATATCTGCTGCATTTGTGCAATTTAAACTACCCATGATCAATGGGGTGATCCGTCACTTTGTGAAATTAAAGGAATTAAAGAAATTATTCACAAAATAACACACATTACAAAGTTATACAACTTTGTAATGTATGTTATGTATGTGAATGGCCCTTCCCCGTGTTCCCCGACCCCACCCGAGGACCCGGAAGTGTAGTGCATTATACATACCTGATACGTGTCGACCCCCGTCCGCCGTCTTCTGACAGTCATGAAATCTTCGGGAGGCCGGCCAACCCACTCCTGCCGTCCCTCATGCCGACCCCCCTCTGCCGCGTCATAACTGTGCTCAGCCGCGATTGGGTGAGCATAAATGGGTCTGGGAACACGGGGAAGGGGGCCATTCACATACATAACATAGATTACAAAGTTGTATAACTTTGTAATGTGTGTTATTTTGTGAATAGTTTCTTAGCGCCGCACTACCCCTTTAATAGAATCTTCACTAATTGACTAAATCCAGAACATGTAAACTAGGTTTACGCTGTGTTTTAATGTTCGCCATTGACCTACAATATAAAAGGACCCTTTTCTTTTTAACGTACACAAAGACGTGGTTGACCCTGTTTTTCTGTACATTAAAATGAAACGTACTGAAACGGTTACAGTGAAACTGATGCAAAACTCAGTAATATCATTTAATAATTTTGTATGCAGTCAGTATATAGTCATTGATAAGCCTGATTTTTTCACTTACCATTTATATATATGACCTGTTCAGAGGTGTGCCATAGGTTATAACAAATATGTGATTTTTTGGCAGAGATTACCGATTACATTGGGAACATGATTCTGATAGGTGTTGATAAGCTGCAATGTTTTCATCGACAATACCCAATGTCTGATAAGTGTTAGACAATTGAACAGGATTAGGTGCATCAGCCCTAGGACTCCTTCTTCCTCTAGAGCAGTGATCTCCAACCTGTGGCCCTCCAACTACTCCATAATTAAGGGGGGATTTTTAGTCAAAGTGCCGGGGAAGATATAAAAAATAACATCCACTTACCTCTATGGCTCCAGCGCTGATGCCTTTATACTGCAGCTTCCAATCTGCTTCATGGTTATAGAGGGGACCTGGAACATGACGTCCCAGGACTGCTCAGCTAGTCAGCGGCCAAGGCAAGACCCTGCTATGGCCGCTGAATGGCTTGTACAACTGCTTTGTACAACTGCTGATGTACAAACAAGACTATTATGCAAAAAAACTGCAAGGATATGTACATGTAAGTAAGTTTTTTGGTGCTATGTATTGTTCACCATGAATTCACATCACGTATTGAATTAAGTAATAAACAGTACAACCATACATTGTAATGCAACAATCCAAATGATCAGAATATCGGTTAAATACACTTTTCTGTTTTTATTCAGCAGGGACAACCTAACACAGACTGGCGTTTCACCCAGACACAGAGACCCGGACCCAGTGGGTGAGTGATCTCCTTGTTTTTCATTGACTTTCACTGTCATAGGACACCACCTTTACATTTACTCTATTTGTCACATTTCCCCCTTGCTAGATCTGCTGTAGTCACCTGCGTATGTTTTTTGTAATTATTCCTCTACCAATCTGTCTGTGGCCGATCATTCATACTGTATACAGTATATTCAATACTGTATACAAAACAGTGCTAGAAAAATCCACATGAGAGAACAAAATCACTGTTAGGGTGCAGCGGGTCTCACTTCTGCAGATTCGTAGCAAGAACCGCTGCAGATCCGGTACCATTCACCCCTATGATAGCACATACTCACAGCGGGATTGACATCCCGCTATGAATATGTGCTTTAACCCCCCGCTGTCCGCAGCCCCGCCGACACATCCACCATCCCCGACCACATCAGCCCATCCTCGGCCGCATTAGCCCATCCCCGGCCGCATCCTGCAGCCTGCTTCTGCCCGCATCCCCCCATCCCCGGCTGCATCCTGCAGCCCGCATCCCATATCCCCGCATCCTCCCCATCCCCGGCCGCATCCTGCAGCCCGCCGCTGATCTGAGCAGGACCGGAGTCGGCACCCTCACTGCAGCCGCGCCGCCGAGCAGGTACTGTATGCTCTCGGCGGCGGGCTGCAGGATGCGGCCGGGGATGGGAGGATGGGGGGAATGCGGCCGGGGATGGGGGGATGCGGGCTGCTGGATGCGGCCAGGGATGGGCTGATGCGGCCGGGGATGCGGCGGGGCTGCGGACAGCGGGGGTTAAAGCAAATATTCACAGCGGGATGTCAATCCCGCTGCGAGTATGTGCTATCATAGGGGTGAATTGATACTGGATCCGCAGCTGATCTCGCTGCGAATCCGCAGAAGTGATATCCGCTGCGGATCCGGTAATAGTGACTATGAATAAACCAAGCAACTAAGCAAATGTTTGCAGTCTCTTCTCTCTTCACTGTGAAACCAGGTTTTGTAGGTGTCGACTGCAAAGATCCCACATAACCAGAAATATTACCTCTAATAAAGTATAGAGAACTCCTACAGCATGTCCTGTCCTGCAGAGTAACCATCTGCATACACTAGAGATGAAGGTGTGAATCTTTCGGACTTTTGGTCCGAAAGCAGTTCGCTCTGTCGGCGTGCCTGTGATCCCGGCCGCATAGTTGCGCTCCCGGGAATATGCGGCCAGGATATTCTAGAGAATCGATCTGGAATTCCCTGGAATATCCTGGCCGCATATTCGCGGGAGCGCAACTATGCGGCCGGGATCACAGGCATGATAATAGAGCGCCGACAAAAGTCCAACAGTCCGCTCATCACTAGCATACACCAACACCTAAGAATAAAGGCTGTGATGGTCAATGGTGTAACCCTAATATTATTGTTTGTATACAGTACCATTACACTAGACGCAGATAGAAGTCAGTAACCATCCTTTGCCATTACCATTATTTAAAGCCAATAGAATATTATGCTGCCCATATCATATATCAGTGGAATATCATGGATATATGCTGGGATACCTTCAAAAAGGTATTCGGACGTATAACTTGTGCTACCCGAAGCGTGTCCGTAGGCTTTAATAAACCAAACATAGTCTTTTTATAACTATATTTGGAGTGTTTTATGATGGCATACATTTTATTTAAAGGACACAAAAGTGTAGGGTCTCTGGTCTGTTGAACCTTATAGCCATGATGCAGACACATTGCAGACACTGCAGAGTATCGGTAGGCCCTAGTTTTACAACAGAATACAACACCATATACAGTTGATCTTGAGCTCATAATTTGCAGCTAGTGACAATTCTTATCGAGATGATTTAATCTATTAGAACTTGTTAACAATATGTCCCGTGTGTACAATGACGACTTTGTATATTAGGATGCAGTAAAATTAGGTTTCGAGGACTTTTCAAGGAACCAGCACAGACTCAGCAGGACACACACTACAATAACTAGATTATATGAATACAGTTTATGCAGCTGGGAAACCCTTGTATATGGCCATTTAATATATTAAAGGGGTACACTGTGAAAGAAATTGTTTTCAAATCAACTGGTGCCAGAAAGTTACAGTATACAGGTTTTTAATTTAATTTAATAAGCTGCTGTATGCCCTGCAGAAAGTGATGTATTCTGTCTACTCTGACATAGTGCTCTCTGCTGCCACCTCTGTACGTGATAGGAACTGTCCAGAGCAGAGAGGTTTTCTATCGGGATTTTTCTACCGCTCTGGACAGTTCCTGACATGGAGGTGGCAGCAAAGAGCACTGTATTATACTGGAAAGAACACACAACCTCCTCTAGGGCATACAGCAACTGATTAGTACTGAAAAACTGGACATTTTTTAAAATAGAAGTAATTTATTGGGCGTTGTAACACCATCCGTTATTAAATGAAAAAATACATTACATTGATTGGCCGGGATTCCTTGCGGCTGCACAAAAAACGGACATGCCTGTTTTGTGCGTTTGGACTTTACATTGTGGTTTATGGGTAGTTGGAATGCGGACACACCCGAATACCCGCATCCCAATTCTAAAGAAATGAAGTTCATCCAGCTGGTATTTTTTCTGAAAAAGATTCACATGCAGGAACTCTGCAGTATATTATAGTAACAGTGGATGTGATTTTAAGAAATAAAAGGTAACCAATCACCTGAAAAATCAATATAACGCTATTAATCCATGCTAATACATCCTCTAACACACTATTACGAAAATATACGTTACCTTTCTTTCTATGGGATCCCGCCCAGAGTGTATACACATAGTATACGCTCCGGACGGGATCCCTATTGGCGCCGCAAACAACTGACATGTCAGTTTTCTGCAGCCGCTATTCATTGAATAGCGGCCGTAGAAAACCCTGTCAGTGCACACTATGGAGCGAGGGGCTATGCAATGTCCGGGAGGCCTCTGGATACTGATTCGGTGCGACCCAGGGTTGTGAATCACTCCCATAGGTACATGCCCACAACAAAACCCAGCCCTGGGGCCAGGACTTCATGGCCCTAAAGAAACATCCATATGACTCAGTGCTTCCCAACCTTTTCCACCTCGGGGCACCCCTACTAAATAATGTTCTACACAATATTAAAACTGCCATTTAGGACTCACGGGTGACGTCTTCTTTGATCCGAGACATTTACTTTACCTTTTCCTCTCCATCCGGTCCAGACCACCGTGTTGATTTCTTCCAGCTTCAATTCATCTCTTCAGAACCTTCCAGACAGACATCTTAGGCTCCGCACATTTCTAGCAACTTCCTTTCCTTTTTCCCTCCTATAGCCTCCCAAACTGCTGTGTACCCCCACACAATAATAATAATACCCCCTGATATGCCCCCTTATACTAATAATCCCCCTGCTGTGCTCCCACATAGTAATAATGCCCCACGCTGTGTACCACCATACAATAATAATGCCCCATGCTGTGCCCCCGCATAATAATAATGCCCCCTAATGTGCCTCCATCTACTAATAATGCCCCATACTGTGCCCCCACATAGTAATAATGCCAACTGTTGTTGTAATATAGTAATAATATACCCCCTAGTTTGCCTTTGATCATAATGTCCCCCATGCTTTTCCCCTCAGTATAAATGCTCCCCTCCCTGCTCTGCCTCTAGTAATAATGTCCCCCATGCTGTGCCCCCACCTTCTGTGCACCACTGCGCACGCACTGGCTTCTGACCGGGATATCTCCGTCCCGGGAGCGGGACTCGGCCAGATGAGGTCTGTATAAGGGGATCTAGCTGGGGGTCGGGAGCCCCCGGCACAGGGGGGTGACAGGTCTCCTTTAAAGTTTGTTTTCGGGGTAACCAGGGCAGGGACAGACGCTATAGATACATGTTTAGAAAGTGTGTTAGGGGATGTATTAGCACGGATTAATAGTGTTATAACGATTTTTTATGTGATTGGTTCCCTTTAAACGCTATATAAAAAAAAACACAAAATCTGAACATCAGTATACCTCGGACCTTTGGATAGAGGAGTCGAAATCCACAATAAACTTCAAAAACTTGTTTCAGTTCCCTGTGCCGCGGGTTGATGGGTGAAATGCTCTGCAAGGAAAAGTCTGAAGGATCCACAGTGGATAACCAGTGCTGCAGCTTCTTCATTTTACAGATCTGTGGAGGTCCTTACCATATAATTGTAGGATGACCCCCTCAAGTAATCTAGCTACCAGGATATTCATCTTGATTATTAATAAGAATACCTTTCTCTATGACATCAGAGTGCTAGAACTGGCCTCTATTTATATGTATGAACATTCTGGCAGGATGGGGAGACACCTGTTACTCCCTCACATTTGGCCTCATTCTCATAGGAATGTATGTTTTCATCTCTCTAGAACACAACAACCCACAGAAGAAGCTGGAGTGTGGCCAAACAACCAGTTTGAAACAGAGAGACTACAAGCAATGATCCTGGCATCAGCAAATGGTGAGTGTCCATGACGGGTAGTGTAGGAGCGTGATGCTAGCTACTGGATAGAAAGTATTTGCCATGCACCATTACGTCTAGTATTGGGAAATTACGTAGAGTGGTCAGGTATCTCCAGCTACTCCCATAGTGCACACATATGGCCACCACTCTTTTCTAATAGGAGACTTCAGACCCTGTTTTTTTTCTCGAGACAAAAGTTGGACCCCATTCGATCATGTAAAAGAAGCAAATACTGGTTGTGAGGCCCATTCAGTGAATCGCTGTCAGCCATACATCGCCCTGCGTAAACCAGTAATGTGCGGCCGACAATGATATAATAAATGGGCCGCACAGTTGAGTGCCTGGCGATGCCACAACCAACAGGTGCCGGTCAGAGAGTTCAGTCCTTGCCGCTGTTATAAAGTGATTGCTATGGGTCTACCCACTGGGACCTGCACTCATCCCAAAATCATTCACTTTCTGCTGAAGCAATTTCTTACTATATTTCTTTATATTTAAAAAATATATTTTTTTTTGTCCCAATACAAATTTCTATGACTGTCCATAAAGGTGTTGGTTCACAGGCGTTGCTCCACTCCTCACTGTGTGCCTCTGGCGTATAGCATGACATTATAATACAGAGAATTATTATCACCTTGCATATGTAGTTATTGAGCTCAGATGATTGCAGGTTTAGCTCTGTGATTGCAGGGCAGTGTCAGGCAGGATCACAATCCACAGATCTGACTGGGTATAAACTGCTGACATTGTTTTCTCACTGAAACATATAAAACAGTCAAAAAGCTAGCTATACACTCCACATAGCAACTAGCCATACACTTCCCATAGCAGCTATAGCCGCACACTTCTCTTGGCTTTCGGGTAGATTGCGAGTTGAACAGCTGTTTGTCCAATCCCCTTACCATATACAAGTGTGCATATATTTACTATGCCACATACATCCAGATGTTTTATGGTAAACAAATGAATGGGGAACGTTCCAATCCAGCCTGATCCTTGCCTACCCTGACATCTACCATTGGCAGAGAGGCTCAATGCCCATTAGATGGTCAGTAGAGATGAGCAAACCTGCTGTAAGCTGTGAACTCAAGTGATCAGCGTTTGAATCCCACTGCCTGGAGAAGTTATCGGGATTCAAATGCTGATCGTTCGAGTTTTCGGGGGTTTCACTCATCTCTATTGGTAAGCTGTTCCAACTGTAGACAGATTCATCCAAACTCCCATGTTCACATAACGTAACTAAATTATTAATCACGGCAGTTGTTGCCGATTTGCAACTCCGGCCGGAGAGAGAGAGAAGCATGCTGCACCCTGTGTCTCGGTGCAGGATACATGTTCTATAGTAAGTCTATAAAGCCTGCCTCCTGCACTGAAATGGGGGAGCAGCAAACCTGGGAAAAGAAGCGCACAGCAAAGCACTTCTTCTGGTTTGTTCTAACAATCTATGGGGTCTGAAAACTTAGACCCTGAATGATTCTCTGTGACATGTCAGAAGTTTTTTCAAGTGATAGTATTGCTTCACTGTAATGTCTATGGCCGGCCTAATCTATATTACAGCAGATGACATCTTGTCCTGTTGTTTTTTACCCGCAGGAAGTAGCTATTCTGATAGTGATTTAGGTGTCTGGACAGAAACTATAATAACATATAAGTGATCTCTCGGCTCTATGGTTGCTCCCCACAATGATGGGCTCATATTGATCGGAAACATGAGTGCTACAAATGGTGGACCTGTGCTATTAGCCGTGTCAGTTCAGTGTAATTCTCCGCTGTTATCATCTATGATCTCATTCCCCTGGGATAACAGAGCACATAAGGGCAGTCAGCTCAATAGATGGAAATATATTTGTTGTATCGAACAAGGACTTTGAATGAGATAATAAGCTGTTCCCGTCAGTCTGTACTTGTACGACACTCCTCCTTCTACTTATTTCCAAGCAATAGATTTTTTATATAATTGAAATAATGTCCAGATTTGTGTTCTACTTTAAAAAAAAAAAAAAAGGGGATTACGTACTGTTTATAGTTGCCCCAAGATCCTGTCAAAAAGCTCCATATAACTATATATATAAAAAGTTAAGACATTGACTGCTGCAGAATGGTTCCAGCACTCCCGAGCGTGTAGCATAAAATATAACTTTTATTTCATCTGTGCAATAAAAGGTTAATACCAACGCGTTTCACGCCATGGTTGCATGTAAAAATGCAGTATGTAAGGCTAAAAATGAAATGATAACCAATCATGGGCCTCTTGCGTCACTACCTGCAGGTACTGTGACTCATTAACTCCTTAGTAGATTCGCTACCCGTCTAAGTGTTCTGGTCATATGAGCGAATGAACAATAAGTGTTTTTCAACCACTGGTTGACACCATGTAAGCGATAATGTGAAACTACTTGGTTTTAACATTTTATAGCACAAATAAAAGTTGTGTTTTATGCTACACGCTTGGGAGTGCTGGAACCGTTCCACTTTCCCTAATCCACTAGTCTAGCATCCAGCCTGGTGTCCATTATGTTGTATTTTTTTTCTGGAAACTTTTTTAAATCATAGCATGTTGGATACAATTACTGAATATGGCCTAATCCACCAGCCGTCTATGTGCTCACATGAGGCTACAATTGCCATGATTATTATTATTTCATGCAGGTACTGTATATTGGTGTGCACACAATGTAGCAAAGAAATCTTATTTAGCAGTAATTTCTGATATTTACTAAATGATATTGAATCTGAAAGCAGCAAATGGCCTATTATTATAGAGCATACTTACCAACATCAACATTCTGTATATTAGGATATCAGTGAACACCCCAAGAATGGATACTTTTGGGCAGGCTTGGTATAATTTACACCTCTATTGTGGTCCAGATTACCCTACCATAATCACATCATGGGGGTCCCATCACACAAGCTCCCACCAGTAAAACTATTTGACATGTCTTTATGAGAAACATACTTGTAGTACGGGGGGAATTTATCAAACTGGTGTAAAGTAGAATTGTCTTTGTTTCCACTAGCAGCCAATCAGATTCCACCTTTCATTCCTTACAGAGTCTTTGGAAAATGAAAGGTGGAATCTGATTGGTTGCTAGGAGCAAATAAGACAATTCTACTTTACACCAGTTTGATAAATCTCCCCCTTAGTGTACTGTATGGCGTATTTGCTCAAGCTTTAGCCCAGATCACCCATAGGATATAATTACATTCCTAGAAATTGATCTCAGGTGACTTCAGTAGTATTTAAAATCCCAAGGAGGTTAGGCCTGACGGAATTGCAGTTGTGGCGGCAGGCATTTACATCTAAGGTGTACACGAGTGTTGCTACAGGTTAACATGCCTAATGCTAAAAAAGGTATCCTAAAGGTTATTGGTATACAAAGAAAAGGTATATTAAGATTTTATAATAAGAGTTATACATCCTGGAGAAATCCCCTTCTACTGTATCTTAAAAATATCTTCTATGTCTGGAAAAAAATGGGTTAGTTAGACTCCATGGCGAATTACCCAGAGTATAGATTACGGAACTTAACCCTTTAAGGACGTGGCCCATTTTCGTTTTTACGTTTTCGGTTTTTCCTCCTTGTGTTTAAAAGGTCATAGCACTTGCATTTTTCCACCTAGAAACCCACATGACCCCTTATTTTTTGCGTCACTAATTGTACTTTGCAATTACAGGCTGAATTTTTGCATAAAGTACACTGCGAAACCAGAAAAAAATTCAAAGTGTGGTGAAATTGAAAAAAAAAACGCATTTCTTTTATTTGGGGGAAATGTGTTTTTACGCCATTCGCCCTGGGGTAAAACTGACTTGTTATGCATGTTCCTCAAGTTGTTACGATTAAAACGATATATAACATGTATAACTTATATTGTATCTGATGGCCTGTAAAAAATTCAAACCGTTGTTAACCAATATACGTTCCTTAAAATCGCTCCATTCCCAGGCTTATAGCGCTTTTATCCTTTGGTCTATGGGGCTGTGCGAGGTGTCATTTTTTGCGCCATGATGTGATCTTTCTATCGGTACCTTGATTGCCCATATACGTCTTTTTGATCGCTTTTTATTACATTTTTTCTGGATTTGATGCGACCAAAAATGCGCAATTTTGCACTTTGGGATTTTTTTGCGCTGACGCCGTTTACTGTACGAGATCAGGAATGTGATTAATTAATAGTTCGGGCGATTACGCACGCGGCGATACCAAACATGTTTATTTATTTATTTATTTGTTTACTTTTATTTAAAACCTAGGAAAAGGGGGGTGATTCAGACTTTTATTAGGGGAGGGGGCTTTTTACTATTAACAACACTTAATTTTTTTTTTTTACACATATACTAGAAGCCCCCCTGGGGGACTTCTAGTATATACACTTGGATCTCTCATTGAGATCTCTGCAGCATAGATATGCTGCAGAGATCCATGAGATCGGCACTCGTTTGCTTTCGGCTGCTGCAGCCGAAAACGAACGAGTGCCGAGCCGAGGACGGCGCCATCTTGGACACGTCCCCGGCCGGCATCAGTATCGGAGATCGCTCCTCCGGGACAAGGTCCCGGAGGAGCGATCTCCCCCACTAGACTCCAGGGAAACGTTGCCTCCGGTCATCGGAGGCAGCTGTCAACTTTGACAGCTGCCTCCGATTAGCTAATTAGCGGGCACGGCGATCAGACCGTGCCCGCTAATAGCAGCGGTCCCGGGCTACTCGCGGCACCCGGGATCGCGGCACTTCAAAGCGGGGCCGCCGCGCGGCCCCGCTTTGAAGTGCAAGTGCGGACATATGACGTACCGGTACGTCATATGTCCTTAAGAGGTTAAACTAGTCATCAGAGTTGGCTGAATAAAAATATTCCGGGAACGTGATAAAGAATTTAAAACAGAGAGGAGAAGAAAAAAAGAGGCATTAGGTGATATTGATAAATTCGAAGGCAGTAATAAAGATTTCCAGGGTCCTTCTCACCTGGGAGGGTTGTATATAACCACAACATCTCTTATTGCACACAACAGTTAAGACCGGCCACAGCAGAAGAGACAATACCGCACACCTCTTAAGGTTCTGGAATGAGCATCAAGCATATTAAGAAAAAAAACCTCTTGCGCAGGCCGTTGTTCACACTCAATTTACTGGTCCTTAGAGATAACGTGTTTTAAAACCAATACTCCGCTCCTCATCAGGAAATAACAAGTACAAAAGCCACTTAAACCATTAAAAAGAATAACAGCCGGAAGTGGGTAAAGGGGTACATCTCTGGTCACCCCTCCTCCCTAAAAGTACAGTCAACGCTAGTGTATAAAGGACCCTAAATGGCATCAGTACATGTAAAAATGGCATCAAAAACATCCTTCTTAACCCCTTCCCACACGAGGGCGTAACATGTAGCCTGCCTCAAAGTTGACAGCTGCATCTAAATACTTTATTTTAGCCTTCCCTGGTGTCCAGTGGTGTGGATCACCTCCCCCCCCCCCCCGCGACATAGTCACGGAGGGGCGATCCTTGCATTCTTGCGGGGTCTGCGCAGTAATGGCCCTGATCCTGGCTCGGCATTCTATTGCTTTTGGCTGCAGCAGCCAAAAGCAATAGAACACTGATCTCATCAATCTATGCTGTATAACTATACTGCATAGATCTCTATGAGAGATCCGTGTGCATATACTAGAAGTCCCCCAGGGGGGCTTCTAGTATATGTGTAAAAAAGTGTTGTTATTAATAAAAAGCCCCCTCCCCTAATAAAAGTTTGAATCACTACCCTTTTCCAATTTTATAAATAAAAATACATAAATAAATAAATAAACGTGTTTGATATCGCGGCGTGCGTAATTGCCCGAACTATAAATTTATTTAATTCATGATCCTTTGCGGTAAACAGCGTAAGTGCAAAAAAATCCCAAAGTGCAGAATTGCGCATTTTGGGTCGCATCAAATCCAGAAAAATGGTAATAAAAAGCGATCAAAAAGTTGCATATGCGAAATCAAGGTACCGATAGAAAGAACACATCATGGCGCAAAAAATGACATCTCACACAGCCCCATAGACCAAAGGATAAGAGCGCTATAAGCATGGAGCAATTTCAAGGAACATATATTTGTTAACAATGGTTTGAATTTTTTACAAGCCATCAGATAAAATAAAAGTTATACATGTTACATATTGTTTTAATTGTACCGACTTGCGGAACAAATATAACATGTCAGTTTTTCCATAGGACACACGGTGTAAAAAGGAAGCCCTCCCCCCAAAGAAAAAGAATTGCTTTTTTTTTTCAATTTCACCGTTTAGTTTTAGGGTACAGAGCAGGATCGCCCAGCATGGGGGAGGAGCTACTGATAGCGCTACAGGACACACAGTCAGCTACTGTCAGTCAGCATAGTGCTTATTAATACAGTACTTAGAGTAGTTTTACTATAAAGTGGCCAACCCCTTTAAGTTTCAAAAGGGTAAAACTGAATACAAATACAGTACAGCTGTTCAAAACAACAGACAACATGGGCATCAAAAGATTTCAATGACCATCCTGTTCTCATAGGTAGAAATAAAAAAACTGTAATCCCCTCAGTGTAAAGAGTAGTAAGATCATCTAGATGTTTATGTTGCTCATCTACTTGGAACCAAAATGTGAATGTCCAGTAAAGTAAAATTATGTCTTTTTCCACTATGATTATTGATTATTGGCATGATCAGTTCAGTCCTTGGCCATGCACCAGAATACATCATACATTAGGGGTTTTTTTATTAAGTATCCTTTATCTGATCTGTATTTCTTTGATTTCCCACAGAAGCTGCTGAAGGAAGTTCTGCTATGGGAGGAGGAACAGGTACAATGGGCCTCAGTGCTCGCTATGGACCACAGTTCACACTGCAACATGTCCCAGACTACAGACAGAACATCTACATTCCAGGAACAACATCAACACTCACTAATGCTGCTGGGAAAAGAGACGGAAAAGCAGGGGCACCTTCAGGAAACAAGAAGAAATCTGGTAAAAAGGAGAAGAAATGAAGAAAATAATCCTGCTTGTAAACAGAGCAGAATCCCATAAGAACATCCCCAGCAAAAACCTCCGAGTGATGTTCAATGTCTTAACTACAAAGGAAAAGAATTGGTTGTGTCAGTCATCATCAGGGCTAGTAGCAGGGTCCTCTCTGCTATTAGAGCTTATGATGAGAATACTAGTACGGACACTGGATATCTGAGCCCTATCGAAATGCGCCAAGATTTTCTATTGGCCTACTTATATTTTGCAAAGTCACTTCTTAACCAATGATGTACTCTTATCACACAGAGCCCAGCCTCGCTGGGAGTATTCTGCATCCTTATTGAAATTCTTCCAATGTATATATGTACTGCTAAATAGTTATTTATAATTTATCAGCATCGGAGATGTATTCTTTAGGCTTTCTTAACCTACATGGCTTTTTTTTTTTAAAGCAGAAAACGATTTTAAAAAAAAATTTGCGTAAATTTTCTTTACAAGATAAATTTGCTTTTGCAAGGATTTTCTGTAAAGAATTTTTACGACACCCCAATTAATCAAAATATAAAAATGACAGAACAAAACAAATTATTTGTGGCTTAGAAAAAAAAATAAGAGTATAGCGTGTCTATAACAGGACTAATGCCAGTGTCTGGACCCTTTTGGGTAAGAATAATTCCATTTGTAAAATGTTCAGGGAACATGCTAGAATCCAGAAGATTTAGACCCTACAACAAGTCACAGTGTAGGGAGTGGGAAGGACTATGATTATTCTCGGCTCTTAAAGAGCAAGTCATTGGTTTCCATTGTTGCACCAAGGAATGCATGTGTAATTATTACTTTCCGTCAGCATTTCTACAGGATTGTCTTCCTTCTGCATGTAAGTACCCAGCATGGAGTGTATGCATTCTATATACAGAATGAGTAAAAAGTGAGCCCGTTTAAAGAAGGCCGGATAGTTAACCACTAAGAATTAGAGTTTCCACGGAGCCTCTCTGGCCCCAAAAAATTATAATAGAGATTGATATTGAGAGAGCTATCACTTTCAATCATACAATATTATTATGATCAATAATAAATCACAGTGTTTAAAAAAACAAAAATTGAGAAATTAAGTTCTTTCGAAAAAAATCAATGTAGTAAAAAAAGTACGAATAAAAATGGCCGCCACAAAAAAAAATACAAATAGTCTTACAAAACTTTTTAGATAGTTACCGTATTAGACACTGGTGAAATGAATATATAGATTCCCCCTTTATTTTCCCTTTTTTATTTCACATGTGATTTAGTTCTTTTGCAATTTTGTTTCATTGTTTCACACGTGATGTATGGTAGCTGCTAAGAGCCAGTAGCGCACGCTTATTGTTTAATGATGATTTTTTATTTTATTTGTATGTTTCACATATATTACAATATATTTTCACAGAGCAAAAATAAGAGGGCGAGAATTAAAGATGTTTGCAACGATCATGATGAGAAAATGTTGATTTTATACTCATTTTTGCTTTATTAGTTTCTGTTCTGGGAATTTTCGGAGGTGGATGAGAATTTCTGATGCCTTTTGAGCAGTGAAGCGTTGTACCTTCTGCTTGCTGCTTGACAATAATAACAGCACTACTTATATATGAAAGCATCATACACTAACCTCTGCCTACTATGCCAATGCCTCTCCTGTATCCGCAGGACGCAACCACTAATTCACCCTTTACATGGGTATCTACACAATAACCGTTTCAGAGCTTGTAACACTATTGAATAGGGCAGTCACACAAGTTGTTTAGTGCTAGGTGTTTTTTTTTTAGTTCTTTACTTTATAAAAAAAAACAAAAAACCTTCATTGTAGTATAGATGGTATTGTAATATAGTAATTACGTGATCCTTCCATCCCTGTATATAACTTGTGGGCTGCAGTACTTTACTTCCTCCTGTATCTTTCTGTGTGGTTTGTGATATAAATGTACATTAAATTGAATTCATCTGTCTTTTCATTGTGTCTATTTCTCTGACCTGTACTTTATGATTATAAATATGCTTTCACCCTTCTTATACCAGTATAGACTAATGTCAATGTATTACACTCAAGTTTTATACAATAATATTTATATTGCTTTTTCTTTCTTTGAAGAAAAAAAATAAAAAAAAGAGAAAATAAATAAAATGTTTTCTTCCAAACAATATTTCTCTGCTGGTTTTTACTTACTTTTAGTTTATTTGTATTGTATGATATGATTTTAGAGGCTTTCTCTATTTGAAAGGGCTGATGATAATGGGGTGTTCATATAGGCAGCGGAGGAGCAAGTAGGACAAAGAGGAACTTAAAGGGATAATTCCATCTCATAAAGATGGTTTCCTGGCCCCCTACAACTAACTTTAAAGGAATGTGTCATCAGAAAATTACCTACTGTTTCAATTATGTTTTTAGGTTAAACATATTTTTTATGAATTTTTGGTTCCTCTTTTTTAATAATTTTCCATTTTCTATCTATATTATAAAATAATCCTGAAATCTTGCAGTTTTTATTCTTATTTCTGGGGTTAAAACTAAGCTGAGACTTCCTGTTGTGTCTATGGTGATAAGAGGAGGCTGCTGTAAAGTGATCTGTACATCATTGCAGCAACATGTGACACCGGTAGATATAGGAGATAATAGCAGATCTCTGTAGAATGTTCTGTTCAGAGAGCGTGCTTAATGGTGTTTCACATTCATCTCAAGGGGACAGACTCTGTCTATTGTTGTCTATGTCCATGAGGCTTGCTACAAAGCATGTCACTAAATGCTGTTAAAAACAGCCCAATGTATAAAAAGTTAAATTTAAAAAAATTACAGTCATAAAATAGAAACAGATTAGAATAAAAGAACAGTTTTTAGTATGTGAACAGGTAAAAGAAAAAACTAGGGGACACATTCCCTTAAATACTGACATATTGCTTACCTCTTATGGGTCAGGCTGACAACAATATGTGAACACAGGTGTAAAGAGGTGTCAGGTGTTGGGGGCATTATTATGCTGTAAGGGGGACAAATGTATAAATATTATGTAATAAGGGGCACATAGGGGCATTAGTACAATGTAAAGAACATAACTGTGTGAGACCTAAAAGGGGCACTCTATTACTTTTTGCTACTGAGAAGATCACTGTGTGAGCACTATTACTGTATGAAGCACAAAAGGTGACATTATAAAGCTAGGCCTACATGGTGCCATAGGCTGTGACACAGGTCGAGCAGCTAAAGGTCAAACTCTTGTCATCCATGAATCACGCTGCATCTCAGCTAATGGAAGTGAATGCGATTGCATTGTGACCCCCAAATTGCTGCGGCCATAAATCAATCACGAATGGCTTTATGATGTTTGTCGGGTGACATTGGCAGCCACTTGCAATGCAAGCCCATTCCCTCACATGAATTAAGATGCAGCACTATACAGGGATCATGATATGGTGATCTCTAGGGGTCCCCACTTGTAATTTTCCTCAGGATCACACTGTCCAAAGCCAGATTTGCATTCACAACACATTGCAAAAAATTCTGCTACCTTGGCAGGGGCATAGACTTTTTCATACCATTGTAAATGAAGACATTTTTGTTGTTTTTTCGAGGATTTTTTTTTTTTTTTGCATGTTTTTGCATCTGAACCAGAAACAGCCTAGAAAGGTCGGATGCCTAGATACAGCTATCCGGAGATGTAAACAGCGCGGGAGGAGAAGGCGAGAGCAGCATAGAAACAAGGAGGAGAATTAGCTGGCTAAGGGGATTATTGATTAGACGCTCTCTGCCACAGATCTGCAAAACAAAGGATAAAATACATTAGTGAAGCTGAACTGCCTGGAGACAGAGGAGGCAGATAAGTGCAATGTAGGTTACAGTCCTATGCAATAATCACCAATTACATTTCTCTGGCTGCAGCTTCTACTAGTGTTACTAGGCAGTGGATGGAGAGCTGCAGTGTTTTCTGCTTCAGGAAGCAACTACAGGGATATTCCAAGCTGCCGTAATACTATCAGGAGGACGCTTGTGATAACAGATGTACGTGACTCTCTTATAAGTCCATCACAGGTTTACTGAGTTTGTCATCATATGTTTCATCTATGTTTCATCTAAGACTAGTACGAAACCAGTCGGTTCTTCGAGAAAAAAACAGAAAAAAACAGCATGAAAGAGACGTGTATTTTCATTTTACAGCAGGTAAGACAATCAAAACAAAATCTCCACACTGATCCCAAAAATGCACCTCAAGAGCAGGTAAGGCTGGGATCACACTACAGTTTTACAATCCATTTTTTTCATCCGTTTTTGCATAAAATGAATGAAAAAACAGATGGAAAAATGGATGCGTTTGTGTGCATCCGTTTTGATGCATTTTTCCATTGACTTCCATTTAGAAAAAAAAAACGCATCCTTTTTGACCGGTTGATCAAATGTTTAAAAAAAGTGTCAGTTTTTCCTCAGTTTTTTGTAAAAACAAATGAAAAAACATTGCAAAAATGTAGTGTGAACCTAGCTTAATAATACCCCCAGAAATGTCACAAATAATTTCATACATTTCAAGTCATACATGTTCAGTAGTGATTTGCACTATGTTGTGATACAGGAATAAGAGTTTACACTTGTTGGGCCCTGTATGTCAATATATGTATGCTGACCACATTTTAATTTCCACACAGAAAATACGTACTGTGTATTAAGGAAATTATCCGGCTATACATCGGCACGACTTTTTAAGATTTTGCCAATGTACAGCCTGATGGAAGCCCAGAAACGTGATGTGAATGTGTCTTGGCAGAACATTCTGCCAATGCATTTTCCCACATACTTAGCATCTGCACTTAAAATTACAGTATATACTGGCAATACACAGTAACACAGTAACTAGTAGATTACGGTCAGTCCATGAAAATGAAGAGGTATGGCATGGGTATGTGGCAGTATATGTTGGCCTACCATTCTGATGGCACTAACAAATGTGCACATAGTCTGATACACACCATAATATCACAGCATAGGACTAACACACATAGAAAGGTCACTATGTACACTGAGCATATCATATATCAGAGCATAGGAATAAAAACACTAATTCAAGATAATGATGGTTGACCATATGAGACACAATCATGTGTTTCTCAACATCAGTGAATCTAGGAACATTGCCCCCTGGGAAATCAAATATGCAAAAATACTGCGGAGACATCATCACATGTTTCTCAACATTAGTGAGCTAGACAGACCTTCCTCTGGGAAGGAACAACCAAGGAAGGTCTCTAGTCAAGGAAACCACCTTCCAGCAAGCCACAATCAAAAACTGACAGGACTTGTAAAACACCCCACAGGTATCCATCCACAGACAGCTGTTTCAGGGTATTTGCCCCTCATAAATGCGGAGTAGGATTCTGGCCAGAGGGGACAAAGCCTAGTAAGTGCATTCAAGAGAATGATGGTTGACCTCAGGAAGATCAAACAAAACACCGCAGAGACACCAACTACAGAGAATCTAGAAACATTGCCCCCTGGGAAATGAAATATGTCATAGAGACGTGTCACAAGTAGAGTTGATGGAACCTCGGAAAATCCTAGGTTCGATCGAACTCGAACATTCCCGAACCTTCAGCATTAGATTGCTGATGTCTTCCCGGTCCGTGCGGAAGGAGGAGCGTGCCCGAGGTAATAGGCTGAATGCCTCCTCCTTCCCCACGGACCAGGAAAGGCTTCAGCAATCTAATGCGGAAGGTCCGGGAATGTTCGAGTTTGATCGAACCTAGGATTTTCCGAGGTTCCATCAACTCTAGTCACAAGTTTTGATTGGTCCATCTCCGGTCATGTGATCAGGAGATCCATTATAAGTCCGACTGATCACATGACACAGCTGGGAGAGTATCCAGACTGATCAAAATTTTTGACATGTCAGGCTTGATAAAGACCCTCTGAGGTCAAAACGTTGCCACTGTGTATGTTGTGTGAATACATTTTATCACATTAGCACTACCGGATGCTGTCGGACAACTTCATTTCTAGATATCCTACTGTCTTCACTTGGAATTTGGAGACTCTCTGGCGTGCGTCCCATAGCTCCTGACAAAAAGGTGACTCTTTACAACCGGTGCTGTTGGAACACTTGCTTGATGGTATGTCTCTGTGACTTGTCAAAAGTTTTGTGAAACCACAGTGACTTTAAGGTACAGTATATGGCTGGGTTCACACTATGTATATTTGAGGCTGTATTTGTGAGGCTGTATAGCAACCAAAACCAGGAGTGGATTGAAAGCACAGAAAGGATCTGTTCACATAATGTTGTAATTGAGTGGATGGCCGTCATTTAATGGCAAATATTTGCTGTTATTTTAAAACAACGGCTGTGGTATTGAAATAATGGCCGTTATTTACTGTTATATGGCGGCCCTCCACTCAATTTCAACATTGTGTGAACAGATCCTTTCTGTGTTTTCAATCCACTCCTGGTTTTGGTTGCTATGAGGACCTGACATGAGGACCAAATACAGCCTCAAATATACATAGTGTGAACCCAGCCCCCGTGTGCGTGTATACTATATGTCCGCAAAATATGTTGAAATGTATGTACAGTATTTATAGTGTGTGTATGAAAAAACATACTAAAGACGTAAGTGTTGTCCCTGGTGAACTTATCTGTGCATGTGTCTGGAATAAAATAAGGTGTTACTACTGCCGACCATATGGATTGACTTTGAAGTTGCGAGAGATCAAAGCTCTCACTTCAAGCCGTCTGCCCAGTGACATGGTAGGGTTTCCTGAGTCAAATATAGAAGTGACAACAGCGATGGCCGCAACATGGCAGATGGTAGTGTTTTTTTTTTTTTTTAATTCTTTAAGGCTCTTTTCTTTCTAGGCAGTGGCCACATTCCAGGAGACACTCAGGGAATCCATTTTCACTGTGACAGCCCATCTGCTCCCGGTAGTAACTGCAGATGGTAACAGATCTGTAAAGGGAATACTCCGCTTTGTCTCTCTCCGCAGCTCTAGTATGTTGACATTTCATCAGCAAAGGCTAAAGGCATAGTAAGAATGTGTGTGATCACGTGTGCACGTAGTAGATACACGAGGCACTGCTTCCCAAGGCAACAGATACGTTTCATCTTCTACAGTACATTGCTCTTAATAAGCTGTTCTACTTCTGGGGGAAAAAGTTTAAAATAATTGTAAAAACTTGATTTTCTTCATTTTTTATTCTTCTTTTTTAATGCACCAATTGACATCAGGGAAATAGATTTATGCTTTACACATTTTTCTTTTTGCTTTCCAGCTCTTTAAATATGCATGATGCAGACTACCGCCAAAAACATCAAATTCCAAAGCTGCATAAATAATTGAAAAATTCTGGAATATGCATAAGAGTATACGAGTCTAAAAATAACACGAGGAATAGAATAGAATATTATTCACTCACCAGAACATAATATATACGTATATATAGGCATATATATAGTACAGTATATTATATATACTATATGTATCATATGCATATACATGCAGCACAAGTTTGGCGAACGTTAAAAGCCTGGAACTGGCAGGAGTGGAAGTCTTTTAAATGGGTTATCCAGCACTATAAAAACATGGCCACTTTTCCCCCTCTCTTGTCTCCAGGTCAGGTGTGGTTTGCAATTAAGCTCCATTTACTTCAATGGAACTGAATTTCACACCCCACCCAATCTGGAGACAAGAGAGGGCAAAAAGTGGCCTTGTTTTTGTAGCACTGGATAACACCTTTAAATTGGCCCTATGTCCCCATGATCAAGGGCAGGGCTCTACGTAAGACCAGTATGAACCCTACTCTAACTAGACTGGGACAAATGAGGAACTTCCCCCCTCATCATACACCCATGTACATCCCTCTGTGCCGCTATATGTGTACTTTCCGAAAGGAGACAAAGTAGGTTATAGAACACATCAGAAGGCAAAACCAGACACACAAACCTGAGCCAAGGATCCTACTAAAAGATTCTGCTTGGATTTAATTAACTCCCATCAACTTTGTGATCATGTAATATGAAAGACAAGAGGAGATGATGCCAATCTGCTGCGCTTCAGCTTTAATAAGTCAAAATGAAACAGCGCCCCAGGGAGATGGCTGGAGTTATCTATTCCAGTCACACAGAGAATTAGAATGTTTAGGTCCTGACAATCTTGGCCTCTTTTTTTGAAACTGTGAAAATCTGTCTCTCGAGCGCATTATTAAGCTCTTTGATGTTTGTGATTATTCAGGAGAAGAGATGAAAATAATATTACCAAAGGGAAATTCCAAATGTGCAAATTAAACATCTCAATTTGCAGCATTGCAGATATTAACAAGTGGCGCTGTGAAAAGCAAGAGGATAGACCGAGCAGCCGTAACATTAAAACTAGTGAGCCGGCCAAATAGTGGGATAAAAAGTCAGCTGGAGGAGGCAGTGCGACAATTTGTTCTGCTGGGAACCTTGGGCCCTGACATTCACACGGATGTTACTATAAAATGTATGACCTACCTGTTTACTGTTGCAGACCTAATTCAGCCCCTCGTGGCAGTGGTATTACCCAATGGCAGTGGCCTCAGTATAATGTGCCCAGCCACACTGCAAAAATTGTTCAAGAAGGACAAGTAAAAACACCCCTCACCACATCCCTTGTTACTCTTGTTGGCCATTTTTTTTTAAACAAAGCATATAGAAATCCACCAGTCATAGACATAGACCACCGAATTCAGTGTAGTCCTTAAAATAAGGGTATCTAAAAAAAAAAAAACTGAAAAAAAAATTGCAATTGAGAGGTACTCTCCCCTGCAGGTAACACATGTGGTTATGAACAGCAGATGGGACCAGGAGTTGTAGTTCTAGGTCCTGCCTGTAGTAAGCAATCATGTGGGGAAAAGTGCCAACAAGTGCTGAGACGCTGTATTCCCACATTATTTATCAAACTGGTGGAAGGTAGAATTTCACTCAGTTGCCTCTAGCAACCAATCAGATTCCACTTTTCATTCTTCATAGATTTTTTGGAGAATAAAATGTGAAATTTGATTGGTTGCTAGGGGAAACTGAGACAATTCTACTTTACACCAGTTTGATAAATCTCCCCCATTGTGTTTTTAACATAAATGCAATGTAGGAACACAGCCTAAGGCCCCTTCCACATATCCATTAATTCTGCCCACATTTGTGGACCTGCAAATGCAGACACATGTGGACCCATTCATTTCTATGGCTCCCAAACACATTTGTACATGCTATGGATGTGTGTTGGGGCTGGGTTCTGTAACACAAAAGATACTGTTGAATCAATATACAACCCGTATTTGTGGCAAAGATCCCCTACCTTCAATGAAGGGGATTGTACCTTTGCAGACAGGTTGCGGACAACTGCATATGCACATCTGTAAACCTGTCAGTAGCTGTGGGTCAGTGGCTACAGGCAGGACTACAGATTTGTGAATGTGACCGTCACCTAACACTTGGCCCTCCCTGATCCAGTCTGCATGGCATCTTCCTCCACACTGCAGCCTCTAGTGATCATGTGACCTTTACTAGAGGCAGCAGACGACACAGCCAAGAGCTGGGAGAGGTAAGAGGTTCCCTACTGAGAAGGAGAACACCTGTCGTTTTTCTAGGGGTACTGGTGTGCATCCCTACTTAACCTATTGTTTGCTGAGTCAGGCAACATACACTCAGCCCAGCAATTGTGTGTGAGGGTAGTGGGATACTATGAGAGAGTATTCCACTCAAACATAACTTGTCATATGTTGCTGCCCATGGTGACACTAACAATTGTTATAATATATTCAGTATCCTTCCCCCAGTTCTGAGCTGCTGCTTTCTGCTGAAGACACAAAAACCTGTGTGTGAGCTTCCAAGACGGCTGATGTAAACAACAGCAAAAAGTGATTTCCAACAGCATCCGCAGTGACATACGTGTGTTTTATTCACACATCAGGGTACAAAAAAATGCAACGTTTCGGCCTACTGGCCTTTCTCAAGCATGAGAAAGGCCAGTAGGCCGAAAACGTTGCTGTTGGACTTTTATATTTTTTTTTGGCTGATGTAAACAAGTCCTTGGCAGGCTGTATCTGCAGCTTCTTTGTAGTGCTGGGAGGGTTGCTGATGAATCATCCCTGTATTACAAAGTTGCTATAAAGTTGTATATATGCACTTGTTTACATCAGCCGTCTCAGAGGGAGAAAAGCTCCCACACGTTTTTTTGTGTCTTCAGCAGAAAGCAGCAGCTCAGAACTGGAGGAAGGAGTCTCACCATGGGCAGCAACACATGAAAAGTTGTATTTCAGTGGAATACCCCTTCAAGTGGAAAACAGAGCAGGGACTCCTGGCAATATGACGCTATCCAGCTCTGCTTACTGCACGGCCTGAGGATGATCTTGCATCATTACTTCATCCTTACACAGTAGATTCATCCTGACTCAATAAAATAACAATACTTGTCATGTTTGTCATCCTTTTGGGAACCTGGATGCTTGAATAATTATATCTCAGTTTCCCAGGGACTATACTGGTCCTGACTGTAGAAATGAGTGGGTAGATGTAGTGAATCAGACGCTATACATGCCATCGGTAGCACAGAGATGGCACCTAACTTAAATCTGTGTTGTCATAGAAACCACCTACATTTTTATCTTAATAATTTCATACTGGGTACAGAGATATCTCTAACTATACATATAGACTATGCATATCCATATATATAGTGTATGTATCACACCTCCTTAATATACAGTATAGGGGCCATCAATATGTGCGGCAGGAGGAAGGAAGAAGACAGGAAATGTTCTATCAGCCGGCAGCATAGTGATGGTAACAAGTACAAGCTAGTTATTATGAATGGGCCATTATCAGGGTGACTCACCTACCATCCTACACGATGCCAAATCCGGAAACAATGTGACCTATTGTTCTGCCCGAGACGTACAATAAGCATAAGATAACTCCATGGTGGGATTATAAGAAAACTATTTTAAGAAGTGTTCTTCGTGGAAGTCTGATCATTTATAAGGAAATATGTTCAGATCAGATGATGTAAAGGTCAGAAAATCAGCCAGATCTAGGTATGTGCAGCCTGTGCAGTTGTGTAGGTCCTATTAATTAACATTATCAAAGGGGGGCGCCATTGGTCACGTTGACACACGAGGCTTGCACAAAAGATTACACGTTTGGAATGAAGTGTGTTCTCTTCTTGATTCATCGGATGGCTGTAGGTACAGGACATCTCCCATCATGCCTTGCCTTTATAGTAGCTGTACAAGGGCTTGCTGGTCCTTTAGGGAGAATGTTTATTGACTGTAATTGTCTTCACACATCCTGAGCCTCCAAGGCATCTTACTGATGTGAGAAATGTAAAAAAGGCCTAACATGGTAACAAGCTTCTGTCAAACTCATATCAGGAAAGACTTAAAGGGGTTATCCAGCGGGAAAAAAAATTCTTTCAAATCAACTGTTGTCAGAAATTTGTAATTTACTTCTAATTACAAATCTCAAGTCTTCCCATACTTATAAGATGCTGTATGTCCTGCAGGAAGTGTTGTTTTATTTACATTCAGAAATCTCTGCTGGTGTCTCTGCTGACACCTCTGTCCATGTCAGGAACTGTCTAGAGCAGTAGCGAATTCCCATAGAAAGCTTTTCCTGCTCAGGACCGTTCCTGTCTCGGACAAAGGTGTCAGCAGAGAGCACTGTGTCTGAATGTAAATAAAACACTTCCTGCAGGACATATAGTAGCTTATAAGTATAGGAAGATTTTAAATAGAAGTAAACTGGCACCAGTTGATTTGAAAGAAAAAAAAAATTAAGGATCTAAATCTGTATAGTCTGGATAAAAGAAGGGAAAGGGGGGACATGATCGAAGCCTTTAAAGAGGATGTATCATCAGGACCATCAGGTACATCCTCTTTAATCTTACCTACGGATCGAACGGCGCTGTCACGGCGAAGCCAGTGCCACGGTCCGTTTTTGGAACCGTGGCCCGCTTCCTGTGTCAACGCCGTTGTATCCACGGGTCCCGAGCCGGTGCTGAAGCACAGGAGACGGGCCGGCCCGCCCCCAGTGGAAGGGAATTCCCTCCCCTCTATGACACGGCTCCTTTAGAATCAATGGAGCCGCGTCATAGAGTGGAGGGAATTCCCTCCCACTGGGGACGGGCTGGCCCACCTCATGTGCTTGAGGACGGGCTAGAACGGCGTCGTACACGGGAATCGGGCCGCGGTTCCAAAAATGGACTGCGGCACCGGCTTCCCCGTGATGGCGCCGTTCGACCCGTGGGTCAGATTAAAGAGGATGTACCTCTTTAGTATGTTAAAGGACTGAATAAGGTTCAGGAGAGAAGGGTTTAAAGAAAAAAAACTGAACTCAAGAACAAGAGGACACAGTGAGAGGTTATCTGGAGGAAAGATCAGAAGCAACGTGAGAACATATTACTTTACTGAAAGAGTAGTAGATACTTGGGCCAAACTTCCAGCAGATGTGGTTGGTAAATCTACAATAACAGAATGTGAACCTGCCTGGGATAAACATATATCTATCCTAAGAT
Source organism: Dendropsophus ebraccatus (assembly GCF_027789765.1). Classification (NCBI taxonomy): domain Eukaryota; kingdom Metazoa; phylum Chordata; class Amphibia; order Anura; family Hylidae; genus Dendropsophus; species Dendropsophus ebraccatus. The sequence continues at coordinate 33,235,200 of NC_091454.1, read as the reverse complement.
AATAAGAATGGAAATACTAAAAGGGCAGATTAGATGACAAGGGGGGCTTGTCTATATAGAATCTTCATCCAGCCTGGAGCCAGTATGGTGGCTCAGTGGTTAGCACTGTAGACTTGCAGCACTAGGGTCCTGGGGTTCAATCCCACTACAGACAACATCTGCAAAGAGTTTGTATGTTCTCTCTATGTTTATGTAGGTTTGCTGCAAAACAAAGTACATGACCGACAACTATCTAATGCCTATGACGGCCAGCTTTAGGCTTTGTATGCAATTAAGTTATGTAATTCAAAATAAAATAAAAAACATGCCACATTGCCATATCTGCTGTACACCTGCACTTCATATCTGCTCAGTAAACTTATGGGCATCTCCAGGGCCGGACTGGGACTTAAAATCAGCCCTGGCAATCAAACCCCAGCAGCCCACATACCATATCATGGATAGCCGTGTAAAATACGAGCTGTAGCAAATTCTGCTTCATTTAGCCGTGTCCCCACTACTCCCTTAAACATGTGAACCCCACCATCAGCAACTAAAAATAATGATATAACATAATCTGCTGTGGATTTGATGCGGCATATTTATGTATATATTTAAACTGATTAAATCGCAAGCATCAAATCTGCATTGGATTAGGTATGAACGTGCCCTTAAAGGGAACCTGTGGGGTCTATACCAGGTACACAGCTGTAGATCCCAGCGTACAGATCAGGGACTGGACCTTTAGTCCATTGTAAACCTCTATAATCATTCTTTCCATTACCAGCTGAAGTGTCACAGAGGTGGAGCCACAGCAGCACCTTCTGCCCGCCCCTTCCTGCTCTGACTGATGGAAATATAGGGTGCTGCTGCTGCGGCTGCTGTTGTGAAACTTTAGTTGGTAATGAAAAAGACAATTACAAAAGTTTACACTGGACTAAAGGTCCTGTCAGTAATATCTCCCTCACACCTGTCTGCTGAGATCTACAGCCCTAGACCTGGTACGGACCTCACAGATTCCCTGTAAAGGAGAAAAACATGGCCACCTTCTTCCAGAAACAGTCTCACACTCTTCTTCAGTTTGTGTGAGGTATTGCAGCTCAGTTCCATTGAAGTGAATGGAGCCAAGCTGTAATACCACACACAGTCTGAGGACAGGGGTGGTGCTGTTTTTGGACAAAAGTTACTATATTTTTTAAATCCCTTTTATCCTGACTATGTCTGCACATCATATAATGGTGGTATAAACAGTAAGGTTTTAATTATTAAAATGTGTCTGCTGGTTGTGATCTCATGTGTAATCAAAGCTACATAATGAGCTGCTAGATAGATATTTCCTACTGGATATCTATCTATCTATCTATCTATCTATCTATCTATCTATCTATCTATCTACTATCTATCACCTATCTATCTATCTATAAGCAGGAGAAAGCCGCACATCCAAAGGTGCATGAAGCGGGTGCTGCACGGAGTCAATCCCTTGGCTCGGGGATCCCCAGAAGTATGTCGAGATATTCCGCAGCACACCAGCATTCGTGAAAAAGGTGATTTATTACAAAAAGTACAAAAAATACAGGCGATGCATCTCCTGTATTTTTTGTAATAAATCACCTTTTTCACGAATGCTGGTGTGCTGCGGAATATCTCGACATCTATCTATCTATCTATCTCCTATCTATCTATCTAGAATTTCCTGTGCATGATAATACTGTCATTGTTAATAACACCAGTAAGCAAATATTATCCCCATACTGTACACGTTACTGCCATACTGTTACTAAGCAAACCCACCAATATTTCCTATACTACCAGTATATAAGTAACAAATAATATCACCACACCATAAGCACTGCCATTACCACCACATAATGACTAATACCGCTACACTGTGACTGAACACAATCCACTATATACAACACTAATATTACCAATAATACCAGAATACACAGGACGAGTAATACCATCACACCATGCCCACTACTCTCAGCATACGGTGACTGGATAATACCACTATATTGTCACCAAATAACAGCCACCATATAAAGACCAATATTCTTCCAAAGCAGTGACCATAAAACACAGGTGTCAAACACCAGCCTTCCAGCTGTTACATCACTACAAATCCCATCATGCCTGGACAGATAAACCATGATGGGAATTGTATTTTTGCAACACCTGGAGGGCCGGAGTGTGACACCCCTGATACAGAGGTAGATCCCAGCTGTATAAAGGTTCTGCAGACCTTATAAGTGATTATAGTGCAGTTACATCCTGTCACTCACAGTAGGCGTCTTCTCTGCATGACGAGACGTCCACTTTTCCTTTTCTTCTCCATCTATCTCCGGCCATCATGAAGGCTTCTCTGGCCATGACTCCTCTCCACGGGATCTGTCAGACAGACATTTTAGGCTTCTTGCTCCAGCAACATCCTCATCTATACATCCCTCCATATATAATAGCCTCCCCTCCCCCGCTGCACATCTCTCCATACAGAATAGCCCCCCCTGCTGTACATCCCCCCATATAGAATAGCCCCCCGTGCACCCCCCATATAGAATGGCCCCCCTGCTGTGCATCCCCCCATATAGAATAGCCCCCACGTGCATCCCCCCATATAGAATAGCCCCCCTGCTGTGCATCCCCCCATATAGAATGGCCCCCCCTGCATGCCCCCCGTGCATCCCCCCCATATAGAATAGCCCCCCTTGCATCCCTTGAAATATAGAATAGCCCCCCTTGCATCCCCCAATATAGAATAGCCCTCCTGCATCCACCGATATAGAATAGCCCCCTGCTGTGCATCCCCCAATATAGAATAGCCTCCCCTGCATCCCCCAATATAGAATAGCCCCCCTGCATCCCACCATATAGAATAGCCCCCTGCTGTGCATCCCCCCAATATAGAATAGCCTCCCCTGCATCCCCCAATATAGAATAGCCACCTGCATCCCCCAATATAGAATAGCCCCCCGTGCATTCCCCCCATATAGAATAGCCCCCAGTGCATTCCCCCCCCATATAGAATAGCCCCCCTGCATCCCTTGAAATATAGAATAGCCCCCCTTGCATCCCCCAATATAGAATAGCCCTCCTGCATCCACCGATATAGAATAGCCCCCTGCTGTGCATCCCCCAATATAGAATAGCCTCCCCTGCATCCCCCAATATAGAATAGCCCTCCTGCATCCCCCAATATAGAATAGCTCCCCTGCATCCCCCAATATAGAATAGCCCCCTGCTGTGCATCCCCCCAATATAGAATAGCCTCCCCTGCTGTGCATCCCCCCAATATAGAATAGCCTCCCCTGCTGTGCATCCCCCCAATATAGAATAGCCTCCCCCTGCATCCCCCAATGTAGAATAGCCCCACTGCATCCCCCAATGTAGAATAGCCCCCCCTGCATCCCCCCCAATGTAGAATAGCCCCCCTGCATCCCCCCAATATAGAATAGCCCCCCTGCATCCCCCCAATATAGAATAGCCCCCCTGCTTTACCCCAATATAGAATAGCATCCCCCTGCATCCCCCCAATGTAGAATAGCCCCCCTGCATCCCCCCAATGTAGAATAGCCCCCCCTGCATCCCCCCAATATAGAATAGCCCCCCTGCATCCCCCCAATATAGAATAGCCTCCCCCTGCATCCCCCCAATGTAGAATAGCCTCCTGCTGTGCATCCACATAAATCCCCCCCCCCCCCCCATGGCCACATGTGAAGGGGTAAAAAAAAAAAACACACACATTCTCACCTGTCAACTCGCTCCTGGCAGCTTCTTCCTCCCGGATCTTCGGTCACTGCACCTGCCTCCTGCTGCAGCGTCTCTCTTCTCTCTCCTGCCAGGTCCTCAGCGGCGCGTCACGGAAGTGACGTCAGCCGCTGGAGGCCTGGCAGAGGTGCCTGCAGACGTGCCTGCGCGCGGCACGTCTGCGACCCCGGGCCGGCCCTGACACCTTCCGGCTACGAAGACCGGCCGGCCACAGGAGTGACTGGCAGGGCCGGGGGCCAATGGCTCCCTGGCTCTGTCAGTCAGAGCGCGGCCGCTGCAGACTGTGAGCGTTCATCTTGAACGCTCACAGTTAAAGGGCCAGGCCACCGGCCCTCTGCAGAGGCTGAATGAATAGCGCAGCGGCCGGCTGCGCTATTCTTGCAGCCACTGCTGAGGGCCGGTGCACATGGGGGCCAGGAACGGCGGCCCCCGGACTGGTAATCCTGGCAGCCCAGCGGGCATTTGCCCGCTTTGCCAGATTACCAATCCGGGCCTGGGCATCTCTGATGTGTTAATTTATATTTATTTTTCACAAAATCTGCAAGTGAACCTTCCAGTAGTCTCCAACAGGCTATTTCTAGTATGTAGATGTACCACAGTTCTATACATACAGGAGAAGTCTACAACATTTACACGTATATAGTTTAGAAGGGGAAGAATGAAGGGGAAAAGTGACGAGTCATTACTAATACTGGAAACAAGTTGATTTTCTTGTCTGATCCTGTTCAGACACATGTAATTCTGCATATGGTGCCACACCGTTCAGATGACTCATGGCCTCCAGAGCTGATAGATGAGAAGGTGTCATCCTAAATAATGAGAATGAAAATAAATGATGTTAACTAAACACTAAGGTAAGTCAACCTTTCTGCACATTCAGTCTGTATTCGGTCCCTGGCCTCCTTTACAAGTATCTCCAGTTGTCTGGGCGTCTCCCCACCCTGCGTATATTCCACCCCTCAGCTGTTCGGACCGATATATTTCTTTGCTCATTAAATGTCTCTAGCCATCTCATTTTCCACCCTCCATATGTCCTCAGGATGCCAGCAGGGACGACTATTAGTCGTATTCTGTATTAAGTGATACAATGTGATTCGTTTCTTAGGGATGCAACATTTAATGGAGTCATTTTTTTTTAAAAAAATTGGGTTGGTGGCAAAAGTACACGACCATTATGTAACCAGTAGAGATGAGCGAACCTCCAGCATGCTCGAGTCGATCCGAACCTGAACTTTCGGCATTTGATTAGCGGTGGCTCCGGAACTTGGATAAAGCACTAAGGTTATGTGGAAAACATGGATATAGTCATTGGCTGTATCCATGTTTTCCAGACAACCTTAGAGCTTTATCCAAGTTCAGCAGCCCCAGCAAATCAAATACCGAACGTTCAGGTTCGGATGGACTTGAGCCCGAACCCGGTTCGCTCATCTCTAGTAACCAGTATTTAGACTACATTATTTTTTTTTTTTTTTTTAAATTTGTTTTTATTAGATTTTTAAACAGTTTTACAACAGTAAGGCCTATATTTGGCCTTAAAAAACCATAAGCAATGAACATAAATAATAAATGGAAACAAAAGAAAGAACAACAAATGAGAAAAAGAAAATTATGCATATCAGCCATAACATAATGAACTTAACAGTTCTTCAAGAAAAAAGATTCTTTGTACGCGTATCGGGGTTAGGGATTACTTTATATAGGGAGATAGTGCCCAGCTCTTCCAACGTTTTGTAGCTTTTACATTGGGTAGTGTTGTGGGGGTAAGATAAATCTCGTGATGATATTGTGAATTAACACGGTTGATAACTTCTGATATATTAGGTGGATTGGGTGACTTCCAGGCATGTGCCAATGATAGTCTAGCTGCAATAAGAATATGATTAATCACAGTTCTCGTATGAGTAGAGAATAGAGATAAGTTTATATCTAAAATAGCAAGAGCTTTATCTTCTTTACACGGAGTAGAGGAGATGTTGGAAATTAATAAAAAAACATTTTTCCAGTATTGTGATATGACAGGGCATGACCACCACATGTGGAGTTGGTTAGCGACTTGATTGCAGCCTCTCCAGCATAATTTTGAATAATTGGGTACAATATGAGCTAATCTTGCAGGTGTGAGATACCATCTTAAATTGATTTTGCGCATAAGTTCCATATGATTTATGCATTTAGAGTGGTTAGAAATTTGTTTAATTGCTGAAAACCATTGTTCACATGTGAAGGAAGTACCCATTTCCTCCTCCCATTTTAGCATGTATGCTAGTTTGGGTTTGGATTCATAGTCAACATTGTCTGTCAGGTTATTATAGATATGTGAGTAACCTTTCTGATAGCCTTTCCAGCTGAAGAAATATTTATGTATATTTGTCAATTTTTGGGGCTTTTGGAGCCATTTATATTTATTAAAATGTTGTGTTATCTTTGTAAGTTGAGATTGGGGAGGTGTGGTAAGTGTGGTTGAGATTGTAGGGTCTAAGTTTGTTGCGACATGTAGAGGTTTGTAAAAGTCTGCTAATGTTAGGTAACCGGCATTATGCCATTTATCATATTGTAAAGCCGGTAAGATCAGTTTTAAGAATTCTAAGGGAACATCTTCTTTTGTTATGTATAACCAATTTTTTTTTAGTATATATTTATTCCATAGGAGAATAGAGTCAGACATGGTAGTTAGAGGAGTCTCAGGATGCTTTATTTTGAACATAGAGGCAAGTAAAAGGTGTTTTGTGGAATATCCAGGAATGATATTGTTTTCAATTTGAGACCATCTGTGAAGATCGGAGGAATTCCATCCAATGGCAAGTGGTTCTAGGATGGCTGCCGTGTTACAAGCTGAAAGGTTTGGAACTCCCATACCTCCGAACCGGAGTTTTGTGTATAAGAGGGGTTTTGCTACTCTGGCTCTTTTACCTCCCCAAATAAATTTTAGTAGTGTGGATTGTATCTTGTTTAACAATGTTTGTGGGATTAGGTAAGGTATTGTTCTACAGAGGTATAAAAATTTGGGTAATAATAGCATTTTTACTATATTTATTTTTGCAATCCAGGATAATGGTGTTTTAGATAGTCGAGAACATTCATCTTGTATGGTCATGAGAAGTTCATTATAATTTGTTTTTATGGTTTCCGCTGGAGTTGAAGTTAGTTTAATGCCTAAGTATGTAATATTTGACATAGCCCAGTTGAAATTAAATTTAAGGATTTTTGAACGGATTGGTGATGAAATATTAAGGGGTAGGATAGAGGATTTGTTTATGTTCAGTTTGTAGTAAGAAACTTTGGAGAATTCTTTTATGATGTCTACTATTGTTTTTAGTGAAGAAATTGGAGATTGACATATGAGTAGGACGTCGTCAGCGTATAAACCAATTTTATGCTCATAGTCTTTAATTTTTATCCCTTTAATTTTTGGGGAGGATCTAATGTATTCTGCTAGGGGTTCCATGCATAAGGTAAAAATAAGAGGGGAAAGGGGACATCCTTGACGTGTACCATTTGAGATTGTGAATGATTGTGATAAGTAGCCGGAAGCTAATACCTTAGCTGAGGGGAATGTGTAGAGGGCTAAAATTGCATCTTTTATAATTGAACAGAAACCGAATTTCTCCAAAATAAGATCTAGGTAGTTCCAGTTTACTCTATCGAACGCTTTTTCAGCGTCGAGTGAGAGCAGAGCGGTAGGTATTTTTGATTTATTTGCTAGTTCGATCAAATCTAAAAAGCGTCTCGTACCATCTCTGGTTTGGCGACCTTGAACAAAACCTACTTGGTCTTGCGCAATGAGAGAGGGGAGAACAGCATTTATTCTAGTAGCTAATATTTTGGCATAAAACTTGGTTTCTGAGTTTAATAAGGATATTGGTCTAAAGTTGGCAGTTTGGTCTAGAGACTTCCCTGGTTTCGGTAGTGTAGTTATTATGGCCTGTAACATTTCAGGTAGAGGAGATTTATTAGAGATTATACTATTAAATGTTTCAGTTAAGATAGTTGAAAGCTGCGGATAGAAGAATTTATAATATTCATTTGGAAGTCCATCTGGGCCGGGAGATTTGTTATTTTTCGATAAGTGGATGGCGTTTCTGACCTCTGTTTCCGTTATGGGGCTACTGAGTGTTTTTAGTTGTGAATGAGTAAGTGATGGTAGAGAAAGTTTATGGAGGAATGCTTCTATTTCTTTTTTATCGGGGGTATAATTATTTGGGTCTTTATTTAAGTTATAAAGGTTACTGTAGAAATTAGCGAATTCATCTGCAATTTTTTGAGGGTTGAAAATTTTTTTTCCATCTGCGGTTTTAATATAGGAAATTTTTTGCTTTGCTTGTGTAATTTTTACTCTTTTTGCCAAGGTTTTACCAGCTCTATCCCCGCTTATATAGAAGTTCCAATTAAGGCGTTTAAGTGTTCTTTCGTACTGAAACAACAAGGCTTTTTGTAGAGATCTCTTACATTCTAAGATTTGTTCTGCCAACAAAGGTGTTGGGGAGATTTTCATTTGAATCTCTAATTTATGAAGGTTGGATAGTATGGAATTTATTTCTTTATCTTTTTCTTTTTTTGCTCTAGCATTTAACTGTATAAAAACTCCTCTAATGAAAGCCTTGTGAGCACACCACAATATTTCTGGTGAGGATACTGAGTGTGTGTTTAAGTTAAAATATTCATTTAGTTGATTGGTTACGAAGTCTATATTTTTTTGTGATTTGAGTAAAAAAGTGTTTAGTCTCCAGGGAGTTGTGTGTTTAAGATAGAAACGGTCAGTAATGGTTATGCTAACTGGAGCGTGGTCGGACCAGGTAATCAGGTCTATTTTGGCTTCCGCTACATTATGTACAAGAGAGTTATCTATTAGAAAAAAGTCTAATCTGGAGTAGCCCATATGTGGGTGAGAGAAAAAAGAATAATCCTTTTCATTGGGGTGTAAGTATCTCCAAATATCGTGTAAATTTTCTTCTAGGAGCGTAGTTTGGAGGTCAGTGTAATTGTGTAATTTAGACTACATTATATTATCACATCACATTGAGATGTATAAGGAGACTTAAATCATTGTTGGGCTAACTATCATACCTTGTGGTCTCTGATCTAGTCACATCTTGCGCCTACATGGCTTCCAATTTGTAATTACTCACAGTCCCGTCATCCTCCCACCCTCTTAGGATCTCTTTACAAAGGCTATCGGGCAGCAAGGGCTGCATGTACATTGTTAGCGATGTCCATGCAGCCCTTGCCGTTAGTGTAAAATAATAAAGTATTAACTCACCTTAGCACATTCCCCGATGTCCTCGGAGGTCTTCCCCGCTGTCTGCAGCCCTGCCTTCTGTTCCGGTCTCTGCACTGACAGCCCGTGGCTTCTTAGCCAATTAATGGCCGAGACTTAAAGAGGACCTGTCGCCCCCAGTGCCGGGGTGACAGGCTCCCGACCCCCGCTAGAGCCTCTCATACTTACATGATCGCGCCGCTGAGATGAGTCCGACGCTCATAAAGAATGAATGGTAAGTCCGACGCTCCATTCATTCTCTATGAGCGTCGGACTCATCTCTGCGGCACACGCGCCAGGCTTCCTGCGGGGGTATCTCCATCGCAGGACCCGGCGCGATCAAGTAATTATGAGGGGCTCTAGCGAGGATCGGGAGCCTGTGACAGGTCCTCTTTAACACTGCCTATACAGGTGACTAACAGGAAAAGGCACATACATTGATATCTATGAACATGGATTGTCCTTAAAGAGGTTCTCTGGGAAAAATGTTCTGTTCTCTGTACTGACAATCCGTAGCGATGCGCGCCCAACTCCTAATGATTTTAGGTCTGGACTTAAAGAAAAGATCAGCCAAGAATGATCGGCTGATCGTTCTCTCTATTACATGGAGAGACCTGATTCAACAGATAATTCGTTTAATAGGGCCCTTCCCCCTGCAGGAGATTCCGAATTATAATTCGTTTTTGTGAGACAATTTGATGGCAGTCAATGTATTGAATGACAAACACTTCAACATGGATTAGGTTGCTAATAAATATTACATGGTGCCACTTGTTTATATGCCATATAAATGAAGGGGTTTGCTTCTCTTTATAGATATTACAGTTGTATCTCTGTGCTGTACACTCACCGGCCACTTTATTAGGTACACCATGCTAGTAACGGGTTGGATCCCCTTTTGCCTTCAGAACTGCCTCAATTCTTCGTGGCATAGATTCAACAAGGTGCTGGAAGCATTCCTCAGAGATTTTGGTCCATATTGACATGATGGCATCACACAGTTGCCGCAGATTTGTCGGCTGCACATCCATGATGCGAATCTCCCGTTCCACCACATCCCAAAGATGCTCTATTAGATTGAGATCTGGTGACTGTGGAGGCCATAGGAGTACAGTGAACTCATTGTCATGTTCAAGCAGAAATCGAGACTCATCAGACCAGGCAACATTTTTCCAATCTTCTACTGTCCAATTTCGATGAGCTTGTGCAAATTGTAGCCTCAGTTTCCTGTTCTTAGCTGAAAGGAGTGGCACCCGGTGTGGTCTTCTGCTGCTGTAGCCCATCTGCCTCAAAGTTCGATGTACTGTGCATTCAGAGATGCTCTTCTGCCTACCTTGGTTGTAACGGTTGGCTATTTGAGTCACTGTTGCCTTTCTATCAGCTCGAACCAGTCTGCCCATTCTGCTCTGACCTCTGGCATCAACAAGGCATTTCCGCCCACAGAACTGCCGCTCACTGGATGTTTTTTCTTTTTCGGACCATTCTCTGTAAACCCTAGAGATGGTTGTGCGTGAAAATCCCAGTAGATCAGCAGTTTCTGAAATACTCAGACCAGCCCTTCTGGCACCAACAACCATGCCACGTTCAAAGGCACTCAAATCACCTTTCTTCCCCATACTGATGCTCGGTTTGAACTGCAGGAGATTGTCTTGACCATGTCTACATGCCTAAATGCACTGTGATTGGCTGATTAGAAATTAAGTGGTAACGTGCAGTTGAATTAACACACAAATACGCTGCACATGAGTCTCTCACACTGGTGTGTAAGTTAGAGGGCCTGTGAACCTCCAATAGCAATCCAAAATAAAACAGAAAATGCACACCATAGATTCTTTTGAACTTTTCTTTATCCACAAGAATTTTAGGATAAACATGCACATAAGGTATATCACCCAACACTCGTGCTCATCGTCTTCAGATGCTGTGTGAGAGACAAACAAAGTCCTTTAAGGCTCCATCAGAGCTCTGTCATCCTCATGGAAGTGATCGGCGTTGCGGAAGCAGACGCCGGATTCTGCGACGTTTCGTGGAATAGCTCCACTTTGTCAAGCATCACGTGATCAGCCCACCACCAGTATAAAAAGGCTAGGAAGTATCGCGAGACTTCCTAGACTACGGGTACAAAAAGATACAATTAGATACATCATATCACAATCATCTAAACATAAATATTACACATTGACCAATCTAAGTGGTCACAAGATAATCCTCCTAAGTGGAAAAGAGTAAAGTATCAAAGTACCCGCTAAGCAAGTGGAGCTACAAAAACGCACTGAAACCGCATGCTTCAGTGCAAAAACGCTACAAAAACGCACTGAAACCGCATACTTCATTCAGACCTCCCGGATTCAGCGTACCAAGACGCTGAATCCAGAATGTCTCTTTCTGCAGTAGTCTTTTCTTGATCTGCATGTCATTCTCACCCTCGATCTCTTCTAACACCATCCAACGTAAATCGCTGACCTGGTGTCGGCATGTGACAAAATGGCGAGCTACGCCAGTTTTTCCAAAATCATTTTCTGGTACGATACCTTTGTTTAATATACATCGTCTAATCGCTGATTTGTGTTCGCCCAATCTAATCTTAACCATTCTAGATGTTTGGCCAACGTAGGCAAGCCCACATGGGCACTTGAGGAGATATACGACCTGTTTAGAATTACAGGAGAACCATCCTTTGACATCAATCGGATGTCCTTTTGAGGGATGATTCACTGTATTACCCCTAATGATGGAATTACAGTGCTGACATTTATGACAGGGGAAGGTACCCTTTTTAGCAGCTCTGATGAACGTTTGTCTGCTTAGTTTTTTCTTACCTATGTCGGCCCTTACAAGCTGATTGGCCAGGGTTTTTACCCTTTCAATGTGTGGTGAAATTGAAAGAAAAAAAACACCATTCTTTTTTTTGGGGGGCTTCGTTTTTTTACGCCGTGTGTCCTATGGAAAAACTGACATATTATGTATGTTCCTAAAGTCGTTACAATTACAACAATATATAACATGTATAACTTTTATTGTATGTGATGGCCTGTAAAAAATTCAAACCATTGTTAACAAATATATGTTGCGCCATGATGTGTTCTTTCTACCGGTACCTTGATTGCGCATATGCGACTTTTTGATAGCTTTTTATTACAATTTTTCTGGATTTGATGCGACCAAAAATGCGCAATTTTGCACTTTGGGATTTTTGGCGCTTACGCCATTTACCATACGAGATCAAGAATGTGATTAATTAATATTTTGGGCGATTACACACTCGGCGATACCAAACATGTTTATTTATTTATTTATTTTTATTTATAAAATGGGAAAAGGGGGGTGATTCTGACTTTTTTTTAGGGGAGGGGGCTTTTTATTAATAATGACACTTTATTTTTAACCTTTACACTTATACTAGAAGCCCCCATGGGGGACTCCTAGTATAAGTGCACTGATCTCTCATACAGATCTATGCTGCATAGATATGCAGCATAGATCGATGAGATCGGCACTCGTTTGCTTCCGGCTGCTGCAGCCGGAAGCAACCAAGTGCCGAGCCGGGATCAGCGCCATTACGGCGCAGACCCCGGCCGGCACCAGTCACGGAGATCGCTCCTCCGTGACAACGTCACGGGGGAGCGATCTCCCCACTAGACACCAGGGAAGAGCTGTTCTGAAGTCTTTAGATGCAGCTGTCAACTTTGACAGCTGCATCTGAAGACTTAATTAGCGGGCACGGCTATCGGACCGTGCCCGCTAATAGCCGCGACCCCGGGCTACATGCGGCACCCGGGACCGCGGCGGTTCAGAGCGGGGTCGCTGTGCGGCCTTGCTCTCAACGCCCCCACCCGCGCGAGGACGTACAGTTACATCCTCGTGCGGGAAAGGGTTAAGAGGAGTCCCAGGAGTAGGCAAGTTTGAATCAGGTGACAGTTACCCAACCCTTGGGTTTAGCAGTGCATCTGTGACAAGAGTCTGTGACAAGAAATCTGTAGCTCCGTCTGTGTCTTGCTCTCTCAAAAGGACCAGAAAAAAAAGACCCATCCCACCAGGATCTAACTCACCTATATAGGAGGTACCGGGTCCATTGTCCTATTGGTGGGGAAGGTGTTAGAGAAAGGAGAAGGAAGAAGTGTAATTGGTGGGTTGTGTATGTGAGGTACCTGCACCAGTGATTGGTTGAACAGTGAACAGAACTAACAGTTAACCCTTTACCCTCAGACGTGCATAGGGACAAATAGGGGAGAGAAGGAAACCAAAAGGTGCAAAAAGGCACCCATCATCCCACAGTGTGACATCTGACAGAGTTATCGTTCAACAAGTAGTAAAAGACTTGATGACACACCTGTACCGGGACAATACATGTCCAAGGGACCATGACAAGGGGAGGCCACAGACATTTCACATGAATTTTCATGGATATAGTGGTCTGTATAAGGCACATGCCTGGAGGCCCAGATCACTCACATTCCGGAACATAACCTTACTGTATATAGACTGTAATACTCTTTTACACTCTCCTGAGGTCGGGACATTGTAACCACTTCCTTTCTGAAAGAGAAAAATAAAAATCTAGTTTCATTAGATGTCAACGCAAAAGGAGCAAATCCAAACAAACAATGAGTAAGAAGATGAGTAAGGAGGGAAGAGGAAACGGCTAAAATTAGTGAACTCCGCTGCCCGCAGTGCTGTGAATCCTGTTTGCATTCATTGTGGAGCTGTACAGACCTTGCTGACTGATGGAATATCCTGTTATCCTGGACAACATCATCACAAATGAGCAAACAAACAGCGCAGCAGCCAAAACTATAGTACACAGTATACATAATAAACCAACATCCAATAATGCTGATAGTATGATAATGTACAGTTAAAGGAGAAGTCCGGCAAAATTTTATTAAAGTATTGTATGGCCCCCCCCCCCCCCCAATTTATACAAATTACCAATATACAGCTATTACGGGAAGTGCACATAAAGTGTTTTTTTTCCCCTGCACTTACTACAGCATCAAGGCTTCACTTCCTGGATAACATGGTGATGTCACGACCCGACTCCCAGAGCTGTGCGGGCTGTGGCTGCTGGAGAGGATGATGGCAGGGGACACTGAGGGACACAGGGCACTGGAGGGACACTGAGCATCCCCCTGCCATCATCCTCTCCAGCAGCCACAGCCCGTACAGCTCTGGGAGTCGGATCATGACATCACCATGTTATCCAGGAAGTGAAGCCTTGATGCAATAGTAAGTGCAGGGAAAATAGCACTTTGTGTGCATTTCCCGTAATAAGTGTATATTGGTGATTTGTATAACTTTGTAGGGAGAATAAACACTTTCGCCAGACTTCTCCTTTAAAGTGTCACTGTCGTTATAACTTTCAAAATCTAAATCAGCAGTAGATGTGATATAAAGCAAGTTTGCAATTTACATTCATTATTTTTTTTTTGTTGTTATCATGGAAGACACAGCACTTCCTGTTTTCTGACTGTTTTTTTCACAAAAACAGGAAACAGTCAGAAAACAGGGAGTCCCGTGTATCCCAGACCATCTGAGCGCTCACCGAGAGAAGGCAGTCATGTGACTGTTGAGCTGTCACTCTCTGTACTGGCTGGAATTCCTGTGTTTAGTCTGTTTTTTTTAAACAGCACAATTTAGAAAATCTGTCTTCAGGAGACTGGACCTGGATTTCTGGTAAGTTCAGCTTTGTTTTACAGTATAACAACAACAGAATTCATAAATGTATATTGCAACTTGCTTTATATCACATCTACTGTTGATTTACATTTTGGAAGTTCTAACAACAGAGACACTTTAACACTAGTATACAGGAAACAAATATCACTATGCTGTTATTGAACAAATCCCTGTATATCAAGAGAGCAAAATTATCAATAATACCACAACACGAGAGACAAGTAATACTGCCACATCCCCTAACAAACAGACAATTATTTCACGGTCTGAGGCTATGCTCACACAATGTATATTTTCGTAAAATTATTACATATGATTATTACGAGAATATACGTAGCAATGCTGTCTATGGGATCCCGGCCGGAGCGTATACCCCTTTTATACGCTCCAGCCGGGATCCCCAGCGGCGCTGCAAACAACTGACATGTCAGTTTTCTGCGGCCGCTATTCATTGAATAGCGGCCGTTGAAAACCAGTGCCCACTGTGGAGCGAGCGTCTCCGGCTGCTCACTCCATAGCGTGCCATGGAGAGTTCTGATGGGGGCGTAATGATGAGGCCATAAAGATCATACGGCCGGTACTGCAGTACCGGACGGGATGATCTATTCCGGTCGGTCTCTTACATTGTGTGAACATAGCCTAAAACCGCTTCATCATGCTGTCCGTTTTCCTGACCTGCTGGATCTTCAGTAAAGCTTATTTTCTGTGAACTGGTAAGTGCCATCTTCTACTGTCTATACTTACCTTTACTGCCCCCATATAGTAGATAGGCCCCTTATAAAAATAAAATCCACTTTCCTCTTTTCACTCCCCTGCCTCTGAAGCAATGGACCAGACTCAATTGCGTTATACTTTCCAACTGTGTGAGCACCCTAACAAGGCACATACAGCGAAAAACTGTGCTCACCTGGCAATCCCGGGTAGGCCCCCCTTCCCTTTTGGTTCTGGTCAAACTCTCTTCAATCATGATTGTCACACCCCCTGCTTATATGATAGCTAAGAAGGAGAATATACTATACAGAAATGTATATTAGACACTAGGATAGGCCGTCTATTATCCATGTTTGATAACTGTCAGGGCCCACTGCTAGCATTTACATCTTCTATACCTCTTTACTGGACTGTGTCCTAACACAGACAATGGGGGACATGTATGAAATGGCCTAAATGCCTTTTTTACGCGCAGATGGGGCAGATCGGCGTTAAAATATTCACAAATGGTCTTTTTATTTGTTTTTGTTTTTTAGGATCTCCTTCAATCTGGGGTCTAGACTTTAAATTGTAAGTAGAGAAAAGCTAAAAAGCAAAAGGGCAGAAATGGAGATTTGCCTGTGGGTTTCTTAGAGGTCTCTCAGCAGGATAGAGGGAGATGATTTCTAGGTTCTCTCTATGGTAAAGCTACTCTGGCAGCTTCAGGGAAGATGTCCTCTCTGTCCTGCTTCATTATCACATTTTCTCCTATAGCGGAATATATCAGATATCTGCTGAGCGCCAGCTGATTATCTACAATACAGCTGAGTATAGTCAGAATAAGAAGGGTGGTGCTTCATGTTCGGACATGCATCCAGTCTATCTGAAGGGCAATGTGGTGTCAGTTTTAGTTTTGTGAACAACAGAAAGTATATTGTATTCTACAGCCTTGTTTTTATATTAGTCATCCTGGGTCCAAAAGCAAAATCTGTGAAAGAGCCCCCATCCACCATGGACCAAACAGGTACCTGGACTCACGTCTCCGTCCTACATCATTTTAAGTGCATACTATTATCTCATTTGGCCCTTGGATAACAATAAGTGGTTGTTATTTGAAACTATAATCATTTATCATATCTTTCCATTCCATTTACAGTATAACCATTTATCAGAATCCAGAGCACAATGGGACCACATTTGGTGATGACATGTTCCCTTTAATATTTAAAGGGATTTTTAAATAAACTGGTATCAGAAAATCATGCAGATTTGTAAATTACTTCTGTATAAAAAATCTCCAGCTTTCCAGTACTCATCAGCTGCTGTGTGTCCTGCAGGAAGTGGTATTCTTTGCAGTCTGACACAGTGCTCTCTGCTGCCACCTCTGTCTGTGTCAGGAACTGTCCAGAGCAGTAGCAAATATTATACCCTCCTGCTTTGCACAGTACCTATCACGGACAGAGGTGGCAGCAGAGAGCACTGTGTCAGACTGAAAAGAATTCACCACTTCCTGCAGGACATACAGCAGCTTTTTTTTTGCACTGCATGAAAGTACAACATATAAACGAGTACCCAACGAAGATACTATACAGTACTCCATATAATGCATAGCTCTGGGCTTGGTTCCTAGTAAGGTATAATATTTTTAGTTAATAAAATATATAGAAAAAAACAACATATAGGAACATAGGAACAGTGCAGCCCACAGCAAAACTCAAATTCTCCTTTAAGATTCAATGGTCTATGAAGCTTTTGTTACATATGTGTAAAGATGACTAATTGGAGAAAGTGGAAATGTATTAATAGCTGTGAGTCATGATGACTGAAGAAATGATGCTGTGGAGTTATATAACCATGTGTTGTTATGTTAAATTATATAGCTATCTGAGATCTCGGCACAGTTCTCTGTGAGACCAAGAGATAAATTAGCACCGCAATATGGAGTGTGAGCAGAGCCCAAACTAGCATTAATGCAATCAGAAACAGAAGAACAGCTGAGTTCGGCACTGCCCAAGTGTCTCAGGCTATACTTGTGGCTCACACTGACCTTGAGGGTAAAATATATTTCAAACACTGACTTCTAGGGTTGTGCTCTCGGTAAATAAAGACTGAAGGAACGAGGGTACCCTGAGGAAACTCTAAGTAAAGCACATACTAAAGCAAATAACACAGATCGTAATACCCTACTGAAAAATAAATCTAAAAGCGAAACTAAAAAAGAGAAAAGATTTTGCTTTTCCTTTAAAAATACTCCCCTAAATTATCAAATAAAAAGGGCTATACAAAAAAACTGGTATATACTAGAGAGTGACCCACTATTAACAGAAGTAGCTAACCGTAAACCTATAGTTACTCATAGACGCAACCGCACCATCGGCGATAGTGTGAATAGCGGTAAATTAAATACTCAGAAAACGTGGTTGGAAAAGAGTCTCCCTAAAGGAAATAAAAAGTCACCAATGTTCATTTTGCTCCCAAAATCTGGCAACTAATATGCTTACATTGGGAGGAAAAAAATTGGGAAGTTAGACAGCTCATAACTTGCCAAAGCCCATATATTATTTACGTCATTATGTGCTCTTGCGGATACTACTATATAGGAAAAACTAAACGTAAATTATTCCATAGAATAAGAGAACATCTCTATTCCATAACTTCAGGCAAGGGAGCTACTAAACTTATTGAACATGTGAAACATCATCATGGTGGAAATAAAAAATCACTCATGTTTGCAGGACTAGAGAGGATAGATGTACCTGAAGGGGGCGGAGATAGGCATTCAGCGCTTCTTAGAAGAGAAGCATTTCTCATAGCGCACTTTGAAGCCATGGGTCCACTAGGTCTTAACGAAAAAAATGAATATAATGACTTCTTATGATTTGTTTTTAACTGGTTTAATTACATGTCATGTTTATGCTAATTTAGGAGGTTGTACTATATATGCATAGACGCTGTATGACGCCATTACGCAGCCGTGATGAAGTGCCGAACAGGCAAGAAACAGCTGTAGCTGCCTCGCTAGGCGTCCTCTTATTTAACCTGTCTGTTTTATGTACTTTACTACACGCAAATAAAGTTATGCACTGAAGACTTCAAGAAAGGGTGAGTGCCACGTCTTTTACTCTCAGTTGGGAATGCCAAACTGGCATTAACTCTTTAAGGCACCATTGTTTGTGCATCCTACTGTAGCTTCCTGCAGTGCTCTGCTCCATCTGGTTTACTTACTATCCACCTCAATGGTTTTTAACCTGCGGCTTTTCCTGTTTTAAAAACAAACATTCCCACCATGCCAGGAAGGCTGACTATAGTGTTGTATGCTATGCAACAAAGTTCACCTCTGTGGATATAGTTTTCTGCCTGCATATCTAATCTGTTTCATCATATATTGACACATTTTTGCCTGTAGTCCCCTGACAAAGCAATCTATGGGGAAACACGTTGGGGCACTGTTGGGACATTGTTTTACATTAGTATGCGGAAATGTATTGGTGCTGTGTGTATATTTGCATAGCATTGTGCTTCAGGGTAAGGTTCCAGTAAAAATACCCCTTTAGGGTAATTATTTTCGGGGGCCCATATTTTCCATAACCTTTTCTTATACAATGATATCTCCCTAAAAGCCACCAGACTGTCCCACTTTCCATCACATGTATCCACCGGTATCCTATCAAAATATAATGCCACCATATACTGTAGCAGTAACCTGGGGTTTCTAGGTGTGGCCCGCAGTGGGCTAGGTGTAGGGCTACCAATTGGCAATTGGCACTTGTCACGGTGGTCAGGAGTCCAACCCTGTGTATACTAATACTAGGCTTTGTAAAGGTAGACCAAGGTGTGTAGGTGCAAAGTAGAGTAACAAAGTAGAGTCCAGCACTTAAACAGGAGAACACAGTGCAATACAAAATATACTTTTGAATAGAAAGTCCAACAGGTACAATAGTGTCGTCTTGCTTGCACTTTGCTCCACTGCAGGCATATCCCTAGTTTGGATTGTCCTGATTTTAGTTTAGGAAGATGTTACCCCAGGCATAGACAAAGTTTTCCCAGGTGACATGTACCCCACCTCTGGGTTTGGCATGGTATACTTCTCTCACTAAACTCCAACAACTACAACTACTTTCTCGAACCACCAACTAGAAGAACCCCCCACCATGAAATAACATAGGTTATATAGGGATAACCAGGACTAACCTCCTATTGGTGGTAAAAGTACTAGAAGAATCAGGCCTGAGTGTGTGATAGGTGGTGTAGTGTGAGGCACCCATTCTAACGACTGGTCAAGATAAAAACACAGTTAACCCTTACACTACATTCAGCTGTGCAAGAGAATAGGGGAGAGTGAGACACCAAGTGGTGAAACTATATACAGCAGCTTTCAGCCCAGAGTGAAAAAACTTACGACAGGTGACTCAAAGACTAAGGACCCCATTACACAAAGTGATAATAGGCCGGTTCGGCTGACAATTACCCAAACACCTGATACCGTACCTCTCCCCACTTCTGGTCTTCTCTCCTTTGCTTCGTAGCTTCCCGGTCCTGGCGGTAGTAGAGTCTGAGCGCCTGTCAGCTGAAAGGCTGCTTAGACGCTGCCGAGACCGGGAATCTGCGGAGCACAGGAGAGAAGGCTGGGAGCGGGGAGAGGTAAGGTATCAGGTGCTGGGCAAGGGCTGCATGATGTCCATGTAGCCCTTGCTGCCCGATTATTGGGCCGTCTAATAGGCGGCAGATCGCCGCTCGATTACTAAAATGATCGGGCCATAGTCGGCCTGTGTAATAGGAAGCCTTAGTGGCACACCTGTTCTGGGACAATACACTGTGGGTATTGTCCCATAAAACAGTGGGTGCTATTGATTTCTTTGGACCCAAAGGAGTCACCTAGTTTAGTTCGCTTTCTGCTAGTATATGACATTCAAATAGGACTATTTAGTGATTTCAGTGTTACCCAACTTTCTGGTATGCTCTTCAATTACAACATACTCAGATTTCTTCACTATATCTACTTGTTAGATAAAATATACTTAGGGGTAATAGATATAAAATGCAATGCGTATGGGTTGGCGCCTGATCTTACTCCAGTATACATATACATAGCGGTGAGTCTGGTAGCACAGGACTGTTCCATTACCTCCAGCGGACTGTAACATTGCACAATACCTAACAGAACATTTCTACAACATATGGTTCCCATTAAACGCTCAACAGCTGCCAGAATGGCTTTCCACGTGCCGAGGTTGTGACCAGAGTCATTTTAATGATCCAGACTTCTCCGGAGAGACTCTCGTCTTTGAATTTTCAAGTGTTACATGAAAAGTGAAAAATATGGAAAACCTGCGAGTTATCACATCATAACTATCCTGGAATCGCTTCAAAAAGAACATTAGACCCCGTCCTCTGTGTGCTACATAGAAACAAGCACTGGAGGAGTCAGGAAAAACAAGCTCCACTCATTGTCATTCACAGAAGAAGCTCTTGTGCATAGAAACATTACCTCATCCTGTTCTGGAGGAGCTGTATTCACCGGGATCATATGGAGGGGGAGGGGGGCATTCAGGCCAATACAAACTGACCTAAAAATAAAACTCACTGCGATAAGGAAAAAGTGTCTTTACATCTGAAAATACATCATTCACCTTAAAGTGCTATAGCAAACTGGAAGAGAGAGAGAGAGGAGAAGGATGGTAGATAGGAGATAGATAGATAGATAGATAGATAGATAGATAGATAGATAGATAGATAGATAGATAGATAGATAGGAGATAGATAGATAGGAGATAGATAGATAGATAGATAGATAGATAGATAGATAGGAGATAGATAGATAGATAGATAGATATATAGATAGGAAATAGATAGTTAGGAGATAGATAGATAGATAGATAGATAGATAGGAGATAGATAGATAAACAGACAGATAGATAGATAGATAGATAGATAGATAGATAGATAGATAGGAGATAGATAGATAGATATATAGATAGGAAATAGATAATTAGGAGATAGATAGATAGATAGATAGGAGATAGATAGATAAACAGACAGATAGATAGATAGATAGATAGATAGATAGATAGATAGATAGGAGATAGATATATAGATAGAAGATAGATAGATAGATAGATAGATAGATAGATAGATAGGAGATAGATAGATAGACAGATAAAGAGATAGATAGGAGATAGATAGATAGATAGATAGATAGATAGGAGATAGATAGATAGATAGATAGATAGATAGATAGATAGGAGATAGATAGATAGATAGATAGATAGATAGATAGATAGATAGATAGATAGACAGACATCAAAGATATTCCACGGCACAACAGATATGTTCAGATGTGAAAAAGATTTATTCCATCAAGTGCAAAGCTTAACATCGTGCAGCACAGCAAAAGAAACAGGTACGTGCTGTTTCTTTTGTTGTGCTGCACGATGTTAAGCTTTGCACTTGATGGAATAAATCTTCTTTACATTTGAGCATATCTGTTGTGCTGTGGAATATCCTTTGAATATTTAAACCGAGTCTGTGGTCAGGACTTGTCTACGAGATAGATAGATAGATAGATAGATAGATAGATAGATAGATAGATAGATAGATAAAGAGCAATAATTGGCGAAACTATGTAAAGTGCTGCGGAATCTGTGTGCGCTATACAAATAAAAGCATTACAATTATTATTATTATTATTATTATTATTATTATTATTATGGGATGGGTGGATAGCTTTTAGTAAATACTTGATGCATGGACATGTATTGAATAGTATTGAACTGTTCGGGTTTAGCAATGTTCACCGAACCCGATTGCTTAGGGTGTGTTTACACAGAGAGATTTATTCGACAGATTTTTTGAAGCCAAAGCCAGAAATGGACTATAAACAGGAAACAGGTCATAAAGGAAAGACTGAGATTTCTCCTCTTTTCAAATCCATTCCTGGCTTTGGCTTCAAAAATCCATCAGATAAATCACTCTGTGTAAACACATCACTAGTGTTTGATTCCCCCAGTTGCATACAGCCCGGGGCTGCCAGGAAAACATGGATACAGCCAGGGATGCTGAGGAATAAGAAGTTTTCCAAACTTCATCCTCAGCACGGTTTTCCTGAAATCCTGTGCTTTATTAAAATGTTAGGGGCACTGGGGATGGTGCTACGGTCCTGGATGCACCGATCTGCCCGTCCTTTCAATATACATCAGTAGCACATAACTGCGAGTGCCGGGTGAAAAGTCATATAGCACCCTTGTAAATTGGATTGGTTGGGGGGGATTCCACTTTAATGGTCGAGTGTATTGGAGGATTAAATGTCCATCAATAGAGAGCCTTATCCGCCACCAGGGAAACCTGCAGATTGAAGCTCTTCTTGTTCTCTCTGATCATCACTGACATCTATGCAAATGGCCACATGGTACCTGGGCAGATATGTGTGCCCTGAGCATTACCATTATTTATTGCTTTATTAGTCCCCTGAGGAGACTCACACCAAAGGGTCAAAATGTGAAGGGACGACTAAGTATCTTGAATATTAATTTTTTCACTTATTTGCTGGTTTGATATTGTATTTTTCTGTATAGTGTATTGCTTGGAAAACTCGGTATCTGATTATAATCCTAACCCTGTACCCAGCAGCACATACATGACCCTATTGTCTCACTCCTACTTTTACGCACTCGTGACCCCACTCCAGGAGTTCATCACACCCATTAGTGATTCCCATTGAGTATAGGGATTTCTAGAAAGGGATAGGTTACTTCTGCTCTCCGCTCAAAGAATTGACATGTCAATTCTTTGAGCGTAGAGCCGCGGAGAGCATGCCATCCCATAGACACGCTGTTTGACTCTGAGGCAGGCGGGATTCTGCGGGAATTCCGTCGATTTTGCTCAGTGACAACCCTAACCCTTTCAAGTATAAAACAAAACCTCCACTGTAAGTAATTCATGGTGGGATTTAGAAGCCAATCACTATGCAATTGGACTAGTAATCTGAGAGTGACTTATTCTTATTTCAATGGTCATAGTCATAGTTCACCCTTTATATATATGTGTGTATGTAAAAAAATTTTTGATGACTGTGCTTTATGAATTCTGTACAGTCCTCAAGAAATAACAATAATACATATATCACTTAGTGCAGTTACCATGCGATTTTTTAGCCCTTAGCCTGCACTGCCATCTAGTGACTACATGCGGTGTGTGAGGTTGGGCCTATTCTGGGTGGAGCTCAACAATCCCATAATTGTGCCGACATTTATAATGATAAATGATCAGATAACACAATTATATTCTTAAGTAGGTTGTTTTGTTGCATATAGCATAGACTAATAGCAGAGTGTAAATGACATCTACACAATGTAACAATGTAACAGGAGGTTGGGGTAGAGGCAAATTAATGCACCTAATAAAAATTGCCATTTTTAAAGTAATGATCCAAGGTACAGCTTATATTGTAGTTGGTGCATTGTGTTGAAAAGATTGTCTTATGTTATAGTTTTATTTTAAAATCATATATATTATGTCATAAGAATAAAAATTGGACAACGTAGGTTATAGTAATGCAGATACATATTAAAATTTAGATTTTATTACTCATTCAACCAACATCATGTTTTCCAAAAATGTTCTATTCCTGGAAGTGGTATTTACACACATAAAGTATTTTCATTAAAGTTCTACATATAGACTAGAATTGGACGCATAACAAGGACTATACTTTTGCGGAACCTTCTTGTATTTATGTCTTCCTGTATGCGAACACATGTCCTGTATGTATTTACGATGCCTGATACTTTTAATAAACGAGTTTAAAAAAAAATAAAAGTTCTACATATAGAATGTAATACATTTTTTATTCTTCTCCTTTATATGGCAACAACATATTCTAAAGCCCTTTACAATGTCTTCATTAATAATATATAAATATCAATGACATTACTTTTCCTACAAGTTGGCTTCTTCAGAGATGCGGCACAGTAATGGGAACCAACCTTACCCCATGCCGCCATTTACAGATATGTATATCTTTGTGTGTACTACCAGTGGTGTGTTCTATATTCTAAGTCACAAGTCCACAGAGGACCTGGCAGAAGAGTGGATGGAGCTGACATTACGGTTATATCTGGACAGCGTAAACATTGGAAACACAAAAGTTATAATTTTGGTCATATAATCACAGAGATATCTGTTCACCAGAAGTGGTTAATAAAAGAGATTCGGCCACCTAACAGTACAGTGGAGCATTGGATTACGAGCATAATTCGTTCCAGGACCGTGTTTGTAATCCAAATCCACTCGTAAAGCAAAGCTAAATTTTCCCGTAAGAAATTATTGAAATGCAGACAATTGGTTCCATACCCAAAAAACAATGATTTTTTAATTCTGAATAACAAATGAAACAAATAGAACAAATGAAACAAACATTTAGAAGCAGCTGAATATGTGATATTATAAGTTACTGTACAGTCTAGCAATCAGCATGTGGAGTATAATGTATAGTAAGTGCATAAACCTGAAAAAAACAGCAGCAGTTTGTAGATACAGGATGGAGCTGCAGATCCCCATAATGCAGTAGCGTAGTACAACAGGGTAGAATAGAGAAGCAGGGCTGCTGTCAGAGGTCTGTGTGGTCACATGACAGCAATGGGGAAGGGGTGTGTGTTCAGCATGGACCAATCAGGAAGTGAGAATCACAGAGCTGTGCAGGAGGACAGTGACAGAAACTTTATATACAGCAGTTTGAATAGCTTAGTGTAAGTGCAGGCACGTTATATACAGCAGTATGAATGGCTGAGTGTAAGTGCAGCCACATTATAGCAGCAGTGTGTATACCTGAGTGTGAGTGCAGGCCCATTATAGCAGCAGTGTGTATAGCTGAGTGTGAGTGCAGGCCCATTATAGCAGCAGTGCATATAGCTGAGTGTAAGTGCAGTCACACTATAGCAGATATGGAGAGGATGTGAAACACAAGGGCTGACAGAGACTGCAGGGAGCATGAAGGAATGAGCAGGGCAGATGTGGGCACATACATGCATCACTCTCTGTCTGGGGAGAGAGGGGTTACAGCTATGAAGAGATTACCTTCACAGTCCTGTCCCCTGATGCAAGCCCCAGCCTGAAGTGGATCTGCTATGAATTGGAAGGTGAGGGAGACTTCCTGGGTCACAGTACAGGGCTGTAGTCCACCCTGTGCAGACCATGCCCTCCCCACTCCTGCTCCCACCCAGTACAGGGAGCTCTTAAACCAAAGCAATACTCTTAAACCAAGTTACAATTTTGAAAAACTGTGAGCTCTTTTTGCAAAACACTCTCAATCCAAGTTACTCTTAAACCAAGGTACCACTGTATTTCATGTTATAAGAACCACATTGATGGGTGCACTACACAGCCTTAGAGATTAAGGCAACAAAATGTGCGCACATGAGCGATCCTGGTTGTCTAGATTCATATTTATGGGAAGTTCAGTTGTAGAAAATAAAATGAAGTGATTCTGCATGAAATAAAAAAAATCCCATGAATTTAGAATCAATGCAGATGAGATGCAGAAGCAAGTGAAGAGTAAAGAAGCACCAAGAAGACATGACTTCATGTGTCGGCATCTTTCAATGTCCATGCCCTAAATTCCCTAACCTAAAACATAGCGCCCAAACAGATGACGCTTTAATGACTCAAAGTATACTGGACAAGATTATCCACTACATAATAAGCTACAAAGTAACAATTAGAACGGCAATGACACTCAAGAGATTACCGCGGTAAGAAACAAGTGAGCCCTTGTCCGCACATCATACTGGTTAATCATATTTAGCTGAATTTCCCAGCAGTTATTGAGTTATTGAGGTCACGAAAACCTGCAGAAGGCGGCCTGAAAATGACCATGTCCATAGGAGAATAATATATAGAGGCAGGTTATGTACTTGTACATGGAAGGGTATGAGGTATAAATCAATCATTAAAAATTACTAAATTTTACCTTTTATTTTATGGAAAGGAAAATTGAGGTGAAATGCAAATGGCTGGCATATACTAAACCACTGTTTCTGGTATAAATAATATATATGATACTAGTACAAACTAGTAGTGGCACAGTAAATCTCTGCAAAAGACTGCACCTCTTTTAGCTAGTGAAGATTCTTTGTCACTGATTTGTAGTCCACCATACCTTATGCATAGTGTCCACCCTATAGAAGATCGCTTTACAATGGAAAGTTTTCTGGTCTTCTCACAAAGGTTTCTCTATATAACACATTCATTGAAATCAGTACACCTGCTATGTAATGCAGTGACAGAGAGAAGAGCCGCTCTCTGTACTAGGCAGAAACCCTAAGGGCCCTGTTACATGGACTCTCTATTACACGGAGTGATTATCACTTAGGGCCCTATTACACAAGACGATTATCGTGCGAAAAATCGTTAAATCATCCGTATTTAAACTATAATCGTTCTGTGTAATTGCAGGCAATCGTTCGTATGTCATTGATTGTTGATTTAGATCTGAACCTAAAATTATTGTTAATCCTTGGCTGTAATTCCACATTTATTCGCTCAAGTTCTTTGTTTTTCACTTATCGTTCAGTGTAATTGCACATTGTTCAATGTTTTGCTGGGATGAGAAGGAGTAAATGATCATAGTAACAATCGCAATAACGATCATAGTAACGATTATCGGTCTGTGTAATATGGTGAATGATTTCAGGTTAACGATAAACAATCTCGTTTGCGATCGTTTATCGTTAAAAATCGCTCCGTGAAATAGGACCCTTAGTGTAATATAGAGAGCGATTAGCCAAGGAAATGATCATCGTCTGATTGTTTCTTTAGGTCCGGACCTAATATCGCCGGACGCACATCACTATGTGTAATAGCAATGTGCGGCCGATGGCTGATGATTGTAGTATAGAATAATAAAGTATTAACTTACCGCCTTCCCCAGTGTCCTCGGAGGCCTTCCCCGGTTTCTGCAGTTCTGCCTTCTGTTCCGGTCTCTGTACTGACAGGCCGCAGCCGCTCAGCCAGTTACTGTCCGAGACAGGTGCCACCCAGTGATTGGCTGAGCAGCTGGCGGCCTGTCAGTGTAGAGACCGGAACAGAAGGCGGAGGTGGAGAGACTAGGGAAGGCCTCCGAGGACACCAGGGAATGTAGTAAGGTAAGTTAATACTTTTTTACTGTATTATTTTACACTAAAGGCAAGGGCTACATGGACATTGCTAATGATGTCCGCGCAGCCCTTGCTGCCTGATAGTCGGCCCATCTAACTTCTCTGTAAACGAGCGCTGATCAAGCAGATTGACGCTCATTTACAGTTTATGATCGGTCCGTGTAATGCAGGGATAGGGAACCTGCGGCCCTCCAGCTGTTGCAAAACTACAATTCCCATCATGCCTGCACAGCAAGAGCTTCGGGAATTGTAGTTTTGCTACAGCTGAAGGTTCCCCATCTCTGGTGTAATATCTGCCAGGAAAGCTGCAATCAACATATATCGGTGAGATGTGCTATTGTATATACCCATGCAAATAAAAGTTTTCCCAGTGGCTAATGTATAAAGGAGGGGACTCCCTTCTATAAAGTGATAAAGTAGAAAGCTGTGATCCTTATGGGCAATCCCTTTAAATTTCATCATAAAGTATCATTGATGCTGTGTAGTTATATGAACGCCATGTATTAGATCCAGTTGCCCATTCCGGAGTTCGTTTCATAGCCAGGAGTTAGTCACAGCCATATCTCATGTTGCTGATTTTATTGCATTATATGGGGCCTGTCTGGCGTGAGGACGGCAGCTGCTGTTACGCTTATGAAATTACAAAGCTGGCCTTCATCCAGACGAAGAGAAGGAGATCACGGCTAGTGACATAGTGAATGTGGGGTCACAGATTGGACATACAATCCTGCCAGCATCCGCCATACACCAGTGTATAATAGATGCTTTGTGTCTTTTACTTATCAAGTGTTGGGTTTGGATATACTGTATAACGTATACTTGGCAAATATCGACAAAGGTTGAAAAATGTTCTGCTTGAATGAAGATGAGTTTTTAAGATTAGTAAAGTATCATTATAAAATGACAAACTTTCCTGTATATTTTTCAGTTTAATCTTTGCAGTTTCCTGAGGCTGAGCAAGTTACAAAAAATTAGTTTAAGCTGAGCCATGGCACCGGGGAAGTGTCCAGGAGGTGGTCTCTTCAATCCCCCTGCCCAGCTTAGCTTGATAGATAGGAGTCTTCCAGCTTTGTATATAGGGAGAGTCCTGTTAATCAACCAGAACTGGATGACAGGGGACACTCCCCCGATACTATTGTTTGATGATCTCCTGCAGCTCCAATAAAGCATTAAAGGATTGGTACATGCAGGCACCTCCTGCCACTCCATTCTATTGAGAGTTCCTGACCAGAAGATTGAAGGGGTCCCAGCAGTCAGACCCCCTCTACCTCAGGCAATTGTTCTCTGAAGCTGTGAGAACAAAGAGGTACTTGTATGCCAGTCTTAAGCTGGGTTCACACTACATTTTTTTCATCCGTTTTTTTTTTTTTTTTTTTTTTTGCATTTTTTGTGCATCCGTTTTGATCTGTTTTCCATTGACTTACATTATAAAAAAAGGATCTGTTTTTTTTAACGTACACAAAAACATAGCTGACCCTACTTTTGTGTCCGTTAAAAAAACGGTTCTGTTTTGATCCTTTTTTTTTTTTTTTACAATGGAAAAAGGATCAAAACCCTCCGCCCTTTTCCCTGGATAGATTTACTAAGAGGTGCACGCCTCTTAATACAGCTGGCCGGTCCTGCGTCTGACACAGGCATTGCACAAAAAACTCAAGCTAAAGTTTCCTGGAATGAGCCGTCACTGTAAAATTGGAGTGTTTCGTTTTTTGCTGTCCATACATTTTTGCACTTGTGGTCCGATAACCGCTCTTTGCACCACTTATATTATGGAGTGGAGTGCTGCAGGACTCGCTTTATCTTGTACTTAAAATTATCTGTGTGTCTTTAGGAGAGGCGGATTTCATAGTGGAGTCATCTGGAATAAGTCTTGGCAAGTCTTGAAAATTCCAATTTATAGCATATTAGAGAAAGGATGACACAGGTATGATGTGCCGGCTGGTTAATGTCTGCATTAGATGTCAAGTCGTTTCCTCCTGAAGACAAATGAATCATTTTAATTGTGCAGATTATTGCTGGGAACCTGTTTATGGGATTTTCTTACGTAAACAGCACAGTAAGTTATGGGAGAGGATGACACAAGACGTGACACAGAAGCTTCAGATGTCACTTTTGCAAACGTATATTAGAAATTAGAACTTTCCTCACTCTCCAGCTTCAACAATAAATGTTAAAGCGAATGTACCATCAGTGTTACACATGAATAGAAGGGGCCAGCGTGGGAAAGCCGTTTCTGTGATCCTTTCTTTGCCCCACCTCCTGGTTCCGTCCCGGGCTGAAGCACTGGAGGCGGTCTGGCTCGCCCTCAGTGAAAAGCAAACCCGACCCCTCTATGACGTGGCTCCATTGACTCTTATGGAGCCACGACACAGAGGGGAGGGGGTTTCTTCCCACGGGGGGCAGGCCAGCTCGCCTCCAGTGCTTCGGCCCGGTACTCGGTAATAGACCGGCATCGTTCTAGTCATGTGCAACATTTAAAGCGGATGTATCTAGTGGTACATTCACTTTAAGTACCATGCATGGTTACTATAGATCAGGGATGGGAAACCTTTGGCCAGTCAGCTGTTGCAAAACTATAGTTCCCATCATGCCTGTAATTGTAGTTTTGCAACAGCTTATAATAATTTAGCCACTAGGTGTGGCATGCTGCTTTTACCACAGATGCCTGTGCAGTATGTTCGAGCTGGCAAGCAAGGTGCAAGGTTTGTGTATAGTTGGCTATCATGTAACAACCAGGTGCACAGTTCTGTACCTGTATGCTCAAAATAGTAAAATATTTTAAATGAAATTAATTTGCTATATATTTATTTTATTAGACTAGTTAAAGGGAAAACAAATGTTAAAGGGGCTATCCACCTACTCACCAAGTCACCTTGAGTATTTTGAGCCATCTCCTGTCTTTCTAGCTGCTGCCATTCCTGAGTTACAAGGTTTTCTAAAAGCCGATCTATATCCAAGATGGCGCCAGACAGGAAACTACATTTCACCTCCTTAGCAGTGGGGAGGAAAGAAAGCGGTCACAGTAAACACAATACTGTTTTCTTCACTGATTTTGCATCACACCACCACAACATGTATTCCATACCAGCTGATGATGTAGCAGAGCTGATGCGCACATGGTATGGCTATGTGCTGCATAATGGGCATCTGTTTATCAGGGGATGGAGGTGTAGTGTAGGTTTAGATCTCTGCTTGCTGACTGTGAATGAAAACATTCTAGTTCCATCCAGATTCTAAGAACATCCAGAACACTTACAATATGCAGAGCTGTGACACAAAGACAGGTACATATGCTTACTTTTCATATTACAGAAACCCAGGCTCAGGGACATATGGAAGCACATTCACTAGCAGGGACCAGGTGCATGAAGACGATGCAGATGATGTCTCCAAGTCAATAGACAGCTAACCCGGCCTCCAGAGAGGAGATCACATGTATTGTGTCTACAAAGAGAGGGGGGAAGAGGGAGCAGCGCATTGTCAGAGAGAACACAGAGAAGATGATTTTATGCATCCAGAGCAGGTCAGTATGAGGGGGAAAAAACAGGGAAAGGGTGCAAGATACACATGTATATTAGACATAGGGTAACATTGGGAATCATTTATAATATTTTTGTTACCAGGATAACCCCTTTAAGTTGTGTATAATCTTCAAACACATTCTAGGCAGAATAGTAGTAATAAAGTGTAATTGTCCAAATCGGATCCTCTCATTTCAATATTCATTATAAGCTATTATAATACACTTGGGCTTTTGTGACTTGAAAATAGTGCTGTGTGCATTAAGGATCTGTTAAAAGCCGTATAATATTTTATTTATGCTCCCTGTGGAAAAAGGGATATTTCCCATGGAAGAGATGACGGCTATATTCCTGCTCTAGTTTCCACTCTGTAAACGTGATGCTCAGACATAGCAAAGCAGGAGGCATACTACATCCAAGAACCAATAGTGATCCAATAACCTTAGAAGACAATGCATTAACCTTACATCTGGATCACTATGCCTAGGACTTATTACAAAGATATGCATTGTGTCAGAGGACAGTATAACTACAGAGGAAGTCATATATCCTCTATACAACTTCTCTTCTTTAATGGGATTGACCTTCTAAACTAATTGTATTAGACAGTAAAGTGAATGATAGATAACATACTGGTTGCCCTTTATTAGACTGCTCCATTAAGCATAACAAGGCAGCTCTGCCCCTTCATCCTCTGACGCGCTGTTTTGGCCGGATGGCTAATACGTCCATATGATGGCACCCTATGGAGGAGCATGTGACCACAACCTCACAGAGCCTCCTCCACAGCAATGCACTGGAGGGCGCCATGTTATAAACAGATGACCTGTCCATCCTAGACAGCAAGTTGAGCAATCAGGGGGACAGAGGCTCCTCATTATGCAAAACAGGACACCACTGTAATAAAACAGAAATGTATCATTTACTTCACTACATTTTATTTTTTTCAGGAATATAAGGAATACAAAATCATGTAAAAGGACATACAGAATACATCATGAGCATTTACTGTATATTCTAGAAGAGTACCCATAGGAGGATAAAAAAAAGTTGTGATTTAGTCTGAAAGTTGAAAATCTTTATTAATCTGAATTGATCCAGGAAGGAAATATGTTCCGTAGGTGTTTTTTTTTTTTGTTTTTTTTTTTTGCAAATAAACAATTTACATGTAGAAAAAAATGTGTCTTAGTTGTTTGAGTGTCTTAAAGAGTCTATTTGTCTATATGTAGTAGACAAGTGATGGTAGCTAACACCTTGTTCAAAGTAGTTTTTTGTTGTAGCCCATGTTGTAGAATACATTTAACAGCCGTTCGTGTATATAGTGCAATATGTGGAAAAGTAGGACAGGGACGTTAAACTCCCTCCTGGATAGGCAGATAATGAAAAATACACGTTATAGTATCATACAGAATCTCTAATACGCACAAGGAGAGAAAGGAGCGCTGCATCTCACACCTATGGCTGACACTTATGCCGCTCGGCTACATTTAAAAACCAACGCCAGGATGTTGGTATATAATTTGATCAAACCATATTGCCCCATGTACCACGTGCAGGTACACTTGTGTTGTTTGGCGCCCACTCTCTCCACCGGCGGTGCCTGCGGGGTTCGGAGGGCCCTTTGGGGTTTGGTCCTGTGACATTGGGGTTGCAGGCCATTCAATTACCCCCCTTCTTTGCTTGCACGTGCTTTGCGGGGATTGTGTTCGCTGACCGACACCGTGATGTTTTTTGGTTAGGGACTCGTGTATCAGAGACCTGCACGTTGGTACATGAGGCAATATGGTTTGATCAAATTATATACTAACTTCTGATGTTGATTTTTAATGTAGCTGAACAAGCTTTAGTGACAACCATGGGTGCAGCCATTTCTGTCTTTTTGGCTTGTGCATACGATATCTCTAACATACCTGATTAAATCGCTCACCTCTTTTCAATATGTATGAAGTTTTGGACAATCCATAGTCCATATAGGTGGTCAGGTGGAGATAAATGAGTTTAAGTTAAAAATGTAAGTCGCTTTATGGTAAATGCGCAGGTGCATCTCTCGCCATTGTTCACGGACCATAGCTCTACGTACAGCCTGTAAGCCGGTCAAAAGTTTGGTGTGCAGGTTGTCAGATGAGAGATCTTGCTTCCAAGAATTAAATAATGAGCGTTTAATTTTCCACAGACTATGCTTTAAAGGGAATCTGTCATGTCATACTGCCTGAATCACATGTAACTGGTGTGGTCCTTGTTGGTTGGTCTGCTCTACTGCCCTTGATTGATAGATTTCGCTCTATTCCCAAAAAGAGATCTATCAATTAAGGCTGGTGGGGTGGTGAATAGCCAATGGAGATATCCCCAATGTCTTAAGGTTTGGGCAGCATGACAAGTGATGACAGGTTGCCATTAAAATTTGTCCTTAAAGGGTTTATTTGGTGTTCGAAAATTTTCATATATAGCTGCGGATATGTAGAAAATAATAAAGAGCCTGTGCTTACCCCTCTGTGCTCCCCCATGTCCCCTGCTGACGATGATCACAGCCACTTCTGAGACAAACTCGTCTCTGAAGTGGCTGCAGGGGAGCGCAGAGGGATAAGCACAGGCTCTTAATTATTTTATATATAACCACAGATATACAGTATATGAAAAGGGTTTTTTAAACTCCGGTTATCTCCTATAATAGAGTGTGTCATGCATATACCAGACATGCCTTTTAAATCTAACATTTTTAACAAACTTCTGATATGTCAGATGTTAGTGTCAGTGGAGGTCTGGGTGCAGAGACCCCCACTGATAGCTAGAATTAACAGGCAGAAGGACTTGGCTGCAAGGTGAACTTTATATGGAATTGCCAAAAGTTTTATATAATTGCAATGTAAGGCTATATTCACACACAGTACCGGCTGGATGATCTTTGCAGCTGCAGAGTTCTGATGTGGGCGCATCCGTGAGTGCCCGCATCAGAACTCCCCACAGCACACTATGGAGCATGCGGCCAGAGCTGCTCGCTCCATAGTGTGTACTGACAGGGTTTTCTGCGGCCGCTATTCACTGAATAGAATGTCAGTTTTCTACGGCGCCACAAGAGATCCTGGCCGGAGCGTATACTATGTGTAAAGGAAAAGATATGTTGTGTGAACATAGCCTAATTCTGTATACAGCTCGCTTTAGTTTTAGTGCAAAAAGCAGAGATGAAGGGACACTGTTGAAATCACCCCCTTAAAACATTTAAGGCTGTTATATAGGATAAATGGAATGCAACATATAACTACGAAGCCTACCAGTCTAGTTGGTCACAAAGCACATACTCCAGGCGAATGTATTGCCTTTGTCCAACCAGACTAAGAACAATATATAGCATGGCATTAAACAGATGCCGTGACCCAGCACTGGCTAATACATTTCTTGTAAAAGATAAAGTGATGGGTCAGACAAGCACAGCTACTTTAAAATATATATATATATATATATATATATATATTATTTTTTTTTTTTTTAAAGTGTCTGGAAAATACAGCAAATCGCTGAGCTCAGGGAGACCAGCGACAAAAAAATCAAATGGAGTACTCACTGAAGAGTCTCCATTGATACATTGCCCCCTATAAATATAAATATGCAAAAGAGGGGTCTGTGGAGCCTCAGTTACGAGTCTTAAAACACAGGAATAGCCAGATATCCCTCCAGGGGAGGGAAGCCTATTGCCAAGGGGGTGACTCCCAGTGGGGAGAACACCATGCTGTATTTTGTTGGTCTATTTTTCATTGCCCGTTAGCCAGAATCCTACTCCACACGGACGAGGGGCAACTACCCTGAAACAGGTGTCTGTGGGTGGATGGATGCCTGCCTTGGTAAACCCTTGTCATGTCGCAATATTCGCCACAGAGTTAGACTTTGATGCAAAAGGGGCCACCCTGGTATTTCCCTATTTATGTTCCAATACTCGCAACTGAGTGAGACTTAAGGGGCTACGTATCAGGGTGGTTTGGTGATCTCCCCACTGGGAGTCACCCCCTTGGCAATAGGCCTTCCTCCCCTGGAGGGATATCTGGCTATTCCTGTAGTTTAAAACTCATAACTGAGGCTCCACAGACCCTTCTTTTGCATAAAGTGTCTGGGAAAACCTTATAAAACTAGAGTGGCCATAAACTTTCAATTGACATAAGCCAAACTCTTCTGATCCTCCTGATTCCCAACCAAACCGGTTGTACATCTCATACACACCTACATGGTCTCCATGAAATTGTGGCGATCTCATTTGGTTATGCAAATATAAAGAGATGACTCAAGACAATTGAACAGATGAATTGTTTTATTAACATTTTTAAACAAAAATATGATATGATTACAACTCCCAGAAAAAAAGAACAAAATTGAGCTAGGCAAACATGGTATTTTCAGTGGTATAAACTGTGTAAAATGCAATATATATATAGATATAAAAATAGATGAGATGTCTGGCTTGCCACGTTTGGCATGTAAGGATTTCATAATAATCACATGAAACTGCAATGAAGACAGAGATGAATATATGGCAGCTTACTGAGGTGGCATGGGCAGCAAAGAATCAAGTGCCAGTAAGTGTTATGGGCCATTGGTCTGTCCTCAGGCACCATGTTGTTACCTACACCACTCTGTGCTGAGCATTACAATACATTAGCAGCAATATCTTTTTTAAGCACAGCAGGAACGTTTTTTATTTTTTATTTTTTAAATAAAAAAGATAGGCTAAAGCTTGTTACATTGAGAGCCCATCAGGTAGACACAGGTTACTGCTGGTTATACAAGGTTACCCCTATGCCAGATTGGTAGATCATTGTAAAAGGGGGAAAGATTCGCCATAACACTGGGTAGTTTGTATTCATAAAGCCTAAAAAAAAAATGCATAATAGGTGGCTACATGGTGGCTTCCAATATCCTACAGCCAGGTTCCCTGACAACCCTTCAATAGACCAGAGACTGTTTTATGACAATCTATAGTCCGCATTGCCTTTACATGCTGTAAATGACTGCTCACAGCAACCAGGTACGAGCCAGGGAACCGAAACTCATGCAACGTTCTAATCTCTTACACATACAAGTACAGACTGTCCTCTAACTCAGGAATGTTTGTTTGGTAGCTCTCTAGCAAAAGCCACAGATATTTCTCACGCGTACATGTGGTTTTATGTAGATATGCTAAATCAACACCACTGATAACACTACAATGGAGTATAAAAAAAAAAAAATCAATAAAAGTCTTATTCATCTACCTTACAATGCGATATAAGTATGGGGAGCCCAGCACCCAGAACATTCAGGTGAGTAGAAAAAATATATCTGAGACATGACCTAAAACACCAAAATAAAATCTGTAAAACTATAGAAAGAAGAATGATGCATAATGTGATATGGAAACAAAGGCTAAAACATAAATATACAAAGTTTTCTGAAAATCCTGATCGGCAATGCCCCAGCTGACGTACATTAGTCCTAATGCAGGAGGATTTTGGCAAATTGAGTTATTTCTGAGAAAAACTTTAGCTGCTATCATTGAAGTAGATACATTCAATGCTAAGAATTAAAGAGTCTACCCGTCGCAGATCGTAACATGTGCTAAACTGAAGATCATTCAATGTACGTTACATTATATGCGATTTGCCTTCTGTATTTGGCTCGTGTAATGATCTCACCCATATACAGGTCTAGTGCACATATAACACTGTGGGCAATGTAGCGTATATAGGAGCATAAAAGCAATGTCACCCGTCCACCTGACTGGTAGATTACGAATATACAAGCACTGAATCCTATATTATACTGGGCAGAATGAGGATATTACCTCTGGCTGGAGCTGACCAAATATCCAAATAAGTTTTCATGATAAAATGTAGTTTTGATCTGCAGGCATTATGTTATAGAGAAGGAGGATTGATATATAGTTTTGTGGGGAAAGTTCCCAGACAACTTGCCTTTTATTTAATTAAATCTCTGCTCATTCTGGGCTAAGTAGACAAATGGGTGGTTCTACTCAATGACTGACAGCTACCGGTGTATAAGTGTGCATATAAAAAGTGCTGTCCATCACTGAGTAGGCCCACCCACTTGACTACTTAGCCCAGAATGGCACAAATAAGTGATTAGTTAAGCTGAAACTTTTCCCACTAAACTATCAGTTGGAAAGAAAACCTTACCTAGTGACCCTCAGAGTCTCAACAATGAGGCCACAATTATCTCTATCCCATAATATAAGGGCAAGCAGAGCAACTTATAAATGGTAACAGTAGGGGAACAACAATCCAGTGATAACTTATGAGCATGCTCAGCCGAGGACTATACACAATAATGGTAACAGAATAGGGATATTGAAATATACCCCAAATTCTAGACTAAAGACTTCAGAAGAAATCAGGTGACAGTAAGATTATGCCTATTTTGTCAGGTACTTAGAAGTCCGATGCTCCATAGTAAGAAAACAGCACCAAAGCCTGAGATTTATCAAACATGGTGTAAAGTGAAACTGGCTCAGTTGCCCCTAGCAACCAATCAGATTCCACCTTTCATTTTCCAAATAGTCTGTGAGGAATGAAAGGTGGAATCTGATTGGTTGCTAGGGGCAACTGAGCCAGTTTCACTTTACACCATGTTTTATAAATCTCCCCCTATATGTCCAAGATTCTATGATATTCACTTTAGCACGATGTTGAGTTTTCTTCTAGCTTTCCTTTAGTAGATGCTGGTGTTCACATTCTATTCTGTTTTTTTTTGTGCTTCAGCATTTTTATAAAAAAGAATTAAAAGAACGGGTGCTGATGTCTCTGGAAACTCCTGCACATGGATCAGATTTTGACATCAATGCATGGGGAAAAAAAAAAAAGGGATTATTTAAACTTGTTAAAAAAAAAAAAAAATGCCAGAAGCTATTGTTCAACCGTATTCATATCATGCAAAAAAAATTACCTAACAAAATATTAAGGTTTACACTAAAGTCTTCCTAAGAGTTCACTATATATGAACCGCAGTATAAATCCACTATGATGGTGCCCCTACCCCATACATTCTAATGGAGCCCACCTAGTACTGATACAGCACAGCTGGGTCAACCGTTACAAGATACAACGCAATAAAGCCTATGATCAAATTATATTACTGTCACATGCTTCCAATGTAGAAATACTGTGGAATCCTAAATATAATAATCCTATAAATCAATAATATATTCATGTATAAAATAAAAACGCTTTAAATGACATCATACAGCATCATGGAAACACATTCCTCTTTTTTTTTATTTGCAGTGTTTGACTAAATATTTTTGCTGTTGTATAGTCGGACCTGGACCATGAATGTTCTCCAAAGTGGCTGAATAACGAAGGAGACGACAAGGCTGCCAGGTTGGCCAAAGGCTGGTGGCTGTCAATGTTGGGATGATCATCTTCCTGCACAGGGTCGTATATTACATTCAAAAAAGGGTTTAAAAATCCAAAAATAGTTCAATTTCCAAAAGTAAAATATGTGCAAAGGAAATACAAGAATTGTGCACTAGCACAGGACTGATATGCTGTTGACATAGGCATACAATGAAATCACCAGTAGCGGACTGAAATACAACCGCACCAGCTAGTCCAAAATGCCTTTTTAATCCACCGGGGATTAAAAAAGAAGTGAACATAGCAAGAAGTGATCAGTACATGGTCATCCCATAAGCCCAAAGTCCCTGGTAAACATTTAAAACCAGTTCACCACTTGGCGTCGGAGGTATTACGTACCTAGTGCTGTCAGCAGGTCACAGAATGTTTATAATCAATCCTATATGATACATGCCATAAATAGGCAAAAAAAAAACAAGCCGAAAAAATACAAATATGGCCTCTCATGTCTGTAGGACTTGGTAAGGTACCATCATCAATGGGTCTTCAAGAGGCTACATGTAGAAAGAACAGAGAGGTTTCCAGCATATCAATTCAATCAGACCAAAGTAATCAATGATGAGCTGTGCGATCACAAGAATACAGAGATAAATAAAATCGCCATTTACATTACAGTGATATTGATCTTCTCCATCCGTAAGAGGTAAGCAGACAAGATGAATTAAGGCAGAACTGTATATACACTAGTCCATACTTTGGTTAGGTTGTCTAAGTCTCTCTCTTTACGTGGGGGGCTTAATGCTGAAAGGCCAAGAAGCCCAGCTGTACCACTTATATTAAGCATTTGTTACCAACACCTGCCACACTTCTACTAAAAGGAAGAATTTCAAGAAAATGAAGACCATTGATTAGCACCGTCCTCCTATGACCAACACAGCAAACCACATGTTACACATCTCTTCTTTGACACGAGCCTTTGGAAATTGGCCTCTGTAATTCCTACGAGGTCTTCCACATGCTCAGCTGTTACGCGTATATATGTCACACTGCATGGTTAACTTGAACGCGTGCGAATATCCGGATTATCTTCGTGACCTATGTCCATCAAGTCTTCATCGGCAGATTTCTTCTTCTTAGTACCCACCGCTGTTAAAGCGTCGTCCTTGGTCAGTTCGGACGCTAGCAGCGAGGTGACGGCACAGCCAGCTTTTCTATTCGCTAAAAAGAGAATATTGAGGAGAGAGGAATGAGTCAGGGGTTCAAAGTAGCGGAATCTGGTGACAACAATTATTACATGTGATCTTGTTACTTGAAAGGGATCTCAATTGGTGTCAACAGATTAGAAAATGGTAACTTTCTACAGGTTAAATCTATACATAAAGTTTGCGGCCCAGTTTCACTTAAATACCTGCATTTTCATAGTGTTTGTGTTATGACTAAGACTCACAAGTGGTTTGAAACGCGCCAAACTTGTATCCATGTTTCTCATCTGGATGTATGCACAATTTTTTGTATGAAGGATTAAAGGGAAGGTTTTAACTGCAAGCCCTTGTGCTGGATGATCTTCCTCCTTGCTTTACGTATCCTGTACTAGTCTTGCACCACATAACCTCTTTTCCGATTCACATTCAATGTTCTAATGTCTAGTGGTTGCCACTAGAGATGATCGAACAGCGCTGATGTTCAGGTTCGTACGAACTAGAACCATTGGTATTTGACTCCCGCAGTCTTCTCGTTCCGTGGGGAAGGTGGAGACAGCCCGAGTACCGCCTGGAAAACAGGGATACAACCTATGGCCCAGGTTGTATTCCTGTTTTCCAGGCGAGACTCGGGCTGTCTCCACCTTCCCCATGAAACGAGAAGACAAATACCAATGGTTCAAGTTCGTTCGAACCTGAACATCAGCTCTGTTCTATCATCTCTAGTTGCCATGTAATGAGCTTGTCCCTAAAAAGGGGGCTGCCTTTCTACAACACCTAATAGTCAGAGGACTGCAAACTGTCTCCTTTCTAATACCCCCAGTAATTATTTGTAATTGGTGAGGAAATCTGCCAGTAAGTGTTCAGTTTCCCTGCAGCACCACCACAGAGGATATGAAGTATTGCACAGCACCTATTTAAATCGATAGGTTGCCTGTGGATTATGTAACCATGCTACATTTTGGCAAAGAGCTGAGGCTCCTGAACACTGCTGTCTCCATTCTTTTAGGAGACAAGGGGCCCCTGGTCTTCCCCACATCAATGGTGGGCTCCAGCGCCAGACTGCCAACGATCAGGTACATATCACCTATCCTGTGTACGGGTGACAAGCCATAATCTTAGAGTAACCACTTTAGAATAAGCTAATTGGTGCCGCAGAGCAGATTCTTATGGCTCTGTCTGTTCCTCTGACCGCTGCCCAGTTCTAAAGATCTTCACCATTATGTAAGTATGCCAATGTGGTAGCTTGGTACACTGGAGGCGGGCCCGGTGCCCTCCATGCATGGATATCCCCTCCCCTCAGTGACACACCTCCTTTAGAATTTTGTCTGGCCCCGGGACCGAGGGAAGGGGATGTCGGTGCACTGGAGGCGCTGGGCCAGACTACCAAACTAGCACATTTCCATACTTACATAATGGATGAGATCTCGGGAACTAGGCGGCGGAAGGAGGAACAGACAGCGCCATTACAATTTGCTCAGTGGCGCCAATTAGGTTGTATAGAAATCTTATTTTGTAATTCCTAGTGGTACTTTAAATATGCTTTAAGACTGGAAAAACTATCACAAAAACTGCACGTGTGAATCCACCCTAAAGATACTTATTGCAAACAACCCAGTTGACTGGATGATGGTCTAAACATTTGTTTTTTTAACTTCTGAGCTCCTGCAGAGAAAACTAGTAGTTAAAAGATGGCTAAAGGCACAGCAAGTTAATGCAGTCATGCAAAATCCATGCACACAAACACATGCAACAGCGCAACCCTGCAGCAGCCACAAAAAGCAGCAAAGAAACATCTCCCTTCCTTCTTCACTCATCAAAATACAACTCTGAACAGTGTGTAAGAAGGTGTTGTGATCCCCAGGATGATAGACGTGTCACAGGATCATCCTTATCCCTTAGGGTCCCATATAAGAAACCGATCCACTCGATCAGGCTGAAGAGCAGAGTAGGAAAGATCACAGGAGGTGTTATACAGAGTTGTTACATAGAGGTTTTCATGTTAGAGTTAGCTCTCTGATTTTGGATCGGTTAGTCTGTAGTTTAATAAGTAAAATGATAGGCACAGAATATTTGCATTTAGAGTGGTAAGGAATACATGAGAGCGCTGCCAAACGGGAGTCAGTAAAACACCACACTGCACGCAAGCAACACGGCAAGCAGGAAGAGAAGATTTCTAATCGCTGTATCCCTATTACTGCTGAATCCGGCCTTTAATCATACATAGGCAGTATGGCTGGGGATGGATTTAGCTCAGCAAGAAATTTACAACAAAGTGATATGTAACTAATACTGAAACTGCTTTCATTTCGTGTCATTGAAACTTACGGTCAATTTAAAAAAAAAATTGACATGGCAAAAGGCTGTCCAGGCATGATGGAAGTTGTAGTTTTGCAACAGCTAGAGAGCCAAAGTTCTCTACCCCTGCGCTAGACAGATCCGGGAGAAGAACCCTGCTGAGTGATTCACTCTCTGACTACCTGACTAGAGATAGGAAGTGAAGTGCTCAGCCTTGCGCTTCTCCCGGCTCTTTACAGCAATCAGGGGAGGTCTAACAGAGATGTCAATCTGGCCACTATAAAGGCCCTGTTTATAAGGTGATAAGGCAATACGTTAATGGAAATCTGTCATATGAGTTGAGAGTTACATTGAAGTTGCAGTCAAGTGCACATTTTGATGGTGGTGTGTGGTGCTTTTATACATTTTAACACCACATAATGGATATATCCATAACTGCCCATTTGCCAAGCACCGCCACCACATTAAAACAGTATTATATAAGTATTTGTGTCACTGAGTCTGCAACACTAATATCTACAAGTGGTTTGAGAGATGTAACTGGGGCTATAGCAGTGGCCATCATGTACAGTATGTGTTATTCCTGGTATCCATTACATTGATCTCTCTCCTATGACTTTAGTACTCTATGTAAGTATCAGCCACCTCTCAATCCATGCTTTAGTGTTACGTGGCTCTGCACAATTT
Organism: Dendropsophus ebraccatus; assembly: GCF_027789765.1. Taxonomy (NCBI): domain Eukaryota; kingdom Metazoa; phylum Chordata; class Amphibia; order Anura; family Hylidae; genus Dendropsophus; species Dendropsophus ebraccatus. Next base: position 33,192,648 of record NC_091454.1, on the reverse strand, counting down.
CATGCTTTGCCAACTGTGTTAGCTGCAATGCTGTTACTGCAATACATCAGGGGGGTTATAATCTTACAAATTAAAATGGAAACGTTGGGTAGGTTTAGCAATAAAAAAAAAAAAAAAAAAAAAAAAAAAAAAAGACAAATTGTTATAGGCACAAACACATCACACGAATGCACCCAGCGTTACCAGGTCTGGTGCCTGCTCCTCCTCACTGAGGGACAGGAGAGAGCCTATTGGGAAGAAATAGAGCATTAGGAGAAGAGAATGGCCACCGGTTAGAGAAATTCCAGGACACTTAATGAGGCGTTGAAAGCCATGTCTCCTCCTAGGACCATGTAAGTTATCACCTCACCAGCTCCGCACGACACTTGCTCTTATCAATACTACATGACAGAGACTAATAATAATTTATCACGCTGAGACCAAACAATGACATCCTTGTAGTCTGACCATGACCCAAGTGAGCACATGACCATACGAGTCATACAGTGTCCCTGAGAAAAATATACAATGCATCGATTCATTGTGCCACCACATCCACCGGCTATATCAATCTGGTTTAAACTGGTGGACTATGGGATCTGTATATGGAAAGAAGCACCATCTCATTCACTGCCTGGAAACTGCAATGGTTGAGGAGGTGGAAGGTAGAACTCACCCTGCGTGTCACTGTTAAGCTATGAAATCTGGTTTTCTACCATGTTACCATGGAAGGCCTTCGTACTAGGGATATGCATTGATCCATAAAATACTCCAAATGCAAAGTAAAATTGTGTAATAAGTGAGTGTCACCTACAGTAACTGTGGCGTAGCTTTTACTACCATGAATGCTCATTGGCTGCTATGGATATAAGGCAGCCTAAAGAGCCATAATGTCCTGTAGGTTGTATAATTAAATGAAGCAATGAATCCAGAAAGAATCGGAGAAGGACTAGGCATGAGCCAGAGGTCTACCACACCCTGTGGTGAGTCAATAACATGCAATCGCTGGAATGAAAGATTCATTACTTGTGCAATAGCAAACAGTCCTGTCCAGTCCTGTTGGTGTATACAGAAAGGGAACGTGCCTCACTTTTCTGGTGCTTTATAGGTTGTTCTTTATCCAGCATACTATATCTATCTAGGGAGCTCCCTCTATACTGTGTCTATGTCTATGTACATGTCTATGAGGGTCCATTGTTAGACAGAGGTCTTTTGGGTGTCCACAGCTGGTATATAACCCACTGGTTGTCTTTACAGTGGGATACGCTGAAGCATTCTGTAAGAGGTATATGTCGAGAATCTGCACAATATACAGGTGGCAAAAGGTGAAGAAGGAAAACAAAAAACACAATTACCAAAGTTGTCGACTTCTAGCCTACTACTTTATGTGTAATGTTACTTTGCTGCAATGACTATAGTCACTATACAAAGCTGCTGGGACAGGTACTGTATCCTATAATACGCTGATCATGTAATATAAGTGATATCTCTTAACCTGCCTAGAGTATAAATTAATATTTTTCCGATGGCAAAGTCGGAATGGATATGTTCCATGTGTAATTTTCTACTAAAGCGGACAGTGATGTGTTGTACTTCTGGGGATTACCTTGGCGTGGACCCCGTTTTCTTCTGAAGGCGGCTCCGGACTGCAGCGCCTCGAGCAGACTATCCATCACACCGGTCTCATCACCCTCTGCAAAAACATGGCAAAATAAATGCATCAGTCCATATATCAGCTGTATGTAGGCTCACATCACATAAATAATATATATATATAAACCAGAACAAGACCCTCTCCTATTAAAGCAGACCACCCTGGGATCTCTACAGTATCTAAACAGATCAGAGAGCCAAGGAGTGACATGGAAATAGCTAGAAGCATGTATTGACTCCATTTTATTGGTGGCTGGAAAAGTCCATACATTTCTGGCATCTTGACAATCTATGATACCATTCTGTGTTTAAAGTAGATTATAAGATATATTATATCAGTTGCATTTAGGCCCTCTTAACAAGATCTCTTAGAGAAGACCCCTATTTAACATGTTATATTTAGCGGTCATTAAGCTAAATGAGATGTGGATGGGGGCGGGATGGCAAGATGTTCTATAGGCCTAGAGGGAAATCAGAGTGTGCATGAATACACGTGTATGCGCACTCCGCTCTCATGCCCTTGTAAACACAGCAGACGGCTGAATGCACCAACACACATTTGGGTCAGTGATATCTTCATCCTGTTATATGGGACTGTAGTATATATTGTTGACACTGAATGCATCATATAATAGATCACCGCAGTTCTCTGCAAGGCGTGCTGGATATTGTATTGGATCTTACGGCCACCATTGCCAGTAAATATAGGCGTTCAGCACGTGTCTCTTACACTCACAGGCTCATGAATCAGCTGCA